>NW_026928146.1:0-331295 GCF_032062105.1 Saccostrea cuccullata | reverse complement strand
AATGTAGTTAGGTTTCATAAATTTCTACTTCTGAATAGTCCTATTTTATGGAGGACAATAATTGTTCATAAAATTACATTAATATAATTAACATGTATAAATATAAACAAAGATAATTTCTATGGAATGTTCAAAAGTTCATTGTAGTTTTATGATGAAATTCGTTCAGACGAAACCTGAAGGTATGTAGATCCTCGCTACAATTCGTCCATTACATAAGAGGGGGGTGTAGATAACAATTACAGGGATATTTATTATCCTTGAATGCTTTTGTTGATTCCTTATCGGCTTCCTTCTTCTTCATAAAGTTCGGGATTGCACTTAATAGATTGTTTATATGTTCCATTTCGTTAGTATTTTCTTTGTTTTTAAGCTGGGATTTTAAATCAAGTATTTGTGTATTAATCGTATTAATTCTCGTATTCCAATATTCATAAAGTAAGTGGATGAGGCTGCGGCTAAAATTAAGGTGTGCTTCCTCCAGTTTAGGAGAAATAAAGCATTACTGTCTGGAATTTGTGGAACAAACTTAGACTTTTAGTCTAATTAGAAATATATACATTTGTGGTCTCCCTCCATTGTATAAAGTTAACATACAGACAGAAAATTAACTAGCGCGGTCAAATGTTTCCATAAATCGGATCCATCCATCCCTTTCTGGCGACCGAAATTCCTCTAACTTGTTATCATCTGAAGTATTTTTTGCATTAATTATCAATTTTCACGAATAAATAAAATTCTTAGACAACAAGCTGTTCACTATTTCGTGTCACACGTAGCCTTTTACAAAATATTCTCATAGAAATAAAATTCTTAGCCTGATGAATTTGAAGTGTAACCGCCATTTAAGTCGATTTTCACTAAAATCTACGACGGACGGTTAGTGAAATAATATACATTCTAAAATGATTTATTATTAGAATGATTATTTAATGGATAAAACTAATAATTGGGTGGATAATCATATAAACACCTAGATATGTGAAAATATATAGTTAAATTTATTTTTTTTTTAAATCTAAATTGACCTTGTTAAGTTAAAGTCTTCTAACGTGCATGTTATTTATGTTTATTCAAATACTCACTCCGAGAGCTTATTTGTTCCGCTTTCAATATGAAAAAAAAACTGAAAAGGAAATGCATAAAAATTATTCAATCATAGAAGTTCATGGTTAAAATATAACACAGTAAATTTCAGCATGCACTGTATAATCGCATGTGACAAGATCAATAGTGAAGCGGTAAACCAGATGAAAATACCTCAGGGCGAAGTACATGATAATTTTCTGCAGGAAAAATAAGGAATTACACGAATTAGGTAAATTATGATTTGAAAAATTAAGGTCAAGTAAAGATGCCTAAATTTATTTATGTCACAATGCTAACCATTCAAAAAATAAATTAGATTGAATCTGAAATTTAGTTTGAGAGAATTACTCAAAAAGACCATGTTATCACACAAAGTATGATAATTTAGTTATATGCACTAAATTTGGCTTAATAAAAAAAAAGTTTTCCTGTTCATGATAAATGACTTACCAATAAGCGACTGTTTTGTTACCTATTCGTTGGAGAGAGTTCCTCTCATCCTAAGAGATACCTGCTTGAGTCGATTGACAGTAGCAGCAAGTAATGATTATACAGTACCGATCAGACCCAACCTGACACAAAGCAGTCCCAGAGCAGTCCCGGGGACTGCTTTCTGGGATTGCTAAAGCAGTCCTACAGCGGTCCCAGAGCCGTCCCAGAAAGCAGTCCCAGCAGTCCCAGTGGGCGGGTTTATTAATTTAATGGACGGAGCTAACTCAGAAATGAGATTCCCAATAAACAATGGAACTATAAAAGGCAGTAGAAATTGATTCTGAGTAGTATGCCAGGAATCCTTACATGTACGCGAAGGTCATTTATGATGCACTGTTATATGCACTGAAACGCGCATAGTACGTGCATAGAAATTGAAATTATAATATTTATTGGAGGGAGGAGGCTTTCACAAATAATGTACATATATGAATTACACTGAAAATGAATATTTAATCACATTGATCGGGTATATTAATAATTCTTCTGTGATTGATACTGGTTCCTATATATATTTTTATACAGAAAATTAAACATGAATTAATTATTTTCCACCAGTTTGAAATAAGCTTTAAATAGATCTAATCATGATAAGGGCAATTTCCATACTATCGGGATAATCTAAAGGATTTTTCTTAAGTATTGGGGCTTTTAAAAAAATTGTTTGTTAATTTTGCAAAGTATTATTTTTCAATCATGATTATTTTTACTGAAATGTCAATTTAATTATTGTTAAATTCTCTAGTTCTATAAAACTTAGTTTTAATTGTTTTATTTGTAAAAGTTAGAGTGTACATCTGTAAATCATCAGAATGGAAGCCTCAGATAATTATGTTCAGAATCAATTAAATCCCAATCCCAAAAAAAAGTTATACTCATTTCATTTCTCACATTTTGTTTTGCATTTCATAAATTGAAATTAGGGCCATTATGTTTACCAGCATGTTCAATGATGTGTAACGCTGATACAAATACCCAAATAACATGCATTGATTTTCTACCCAAAGGCGATTGAAACCATGGGTGTTGATACCAACTTATAAACATTAATCGTCCAGATAAACGATAGCAAAAAAAAAAAAGGAAATAAATCACAATTCTCGGTATTTTCAAATGTTTATTTAAATAAATATACTCTTTTAATAACTTGTTTATAAATTAAAAGCTACCGATATTTCATTAATTAATTCCCCAATGATTATTCACATTGTATATGTTACGGGAAAATGGTTGCATAATTTCATTTCATGGCAATTTAATAAATTGTTTGGTTTTATTTGAGGGTTACATGGAATACTCTTTTTTAGCATGGTCTTTGTGAAACGTGTAGCTTTTTCAATCAAAAAATCATATACCTAACTGTAATGATTATTTTTGAATAGTACCAATGCAAATTTTGAGTATATAATTTTACATAAAATAATTAAAAAAGGCCCACATGTAGCAATTTTTTTTTCATAAACCTGTAGTTTATTTTTAAGGATAAAAATCTTCTCATGACTTCCTTATTTAACAACTTTATTATTTTCAATTTATTCTAAACTACACATTAATTTGAGTAAATAAACAGTCTCTGAAAATATTAATTAACTATAATAATCTCTACTTATTAAAAGAATGTAAGAAATCCTTGCTTATCAAACAGTTTAAACTCATCTCTACTGCAAGTAAGTAAAACAAGGAAACTGCAAATTCAGAATACACAATACACAAGGGGCGGAGCTATCATGTCACTCAACCCTTTTCACGCATGAGTGAACAAAGCAGTCCCAGAAAATAGTCCCAGGGGCAGCTGGGAATGCTGGGACTGCCTTTCAGAGCCGTCCCAGAGTAGTCCCACAGCGGTCCCAGAGCAGTCCCACGGCATTCCCAGAGCAGTCCCAGAGCAGCCCCAAAGCAATCCCGGGACTGCTTTCTGAGACTGTTTGGGTGTCAGATTTGGTATGGTCGGTACTGTAGTTTTGTGCCGGCTCCAACTGTGCCATGGGGCATCAATTCTAAGATTTAAACTGAGAGACCTTGACTTGTTCTTACGGTGGTGAGCACTAAGCAGAAGAACAGTTTCCATCCACGGAAAAAGTCTTACATTTTCCGCGATTCGAAAGTGAAAATTGAACCTGAAGTACCCCGCAGAGCAACAATATCAAAGCTTATTAAATGGGTAAAATACACCAAAAAAGTTTGTTTTTTTTTACATTTACAGAAAAAAAACATCAACTCAAACAATAGAGGTTTATTATCTAGGATAGTTGAAAAAAAACATTGGTCACCCATCACATCTGTTAGAAGATGATACATGTGTCACAGGTGGTGAAAAATCAAGTCTCAACCGGGACTCGAACCGAGGGCCTCTGGCGTACCGTGCCAGCGCTCTAACCAACTGAGCTATTGAGACCCGATATATTGACTGACTTTCATGCACCTGTGAACCCGGTAACATATTCCCCCTCTTTGTAGAAATTCGTCCTCGAATTCTACGTGTTAAGGAAATTCAGTGAGGCATGTTCCAAGGAAACAGTGGGTTTTGTACGTTGGGCGCCAAATGTCACAGGTGGTGAAAAATCAAGTCTCAACCGGGACTCAAACCCAAGGCCTCTGGCGTACCGTGACAGCGCTCTAACCAATTGAGCAATTGAGACCCGATATATTGACTGACTTTCACGCACCTGTGAACCCGGTGACACATGTAACAGCCTAAGTAAAGTATAAAATAAATACTTGAATAGGTATTCCATACACCAATTGTTCTGCGTCATCGATACCATGTTTTCATTAAAATCCCCTTTTTAGGCAAACGATAATAATTAAGTTTAATTTATAATCATTTTCAATGAAATGCAACAATAACAGAAATTGTTTCCTATTTATACTCTACGATTTTAATTGCAAATAGGGCGTGTGATTTTTTTTATCGAAATAAACTTAATTTTGTTTTGAATATTGAATTATTCATGTAATCAAAAGCAATAAGGAAAACAATACTCATTCATCAAAATAAAACAAAAAAGGTAAAAGGAGAATATTTTCAAAATTCTTGTTAAAAAAAATCCAATAGATGATTAAAATATTTTTTAACAACAGAGTTATATTAAAACAGGCTAATTCCCATTAATTCAAAGCATAAACACTTTGCAATTTACCTGCTATGTGTGCATTATTTTAACTCATTTATCAAGGGATTGTTAAACATACCCATTATAATAATCAAGTACAGGAATCTATCATAATTAACATTACGAAATGTATTTCCTTATTAATAGTTTCCTCAAATGACCTAAATATTTATCATCCTCAAATGACTTTTTTTTATATATTTATTATCTATTTCTTCAAGAAAAATCTATTGGCCTTTCCTCTAATTTCATCTTATGCAATAATAAAACAGAGAGGGTATTTATAGGCTTAAGTCTATTGCCCAATCTATTCAGTTTACTAAATAAATATTTTTTAAAATCAATAAAACAAACTACAGAAGTACAAGGCATGCATGCCAATAAATACATTTATTGGAACTGAAAGGATGAAATGTGATCCCTGTTATGGCAACCATACATGTATTATTTATTTTTATTCATTTTATTTTTCCAGCCAAAGTATAATAACTATATTTATTTAAAGATTGAAACACAAAGGTACACAATTTAGCTATAGTTATTATCAAATAATTATTATTTTCGAGGGACGTCCAATAAATAATGTCATTAGCTCGATGACATACAACATAGAAATCATATGACATTAAGCTAGACTTTCTCTCATTATTTAATCTTTAATAAATTGATAACAGTTTATTTGACCACTTTTCATCATATAGTTTCATCGTGAGCAGCTGGAAACAAGGGCTATTCGAGACACTGCATTATAAATGAATGGTAAAGAATCAGTAAACTAGAGTGAAAATAAAAGCTTCATTAAAGCTGCTGTAAAACGTGTTAAAAATCCCAAAGAAATTTTCACTGAAATATGTGACATTTAAAGCAACTAATGCCTGTTTTATAGACAAATGAGAGGTGGATTTCAATGATAAAAAAATATATATTATGGGCGTCAAAAATGGGTACCGTCCTTGCAAACATAAAATTATAACAACTTATGTACTATTTGCCCAATTTCAACAAATGATATCTGATGATGAATGACTGACTTTAAGACACATAGCAAATTTGATATACATCATATCGGGAGTAGTTTACAATGTTTTTAAGAAACGGTTGATTGTAAAAAAGCTTGGTTCTCAAAGATCACCCTATATTTTGAAAAATGAGTGAAAACGACAGCGTGTAGGAATGTCTTAACAATTATTTTAAAATATCAGTAACTGTAAATATCCAAGTTTGTTTCATATTCAAACAGATAATGGAACATGAATCTATTGATTAAAATACTCAATACAAAATTTACCTTAAGATGTACTTGATAAAAACAGCAATGGTCCGACAAGAACAAATGTATGCAAGAACACAAAGACAAATTAATATGCAATTTTCTTAAATATTAGTGGTACATCAGAATTGAGACTCCTTATATAGGTGTCCAAATATTACCCCTCTACTATTTATGGAACAAAAGTTGCACTGCAATTTATAAGAGACTGTAACATGCTTGTTTATTGCACTTAGATAGCGTAAACACATTCCAAAATGTAAGCTCCCAAGTGAATAATATGTAGGTTTCTCTGATTTTTTCACAAAATATAACGCAAATATGCCAAAACTTTTTTTCAGGGATCATTCATTGTTGTCAATATAGTAAAATTATTCTTTTTTCCTCCAGTACTTTTTAAGGAATGGGTTAAAATAGAATCCACGGCTGTTTTGTCCTACCTTAACTGTCTTCATGACAGCGTCCAAAAGAGTAAAGGGGTTTTCGGGATAAAAAGAAAGTTAATATTTTTTACACATTAACAATATTCGCTAGATCTTTGACCTTTTGACTTGTTTCTATTTCAAAACTTGAAAAACCAACTTTCAGAAAGAAAAAAAACAAGTCCAGGAAATCATTGGATCTGCTATTTTCCAATATACTAAGGGTCATACTCAAAAATTTGTTCTAAATACAATCAGAAATTAACTAAAAACTTTAACGGACATCTATTTTAATCAAAAGAGATTAATAATTAAAATCATGAAGACTAAATCATTAAAACGCGTCTTTTGTTTCTTTCCGAGCCCCGATGACATTATTTATTGAACGTCCCTCGTATTCCTAAGTATGGTTGCATTGTTAGTCTGTTTTGTTTTTTTTTTGTTTTCGTTTTTGCTTTTATACTCTTTCTGGAATTATGGTATTCTCTGCTATTCCCAGAGTCGAACATGTATGTAAATTATTATAAACTTGATTACATATATGTTTCCATGGGAATATTTCCTGTAAATTCGTTATTTACTTGTAGTACAGGATGCAATTAGCAAGGGACTTGTTTCGAGTACAACATATATTTTTAAAAAAAGGAAACTTTTGGTCTAAATTAGTAATAAATTTTATATCACTTATTTAAAACAATTCGTTTAACTTTTTATACTTGTGATGAAAAAAGATTCCTGCTCTGGAGATCATTTGAACTCTGTTTTTACTTGTCAACAAATCTGTCAAGTAACGGGCGATATTCTCCAAAACTCGACGACGAGGGAAACATAAACTTGATGACTCTGACATTTCAATCGTCGACTTCCCTTACATACTGCAATTTCTACGTTCTATGGTCGAAACAATGACCTTGTCAAATGCTCAGACTTTTTCATATTGATTGTCATGCCATTTTTACACACTAAGTTGTCCAAGACCCCCCCCCCCTAAAAAAAGACAAGGATCACATGTTCATGGCGGGTGTTACTGGTCTGTATGGGATGCTAATACATCCATGGAACGTGATCCAAGCTCTGATTTTTTTTAATGGATGCCCTTGTTTTACATCCTCAATTGTTTTTGTTTGATGGAATTTTAGCTGTTCGTTATCTACATATATATTCTTTTATTTTTTTAAGAAATAAATAACAAGTTTATAAACTTCAATGGGAATTGAAGTGGGTCTGTAACGTACATGATCAAATAATGTGAAGGCCAAAGACCTTCTCAGAAGATTTGATCACGTACCGACCCACTTCAATTCCCATTGAAGTTTATAAACTTGTTATTTATTACTTATATATACATTTGAGACAGACAATTGAATATTTTCGAATTTTATTATTGCACTAACCGTCCGTCGTAGATTTTGAAAAATGACGCAAGGTGTAAATCGGCTTGCATGGCGGTTACGCTTCGAATTCATTAGGTTAAGGAATCTATTTCGAAGGGAATATTTTGTGAAAGCTACTTGTGATCAGTAATAGTGAACAGATTGTTGTCTGGGAATATTTTTATTCGTGAAAATTGATAATCGATGCAGAAAAGACACAAGAAACACGCTCGAAGTTTGATGATAAAAAGTTGAAGGGATTTCGGTCGCCGGAAAGGGATGGATCCGATGGATTGAGACGCATGTTCGAGCCAGTTTATTTGCAATTTGATCAAAAACATTCTACGATTTCAGTAACTAAAGGCATACTTATTGTAAAACACTGATAAACACGGAGACACTGGCGACAGCTTTACCATGTTTACATTGAACTACGAAAACGCCGAGGTGTTTGGCAGCTGTTCTGGCATGATTGTAATGATATTTCCAACAGATTTACACATCTATCGTGAGTAGAATTTAAAAGAAAAAATAAGAGTTTATCATGAAAATTTAACGAACCCAAAAAATAAGGATGAACGTTAGAGACTGTGCAGCTGACAAAAGTGAAAGATGTAAACAAACGCTAGGTCTCAAACGTGTTAATTTTCACTATGTACACAGGTTGAATCGATAGTCAACAAACTGAAATACTTGTTTACAATGTAAATAAAATAATTATTACTTTACTTGCTTATTTTGTTCATTTTTGTACATGAAAAGCAAGTAAATCAGGTCATTTTATAAATTATATACCGGTAGATATTATTGCGCCGTGTGATTAGGTCACGTATTGACCTCCGACCTTTGACAAACTTCATACAGAATTGAAGATATTTTCTCTCTGTATGTTTATATAATAGAGAGATACCACAAATGTATATATTAAAAAAAAAGGTAAAAAGATAATGTTTTGCACAGTATATAGAAAAAAAACAATTCAGTTAAGTTTAATCTTGTCTATCAATCCTGTTTCATTTCCTGTTTTGTTGAAAACTGAACAAATAATATATATAAAGCTTTCCATCATAATTTTCATTTCTGCAATATTTAATAAGTGTACAATTGGTCAGTAGAAGTTATATATGTCAACGTTGTTTTATTAGTGCATAGTTGATGTAGGTTCAAAATAAAATGTATAAAAAAGCAACCAAAATGGAAATCATAAAAGCCTTTTACTTTAAAATCATTTTTAAAAAGTACTAATTCTTATTTATCAATCTTTCAAGTCCTAAAGTTTAGTAATACAGTAAGCATCATAAAACAAATAAAAAAAGATATATCTAAATCTCTGCACACATATTCATACCAGATTTACATCTCTCTATGAATGTTATCACATTCAATACTATCAAAAAGAAAGCTACGGTCCCAAGAGTGATTAATCCATACACCAAAGAGTTCAGTTCTTTATCTGTACTTGAGGCAATGTCAGAGAGTTGATGATTCATTACGCGACTACTGTTTCCATAGGTGTTACGGAGGCCATTGGAAATTGCGGCTAAATTAGAATTAAAATAATAAAATTGTTTGCTTATTCAATATAATTCGGGGTTGCTATTTTTTTTTAAGTTAATATTGCAGTTGTCGCAAAAAATAATATAAATGTAATCTTCAGCGGGTTACGTAATTTTTTTTCACCAAAATAGCTGCATCGTTTGTTCCTCTACATTTAAACAGAGAGGGATTTTTTTTATTATTTATATCTAATGTAAAAGCACAAATATTCGTGGGGGATTTAATTTCGTTTATTTCGTTGTTAACAAAATTCAACGAAATTAAATCACACACGAAATTTTATCTGACTATATATTGAATAGGGTTAAAACAACGAAATAAAATGCACACGAAATTATTTTTTATGACAAAACAACGAAAATTTTATGCCCACGAAAATTTGTGCTTCTACAGTATATGTGTATACAGCTCAACAAACTTTTTAAACTCACATGGTTTTTCGCACAAATTAAGGTCACATTTACTTGCAATAAAGCTTAGAGTTATCGAGTTTCAGTACGAGACATAACCCTTATAGTATTAAATTGTTTCATGTTAAAGGTGTACATTCTCTAAAATCATTATTTTAAGTTTTAAAAGTCAATGTTCTAAAAGGAAATTTGTTTATAAATTTTAAGATGTTAAATGTGTATGATTCTATCATATTAGGTTTTTCCATATTAATAGATGGAACTTTCTTTGATACTATTTGGTTAAAACGTTCAAATGTACTTCTTAAAGATCAGTATTTTTCGAGGTACTTTGCACATTTTGCATACTTGTCTTGGTTTTGTCGAAATTCACAGCCGAAAAATGACAAAACTGCATAAGTAAATCATGTAAGAGTATAGGATAATAAAGTATTGTTTATCTTTCAATCAAGTAAATTGTGAATATCGAAAAGAAATTCTTTTGAAATGTACTTTGAGACCTCGTAACTCTCTCATTTCTTAACGGATTTCGCTCCAATTTTCAGAATTTTTGAACGTTACAAAACTCAATTAAAATGTTTAAAAATTCCCTTCCGCTTTAGAGTTATTACCCTTTAAATGAAAATTTGGTACTGTTCGTTTCCAGACAAAGGCTCAGAAACGACAAAAGCTGGAGCAGAAATTCTACTGCATTTAAATACTAGAAGTATTGAAATTGTGCACATCGGTTCTTCTTTTTCGATTTCTACGCTCAAAATGGTGCTAAATAAGGGTCAAAAATGAGAATGCCTAAAAGCGCAAAAAATTACATATATTTCCTTATGTATCTTTTAACTAAAATAATTTGTTAAGACATGTTGAATAAATGTTGTGTATAATTTTAAGATCTATCATTTGACATCATTAAAAAGGGGCTGGCTTCTCAAATAAGGGAACTAGGGTTCTTGAAAGTTCTTGAAAGTTTTTGCTCCATAACTCAAAAAGGTAAATATTTCGATATGGTTTTCGATATGAAATGGATTCTTTAACATCTTATTGATCTCATGAAAACATGTTTTTGTTCGAGTCATGCGTTATTAAATGAGCAGAAAACTTTATCGTTCACGTACAGGTAAGTGATTTTATACGGCAAATGAGTGAAGAACTCTTTATGCCTACGCGTATAACACGTATAACTGAAATAAACTGGATAAGAACAATATATCTAACTAAGTTGAATGTTAAATTATTTTGAAATAAGGTTATTAACGTATTCACTAGTTGGATGTCATACAGATTATTCAGAGACAACTTTCTCCTTGTATTTAGTATAAACAACAAGACGGGAGAGAGGAAAAATACCTATCATCTTTCCTTCCATTAATATTCAATGTGGAATTATTTATAAATAAAAAATCAAGTTTAAAATAATTCACTGTCATTAAATTTATGCATTGTGAATTTTTCTCGGACTTTGACTATTTTGTGTATTCATTGTGTATGTAACACGTTGATCGATCGCGCATTGACCTTCACACATTCGGGAGGTCAACATTACCGCTCTTTGATTTTTACTAGAGTTCTCTTAAACGATGGTACATGTAGGTCATTGCTTTACTCAGTTTAAAATCAAGAAAATATGTTATTTGCGTAAATCGTAAGAATATTTCTAGACCCCAATATAAAGGCTTTCTCGAACATGTTTGTGTTGGCTTCTATTCTTTGAGGAATGAATAATAGGTGCTGTGATTTGGCGCTTTTCTCGGCCGCCCAGGTTTCTATGGTACGGATGATTCTTTATTGGAAAGGCACACATGTAGTTCGAGCATTTTTAGGCCCCGTCTCCCTCTGCACTTTGAAGTAATTGCAATCGTTACATGTATACGGGCCTATATCAAGTTATTGCTTTAAATCAGAAAAAAATGCGATGTTGTTTAAATTAGCAAATACAAACTAGAGCAAAGCTCGTTGCAAAGCATTGAGTAGGTCTTCCGTCCTGTTTGACCGGAAGTAACTTTTATTTGAAAAAAAAATGACGTGTCTAATAATTTAAATCTTCAAGCCTATGTTGAAAATTGCAAAAGTAAGCCATTTTTGCTACTTTCTGTTTGATTGGAAGTGACGTCGACGGACGGAAAATTAATTTTTATGCTTCTAGTGACAAATATTTCCCCATAACATGTCAAAAACGGCAAAAATATGCAGTTTCGGACTACTTCCGGTTTGGCCGGAAGTGACGTTACATGACGTTTTTTGATGACAGCAGTAGATTTTACCCGAGATTTTCAACAACTTTGCTTCTTTGATGTATAACAAATTCTCAATACTTTTTCAGATATCTGGAAAAAACTTTTGGCCCCTCTAGATCCCTTAATTTAGGGATCAGCCCTTTTCCCGAGATATCATTTGGAATTAGAATTTTTGCTCAAGCTTTAGCCGTCTCTGAGCCTTTGTCTGGAAACGAAGGCCTATAAATTTTCGTTTAAAGGAAAATTACTCAAAACCAGAAGTGACTTTTTGAAATTTTGCACAACATTCTGATAGAGTTTAGTAACTTCTAGTACCTCTGAAAATTTGAACGAAATCAATTGAGAAATGAGTGAGATATGAGGCTTCAAATTTGGCGTCTAGGAAGTAGAAGAAAAAAAAAGAATAACTAGAGCAAAGCTCGTTGCAAAGCAACGAGTAGGACTTCCGTCTGTTTGACCGGAAGTCGCTCTCATTTTAAACAAAAATGAGAAATAACGGGCAAAAAATGCTTTGAATCCTCTAAAGCTATGTTAATTAATGCAAAAATAAGCCATTTTTTGTTACTTCCGGTTTGACCGGAAGTGACGACTACGCACGAAAAATTAATTTTTAAGCTCCCAGAGACATATGTTGCCCAAAAACTTGTCAAAAATGGCAAAAATACGCGTTTTCCGACTACTTCCGGTTTGGCAGGAAGTGACGACGTTGGACGTATTTTGACGACTCCATTAGATTTAGCTTGACATTTTCAACAACTTTGCTTCTTTGATGTATAACAAAATCTCAATACTTTTAAAGATATCTGGAAAAAACTTTTGGCCCCTCTAGATCCCTTAATTTAGGGGTCAGCCCTTTTCCGACATATCGTTTGAAAGATCTCTTAATTCTTCACAAATTATGCTCTATATATTTTAACAAAATATTTTTAGTTTAGAAGATAAGAAGCAAAATATGAGTAATTTTTAGTTCTTTTAAGCGTTCTAATTTTTGACCCCTATATAGCGCCATTTTGAATAGAGAAATCGAAAAACAAAAACTGATGTGCACAACTTCAATCCCTCTATTATCTAAAATCAGTAGAATTTCTGCTCCAGCTTAAGCCGTCTCTGAGCCTTTGTCTGGAAAAGAAAGCCTATAAATTTTCGTTAAAAGGGAAATAACTCAAAACCGGAAGTGACTTTTTGAAATTTTAGTCAGCATTCTGATAGAGTTTATAAACGTCTATAATCTCTGAAAATTTGAGCGAAATCTGTTGAGAAATGAGCGAGTTACGAGGTCTCAAAGTTGGCGTCTAGGAAAAAAAAAAAGAATAATAAGAACTAGAGCCGAGCTCGTTGCATAGCAACGAGTAGGTCTTCCGTTGGAGCTGTGGACAGGAAGTACAGACCTTGGGTCAAGGTCACTGCACTTTCTTATGTCAACAACCTTTCTTCCCAGCATGAGCCTCCAGTAAATTTTAATTATAAAGTTATGCTTAAACATTTTTTTCTTTGTCAGTGACCTTGATTTGCCAGAAAGACATTTGATCAGGGTCATGACAAAACCTCAAATCATAAGTAATCTATGTTTCAAGTAAGAGCCTCCAATGATTTTCATTTACTAATTCATAGCGTAGTAAAGAATAGTGTTGTCAAATCGGTTGAAACTCAGAATCGATTAATGAGTAACATTGGTTGACCCTAACCGACTGATCATCGGCCAATAATCGAATCGGTAACCCTTTGCATAAAATAGGCATTAGATTTTATAAAAATTAGAATTTTATTGTTAAATAATGTAAGTAAAGGTGCATTGTACAGATCGAAATTCTAAAAACAGTATATATGCAGTTTGATTAACGATTTCAGCAATACAGATTTTTGCATGATTAGGAATTACTTGGCCTGGGAAAAGTAAGCATTGACAGATCAGGTTTTAATTTACATGATCATCTAAAATGTATATGGAATTAATTTTTTAAACTGTTATAAGACATTTAATATTGCAAATTCCATGTGATTCCGTATGAAATGACATGTGAATTCCCCCAAATACTGAAAATTAATATATTTTATTTAAACAAGTAGTTTAGTTTCTTCAGTTTAGAAATACAAATATCATTATCTTTTGATTAATTTTAAACAGATTTTAAGTACATGTATTCTAAAATAGTAAAGGACAACTCTTGAAAGATATATATTTTAATAACAAGAGCCTGTTCTTGAAATAAAAGTGAGAAAACTATGAAAAAGATATGTGCTGAAATATACCGATTAATCGATTGTTAAAATCTCCAATCGATTGTCTAAAATCAACAGCCTTTCTGACCGATCATCGATTATAAATCGATCATCGTGACAACACTAGTAAAGAAAATATTTCTTCTGTCAGTGACCTTGATCTTAACAGAATAACCTTCGCTCTGTGTCAAGACAAACACCTTTTTGTGATTAGAAGTTCATAACCCTGACAGGAATTTTACAACTTTTCTGTCATTGGCCGATGAAGATGTTTGAAATTTGCATTATCTCGCACCATTTTGTCACAGGTCAGAAAAACAACATTGAGGTATTTTAAATGATGTATACGTAATACATTCGAGGTTATTATTCTGTTAGACAGGTAGACCCGAGGAGTTGTGATTTGCTGATCATGATCTAAAACACTTTGACAAACCGAAACCACATGGTTTTTTACACGTTATTCAATCAATTCATTCATAATTATTTTCCTTGAAGGAGGAATGCATGGATAAAGGATTAAAGAAAATTCCCGAAGTACAATAGCATCCGTGCATGGACTTCATTTAAGTACTACATAATGATATTGTGCTTGAAGTTGAATAAAATCATCAAATAAATTAAATTTAAATAGGAAAGGGAGATTATGTTTAATAGAATAAAAATTAGACAATACTTGATACAGGGACTCGCTGGTAAAAGCTTGAATGTACTTGAATAAAATGCCTCTCACTCGCTTTCTCTCGTCTCGTATTTTTTAAACCAAGGAAAGTAATTTGCACTAGATATAAGTTCATAATTTTAAAGAAAATACTGAGTTATATACGGTAAACAATACAAATGGTTTAACTTTGGTGCCGCTTATGATTTTAACACTTTAATTTAGGTTGTAAAAGCGTTTAATTACATGTTAAGTCTGTAATATTCAGATAAGACTGTTACCCCGGTATATAAGTTCTTAAATTTTCGATTCTGGACATATGCGGGTTTATTACTACTTGAATGTACATTGTATAACCTGCTACTGATATTTAATCACGGAACAAAATTACAATGTTAGCACACTATACTAATCATTTACACGGGTTTTGAATAAATTATAAAACAAATTAAGTTCATTGCTTTAAAATCATTATTTCTTGAACTTTACTAGAAAACATGTAATATAAATTAATAGACAGTGTGCAGCACAGAAGTCACTTATGAAGTTTACACGTGCCGGTGTTACTTATCGATGTTTAGTCCATTTCATTGAGTATAATTCTATCCTTACGATTCGGAAGATTCTCTTTAAAAGTTTAAAATTGGTATAGCCATGGTTAATATCTGTGATGAAAAAAAAATGTGTTTCGGAAAACTTGTGTTGAAAACGGATTTATTTGTCTGTGAAAAGAGTAAAGCTTGTGCATTTTAATAAATATTGGTTGAAGTAAAGTAACTGCAGATCGCCAGTCCTTGCGCTATGAATCGTCAAATTAAACATGGATCTTACGAATATTTAAGAATTGAAGACTGATTAATGTACATGTAAAATAAATGCCCCAGCGTTTTGTACTAAAGTCAAACCTAAAACATTTTAAGATATTTTTGAAAGATTTAATTTACTTAGAGAAAAAAAAATATTTTCTTACTGTTGTAGAATGGTTTGTATATACCAATTATTTGCCTATGACTGCGGGGTCAATGGTTCACCGCGGTGCGTCGTTTTAGAATTTCTCGGCCGCATGTAATCGAAAGATAGATTACGTAATGGTTAACACACTTAGAATCTGGGTTTCAGGTGAATATGAGTATCGCGCAGTAAATAATTGTATATTATTTGACTCTTAAAAGTTTTTTTTAATGAGATCCGGGCGTATATTGTTTCTGTTCAAATAGTTTGTGTTCATATTTAAAACGAATAAAAGATATTCATGCTTTTTTTTCTTTAACTCTTTCTCTTGGAAAGATCTATATTAATAAAAGGAAAATGATACCAGCGAATACTCTGAACGGGAAACAAAGAACACGTTTAAAACCTAATTTAAAAAAAGAGATATGATAAAGCGTGGTAAAATATTTATTACTTACGGCAAGTTTATTTCAATTATGCGCTTAAAGAGTTCTTCAATATCAAAATGAGAACGGAGCCTTGTTTATGGTGAATACGGATCTAGCTTTCTTTCCTACCATACGTAAGACTCGAACAAAATAATATTTTCATGGGACAGAGATAGTATAAGAATTTAAGGAACAATTTTATCAAGAATTAATTTAACCATTCTGTGTGTTTTTTTTTGTGTGTGTGTATGACTGTAGGACGCTGGATCACACACCGATTGATTCCCGGTGACCGACTTTGCCCCGCCGCTATCGAGGGAGGCGCATTGGTGTTGACTAGATGTAAGGCATCTAATGCATGACGTCACCGTTTATGTGCACAAATTTCGTATAAAGAAGAAAACCTCCGCACATAATCCGGATAAAATTTACTTCCTGTTTTAGCTGACCTAGAATTTAGCATAACTGAGGAAGAGAGAAAAATAACGAAAAATCAATACCCTGGATATATTTTCACTGAATATTCGATTGAGTTTAAGCATTTTAAAAAGATTACCACGCACAAAAAAGCCAGGATAGTTTATTTCCAAAATAAGCCACCCTTATTTGAATCAAATATGGTCCCCATTTAATTAATAAGTTCAGGGACAGTTAGTATATATAGGTCCCTGATAAAGTTAATAATTGTTATTATCATGACTATCTAGCTATTTCAAATTATGCACGTGCTGATTATATGTCAAAGATAACGATGAATAAAAAAAAATTGATAAAAGAAACCGACACAATGTTTTTACAAGAACGAAAAATAAAAAAAAAAAAAAAAAAACTAAACTTAAATAAGACCTGTCTAAATCCTTTCAATCTCATGTCAATGTAGTAGAAGTAGCATGCATTTAATCTCCTGTCAACCTACCTAGGATGCACTTGGTGTGACTGACTTGATGGGGACGTAGCTGGGGGAAGACGTACAGCCGAAGTAAGAAAAATTAACTTACCTGAGGAAAAAAAAAATTACCAAGCCCAAAGGGAATTAATGAAAAAAGAAAAATAGTATATATACTGCAAAATTCTTATTCGTGTGTACGCATGTGTAAGGGTGTGTCTTAATTTGTGAGGTTGGGGGATGGTAGGCCATAAAATTCCTGTTACAATGCATGGAATAAAGTGTCTTTTTACATTGGCGTCGGAAGCAAATGGAAAGGGGGGGGGGCTAAGTGTAAAAAAAAATTGTACCTTCAAACCCCCCCCCAAAAAAAGGAAATGTGCAGGTGCATTTTCCAAACACGAAAATCATATTTTTTTGGGGGGGGGGGGGGGAGGAGAAAGAGATTCGAACTTCAGTACCAAAATTTTTTCATTACACCACCACTTTCCGCATTTTTAACCTATACTAAGACCTATCTGTGGAAAGTGGGGGGCTAAACGTTAAACGTTCGAAGATATGTTCAATGTCTACACTAAAAATATATTTAGCCCCCCCCCCGTTCCGACGCCTATGTCATACCTAGGGTGAGCATGGCATATTGGCTATGACACTCTTAGTACAATGCATGGGATCAGTGCAAACTTACCATAAGATAACATGCTGTATTAACTGACTTGAAAATCCCTTTAAATACATGGAAACTCATGTCTACTTACCCAGGGAGGGTATGTTGTATTAACTGACATGAGATTCCTGTCACAATACATGGAATCTCATGTCTACTTACCAAGGGAGGGTTAGTTGTATTAACTGACATGAGATTCCTGTCACAATGCATGGATTCTCATGTCATCTTACCAAGGGAGGGTTAGTTGTATTAACTGACATGAGATTCCTGTCACAATACATGGAATCTCATGTCAACTTACCTAGGGAGGGTATGCTGTATTAACTGACATTAGGTTCCTGTCACAATACATGAAATCTCATGTCTACTTACCAATGGAGGCTTTGTTGTATTTATTGACATGAGACTCCTCTCACAATACAATCTCATGTCAACTTACCAAAGGAGGGTATACCCTATTTACTGACATGAGATTCCTGTCACAATACATGGAATCTCATGTCTACTTACCAAGGGAGGGTTAGTTGTATTAACTGACATGAGATTCCTGTCACAATACATGGAATCTCATGTCTACTTACCAATGGAGGCTTTGTTGTATTTATTGACATGAGACTCCTGTCACAATACATGGAATCTCATGTCAACTTACCAAGGGAGGGTATGCCCTATTAACTGACATGATATTTCTGTCACAATACATGGAATCTCATGTCAACCTACCAAGGGAGGTTATGTTGTATTAACTGACATGAGATTCCTGTCACAATACACGGAATCTCATGTCAACTTACCAAGGGAGGCTTTGTTGTATTTATTGACATGAGACTCCTGTCACAATACAATCTCATGTCAACTTACCAAGGGAGGGTAAGCTGTATTAACTGACATGAGATTCCTGTCACAATACATGGAATCTCATGTCAACTTACCAAGGGAGGGTATGGTGTATAAACTGACATGAGATTCCTGACACAGTGTTTGGAATCTCATGTCAACTTACCAAGGGAGGGTATGTTGTATTAACTGACATGAGATTCCTGTGACAATGCATGGAATCTCATGTCAACTTACCAAGGAAGGATATGCTGTGTTAACTGACATGAGACTCCTGTCACAAAACATGGAATCTCATGTCAACTTACCAAGGGAGGGTAAGTCGTATTAACTGACATGAGATTCCTGTCACAATACATGGAATCTCATGTCTACTTACCAAGGGAGGGTTTGTTGTATTTATTGACATGAGATTCCTGTCACAATACATGGAATCTCATGTCAACTTACCAAGGGAGGGTATGCCCTATTAACTGACATGAGATTCCTGTAACAATACATGGAATCTCATGTCAACTTACCAAGGGAGGGTAAGTTGTATTAACTGACATGGGATTCCTGTAACAATACATGGAATCTCATGTCTACTTACTAAGGGAGGGTATGTTGTATTAACTGACATGAGATTCCTGTCACAATACATGGAATCTCATGTCAACTTACCAAGGGAGGGTAAGTCGTATTAACTGACATGAGATTCCTGTCACAATACATGGAATCTCATGTCAACTTACCAAGGGAGGGTATGCTGTATAAACTGACATGAGACTCCTGTCACAATACATGAAATCTCATGTCAACTTACCAAGGAAGGGTATGTTGTATTAACTGACATGAGATTCCTGTCACAATACATGGAATCTGATGTCAACTTACCAAGGGAGGGTAAGTTGTATTAACTGACATGAGACTCCTGTCACAATACATGGAATCTCATGTCAACTTACCAAGGGAGGGTATGCCCTATTAACTGACATGATATTTCTGTCACAATACATGGAATCTCATGTCAACCTACCAAGGGAGGTTATGTTGTATTAACTGACATGAGATTCCTGTCGCAATACACGGAATCTCATGTCAACTTACCAAGGGAGGCTTTGTTGTATTTATTGACATGAGACTCCTGTCACAATACAATCTCATGTCAACTTACCAAGGGAGGGTAAGTTGTATTAACTGACATGAGATTCCTGTCACAATACATGGAATCTCATGTCAACTTACCAAGGGAGGTTATGTTGTATTAACTGACATGAGATTCCTGACACAGTGTTTGGAATCTCATGTCAACTTACCAAGGGAGGGTATGTTGTATTAACTGACATGAGATTCCTGTGACAATGCATGGAATCTCATGTCAACTTACCAAGGAAGGATATGCTGTGTTAACTGACATGAGACTCCTGTCACAATACATGGAATCTCATGTCAACTTACCAAGGGAGGGTATGCTGTATAAACTGACATGAGATTCCTGACACAGTGTTTGGAATCTCATGTCAACTTACCAAGGGAGGGTATGTTGTATTAACTGACATGAGATTCCTGTGACAATGCATGGAATCTCATGTCAACTTACCAAGGAAGGATATGCTGTGTTAACTGACATGAGACTCCTGTCACAAAACATGGAATCTCATGTCAACTTACCAAGGGAGGGTAAGTCGTATTAACTGACATGAGATTCCTGTCACAATACATGGAATCTCATGTCTACTTACCAAGGGAGGGTTTGTTGTATTTATTGACATGAGATTCCTGTCACAATACATGGAATCTCATGTCAACTTACCAAGGGAGGGTATGCCCTATTAACTGACATGAGATTCCTGTAACAATACATGGAATCTCATGTCAACTTACCAAGGGAGGGTAAGTTGTATTAACTGACATGGGATTCCTGTAACAATACATGGAATCTCATGTCTACTTACTAAGGGAGGGTATGTTGTATTAACTGACATGAGATTCCTGTCACAATACATGGAATCTCATGTCAACTTACCAAGGGAGGGTAAGTCGTATTAACTGACATGAGATTCCTGTCACAATACATGGAATCTCATGTCAACTTACCAAGGGAGGGTATGCTGTATAAACTGACATGAGACTCCTGTCACAATACATGAAATCTCATGTCAACTTACCAAGGAAGGGTATGTTGTATTAACTGACATGAGATTCCTGTCACAATACATGGAATCTGATGTCAACTTACCAAGGGAGGGTAAGTTGTATTAACTGACATGAGACTCCTGTCACAATGCATGGAATCTCATGTCAACTTACCAAGGGAGGGTATGCCCTATTAACGGACATGATATTTCTGTCACAATACATGGAATCTCATGTCAACCTACCAAGGGAGGTTATGTTGTATTAACTGACATGAGATTCCTGTCGCAATACACGGAATCTCATGTCAACTTACCAAGGGAGGTTTTGTTGTATTTATTGACATGAGACTCCTGTCACAATACAATCTCATGTCAACTTACCAAGGGAGGGTAAGTTGTATTAACTGACATGAGATTCCTGTCACAATACATGGAATCTCATGTCAACTTACCAAGGGAGGGTATGCTGTATAAACTGACATGAGATTCCTGACACAGTGTTTGGAATCTCATGTCAACTTACCAAGGGAGGGTATGTTGTATTAACTGACATGAGATTCCTGTGACAATGCATGGAATCTCATGTCAACTTACCAAGGAAGGATATGCTGTGTTAACTGACATGAGACTCCTGTCACAAAACATGGAATCTCATGTCAACTTACCAAGGGAGGGTAAGTCGTATTAACTGACATGAGATTCCTGTCACAATACATGGAATCTCATGTCTACTTACCAAGGGAGGGTTTGTTGTATTTATTGACATGAGATTCCTGTCACAATACATGGAATCTCATGTCAACTTACCAAGGGAGGGTATGCCCTATTAACTGACATGAGATTCCTGTAACAATACATGGAATCTCATGTCAACTTACCAAGGGAGGGTAAGTTGTATTAACTGACATGGGATTCCTGTAACAATACATGGAATCTCATGTCTACTTACTAAGGGAGGGTATGTTGTATTAACTGACATGAGATTCCTGTCACAATACATGGAATCTCATGTCAACTTACCAAGGGAGGGTAAGTCGTATTAACTGACATGAGATTCCTGTCACAATACATGGAATCTCATGTCAACTTACCAAGGGAGGGTATGCTGTATAAACTGACATGAGACTCCTGTCACAATACATGAAATCTCATGTCAACTTACCAAGGAAGGGTATGTTGTATTAACTGACATGAGATTCCTGTCACAATACATGGAATCTCATGTCAACTTACCAAGGGAGGGTAAGTTGTATTAACTGACATGAGATTCCTGTCACAATACATGGAATCTCATGTCAACTTACCAAGGGAGGGTATGCTGTATAAACTGACATGAGATTCCCGACACAGTGTTTGGAATCTCATGTCAACTTACCAAGGGAGGGTAAGTTGTATTAACTGACATGAGATTCCTGTCACAATGCATGGAATATCATGTCAACTTACCAAGGGAGGATATGCTGTATTAACTGACATTAGATTCCTGTGACAATACATGGAATCTCATGTCAACTTACCAAGGAAGGATATGCTGTGTTAACTGACATGAGACTCCTGTCACAAAACATGGAATCTCATGTCAACTTACCAAGGGAGGGTAAGTCGTATTAACTGACATGGGATTCCTGTAACAATACATGGAATCTCATGTCTACTTACTAAGGGAGGGTATGTTGTATTAACTGACATGAGATTCCTGTAACAATACATGGAATCTGATGTCAACTTACCAAGGGAGGGTAAGTTGTATTAACTGACATGAGACTCCTGACACAATACATGGAATCTCATGTCAACTTACCAAGGGAGGGTATGCCCTATTAACTGACATGATATTTCTGTCACAATACATGGAATCTCATGTCAACCTACCAAGGGAGGTTATGTTGTATTAACTGACATGAGATTCCTGTCGCAATACACGGAATCTCATGTCAACTTACCAAGGGAGGCTTTGTTGTATTTATTGACATGAGACTCCTGTCACAATACAATCTCATGTCAACTTACCAAGGGAGGGTAAGTTGTATTAACTGACATGAGATTCCTGTCACAATACATGGAATCTCATGTCAACTTACCAAGGGAGGTTATGTTGTATTAACTGACATGAGATTCCTGACACAGTGTTTGGAATCTCATGTCAACTTACCAAGGGAGGGTATGTTGTATTAACTGACATGAGATTCCTGTGACAATGCATGGAATCTCATGTCAACTTACCAAGGAAGGATATGCTGTGTTAACTGACATGAGACTCCTGTCACAATACATGGAATCTCATGTCAACTTACCAAGGGAGGGTATGCTGTATAAACTGACATGAGATTCCTGACACAGTGTTTGGAATCTCATGTCAACTTACCAAGGGAGGGTATGTTGTATTAACTGACATGAGATTCCTGTGACAATGCATGGAATCTCATGTCAACTTACCAAGGAAGGATATGCTGTGTTAACTGACATGAGACTCCTGTCACAAAACATGGAATCTCATGTCAACTTACCAAGGGAGGGTAAGTCGTATTAACTGACATGAGATTCCTGTCACAATACATGGAATCTCATGTCTACTTACCAAGGGAGGGTTTGTTGTATTTATTGACATGAGATTCCTGTCACAATACATGGAATCTCATGTCAACTTACCAAGGGAGGGTATGCCCTTTTAACTGACATGAGATTCCTGTAACAATACATGGAATCTCATGTCAACTTACCAAGGGAGGGTAAGTTGTATTAACTGACATGGGATTCCTGTAACAATACATGGAATCTCATGTCTACTTACTAAGGGAGGGTATGTTGTATTAACTGACATGAGATTCCTGTCACAATACATGGAATCTCATGTCAACTTACCAAGGGAGGGTAAGTCGTATTAACTGACATGAGATTCCTGTACAATACATGGAATCTCATGTCAACTTACCAAGGGAGGGTATGCTGTATAAACTGACATGAGACTCCTGTCACAATATATGAAATCTCATGTCAACTTACCAAGGAAGGGTATGTTGTATTAACTGACATGAGATTCCTGTCACAATACATGGAATCTGATGTCAACTTACCAAGGGAGGGTAAGTTGTATTAACTGACATGAGACTCCTGTCACAATACATGGAATCTCATGTCAACTTACCAAGGGAGGGTATGCCCTATTAACTGACATGATATTTCTGTCACAATACATGGAATCTCATGTCAACCTACCAAGGGAGGTTATGTTGTATTAACTGACATGAGATTCCTGTCGCAATACACGGAATCTCATGTCAACTTACCAAGGGAGGTTTTGTTGTATTTATTGACATGAGACTCCTGTCACAATACAATCTCATGTCAACTTACCAAGGGAGGGTATGCTGTATAAACTGACATGAGATTCCCGACACAGTGTTTGGAATCTCATGTCAACTTACCAAGGGAGGGTAAGTTGTATTAACTGACATGAGATTCCTGTCACAATGCATGGAATATCATGTCAACTTACCAAGGGAGGATATGCTGTATTAACTGACATTAGATTCCTGTGACAATACATGGAATCTCATGTCAACTTACCAAGGAAGGATATGCTGTGTTAACTGACATGAGACTCCTGTCACAAAACATGGAATCTCATGTCAACTTACCAAGGGAGGGTAAGTCGTATCAACTGACATGAGATTCCTGTCACAATACATGGAATCTCATGTCAACTTACCAAGGGAGGGTTTGTTGTATTTATTGACATGAGATTCCTGTCACAATACATGGAATCTCATGTCAACTTACCAAGGGAGGGTATGCCCTATTAACTGACATGATATTTCTGTCACAATACATGGAATCTCATGTCAACCTACCAAGGGAGGTTATGTTGTATTAACTGACATGAGATTCCTGTCGCAATACACGGAATCTCATGTCAACTTACCAAGGGAGGCTTTGTTGTATTTATTGACATGAGACTCCTGTCACAATACAATCTCATGTCAACTTACCAAGGGAGGGTAAGTTGTATTAACTGACATGAGATTCCTGTCACAATACATGGAATCTCATGTCAACTTACCAAGGGAGGTTATGTTGTATTAACTGACATGAGATTCCTGACACAGTGTTTGGAATCTCATGTCAACTTACCAAGGGAGGGTATGTTGTATTAACTGACATGAGTTTCCTGTGACAATGCATGGAATCTCATGTCAACTTACCAGGGAAGGATATGCTGTGTTAACTGACATGAGACTCCTGTCACAATACATGGAATCTCATGTCAACTTACCAAGGGAGGGTATGCTGTATAAACTGACATGAGATTCCTGACTCAGTGTATGGAATCTCATGTCAACTTACCAAGGGAGGGTATGTTGTATTAACTGACATGAGATTCCTGTGACAATGCATGGAATCTCATGTCAACTTACCAAGGAAGGATATGCTGTGTTAACTGACATGAGACTCCTGTCACAAAACATGGAATCTCATGTCAACTTACCAAGGGAGGGTAAGTCGTATTAACTGACATGAGATTCCTGTCACAATACATGGAATCTCATGTCTACTTACCAAGGGAGGGTTTGTTGTATTTATTGACATGAGATTCCTGTCACAATACATGGAATCTCATGTCAACTTACCAAGGGAGGGTATGCCCTATTAACTGACATGAGATTCCTGTAACAATACATGGAATCTCATGTCAACTTACCAAGGGAGGGTAAGTTGTATTAACTGACATGGGATTCCTGTAACAATACATGGAATCTCATGTCTACTTACTAAGGGAGGGTATGTTGTATTAACTGACATGAGATTCCTGTCACAATACATGGAATCTGATGTCAACTTACCAAGGGAGGGTATGATGTATTAACTGACATGAGATTCCTGTCACAATACATGGAATCTCATGTCAACTTACCAAGGGAGGGTATGCTGTATAAACTGACATGAGACTCCTGTCACAATACATGAAATCTCATGTCAACTTACCAAGGAAGGGTATGTTGTATTAACTGACATGAGATTCCTGTCACAATACATGGAATCTGATGTCAACTTACCAAGGGAGGGTAAGTTGTATTAACTGACATGAGACTCCTGTCACAATACATGGAATCTCATGTCAACTTACCAAGGGAGGGTATGCCCTATTAACTGACATGATATTTCTGTCACAATACATGGAATCTCATGTCAACCTACCAAGGGAGGTTATGTTGTATTAACTGACATGAGATTCCTGACACAGTGTTTGGAATCTCATGTCAACTTACCAAGGGAGGGTATGTTGTATTAACTGACATGAGATTCCTGTGACAATGCATGGAATCTCATGTCAACTTACCAAGGAAGGATATGCTGTGTTAACTGACATGAGACTCCTGTCACAATACATGGAATCTCATGTCAACTTACCAAGGGAGGGTATGCTGTATAAACTGACATGAGATTCCTGACACAGTGTTTGGAATCTCATGTCAACTTACCAAGGGAGGGTATGTTGTATTAACTGACATGAGATTCCTGTGACAATGCATGGAATCTCATGTCAACTTACCAAGGAAGGATATGCTGTGTTAACTGACATGAGACTCCTGTCACAAAACATGGAATCTCATGTCAACTTACCAAGGGAGGGTAAGTCGTATTAACTGACATGAGATTCCTGTCACAATACATGGAATCTCATGTCTACTTACCAAGGGAGGGTTTGTTGTATTTATTGACATGAGATTCCTGTCACAATACATGGAATCTCATGTCAACTTACCAAGGGAGGGTATGCCCTATTAACTGACATGAGATTCCTGTAACAATACATGGAATCTCATGTCAACTTACCAAGGGAGGGTAAGTTGTATTAACTGACATGGGGTTCCTGTAACAATACATGGAATCTCATGTCTACTTACTAAGGGAGGGTATGTTGTATTAACTGACATGAGATTCCTGTCACAATACATGGAATCTCATGTCAACTTACCAAGGGAGGGTAAGTCGTATTAACTGACATGAGATTCCTGTCACAATACATGGAATCTCATGTCAACTTACCAAGGGAGGGTATGCTGTATAAACTGACATGAGACTCCTGTCACAATACATGAAATCTCATGTCAACTTACCAAGGAAGGGTATGTTGTATTAACTGACATGAGATTCCTGTCACAATACATGGAATCTGATGTCAACTTACCAAGGGAGGGTAAGTTGTATTAACTGACATGAGACTCCTGTCACAATACATGGAATCTCATGTCAACTTACCAAGGGAGGGTATGCCCTATTAACTGACATGATATTTCTGTCACAATACATGGAATCTCATGTCAACCTACCAAGGGAGGTTATGTTGTATTAACTGACATGAGATTCCTGTCGCAATACACGGAATCTCATGTCAACTTACCAAGGGAGGTTTTGTTGTATTTATTGACATGAGACTCCTGTCACAATACAATCTCATGTCAACTTACCAAGGGAGGGTAAGTTGTATTAACTGACATGAGATTCCTGTCACAATACATGGAATCTCATGTCAACTTACCAAGGGAGGGTATGCTGTATAAACTGACATGAGATTCCTGACACAGTGTTTGGAATCTCATGTCAACTTACCAAGGGAGGGTATGTTGTATTAACTGACATGAGATTCCTGTGACAATGCATGGAATCTCATGTCAACTTACCAAGGAAGGATATGCTGTGTTAACTGACATGAGACTCCTGTCACAAAACATGGAGTCTCATGTCAACTTACCAAGGGAGGGTAAGTCGTATTAACTTACATGAGTTTCCTGTCACAATACATGGAATCTCATGTCTTTTTACCAAGGGAGGGTTTGTTGTATTTATTGACATGAGATTCCTGTCACAATACATGGAATCTCATGTCAACTTACCAAGGGAGGGTATGCCCTATTAACTGACATGAGATTCCTGTAACAATACATGGAATCTCATGTCAACTTACCAAGGGAGGGTAAGTTGTATTAACTGACATGGGATTCCTGTAACAATACATGGAATCTCATGTCTACTTACTAAGGGAGGGTATGTTGTATTAACTGACATGAGATTCCTGTCACAATACATGGAATCTCATGTCAACTTACCAAGGGAGGGTAAGTCGTATTAACTGACATGAGATTCCTGTCACAATACATGGAATCTCATGTCAACTTACCAAGGGAGGGTATGCTGTATAAACTGACATGAGACTCCTGTCACAATACATGAAATCTCATGTCAACTTACCAAGGAAGGGTATGTTGTATTAACTGACATGAGATTCCTGTCACAATACATGGAATCTCATGTCAACTTACCAAGGGAGGGTAAGTTGTATTAACTGACATGAGATTCCTGTCACAATACATGGAATCTCATGTCAACTTACCAAGGGAGGGTATGCTGTATAAACTGACATGAGATTCCCGACACAGTGTTTGGAATCTCATGTCAACTTACCAAGGGAGGGTAAGTTGTATTAACTGACATGAGATTCCTGTCACAATGCATGGAATATCATGTCAACTTACCAAGGGAGGATATGCTGTATTAACTGACATTAGATTCCTGTGACAATACATGGAATCTCATGTCAACTTACCAAGGAAGGATATGCTGTGTTAACTGACATGAGACTCCTGTCACAAAACATGGAATCTCATGTCAACTTACCAAGGGAGGGTAAGTCGTATCAACTGACATGAGATTCCTGTCACAATACATGGAATCTCATGTCAACTTACCAAGGGAGGGTTTGTTGTATTTATTGACATGAGATTCCTGTCACAATACATGGAATCTCATGTCAACTTACCAAGGGAGGGTATTCCCTATTAACTGACATGAGATTCCTGTAACAATACATGGAATCTCATGTCAACTTACCAAGGGAGGGTAAGTTGTATTAACTGACATGGGATTCCTGTAACAATACATGGAATCTCATGTCAACTTACCAAGGGAGGGTATGCTGTATAAACTGACATGAGATTCCTGACACAATACATGGAATCTCATGTCAACTTACCAAGGGAGGGTATGCTGTATAAACTGACATGAGACTCCTGTCACAATACATGGAATCTCATGTCTACTTACCAAAGGAGAGTATGTTGTATTAACTGACATGAGATTCCTGTCTCAATGCATGGAATCTCATGTCAACTTACCAAGGGAGGGTATGCTGTATAAACTGACATGAGATTCCTGACACAGTGTTTGGAATCTCATGTCAACTTACCAAGGGAGGGTATGTTGTATTAACTGACATGAGATTCCTGTCACAATACATGGAATCTCATGTCAACTTACCAAGGGAGGTTATCTTGTATTAACTGACATGAGATTCCTGTCACAATACATGGAATGTCATGTCAACTTACCAAGGGAGGTAATGTTGTATTAACTGACATGAGATTCCTGTCGCAATACATGCAATCTCATGTCAACTTACCAAGGGAGGTAATGTTGTATTAACTGACATGAGATTCCAGTCACAATACATGGAATCTCATGTCAACTTACCAAGGGAGGTTATCTTGTATTAACTGACATGAGATTCCTGTCACAATACATGGAATCTCATGTCAACTTACCAAGGGAGGTTATCTTGTATTAACTGACATGAGATTCCTGTCACAATACATGGAATCTCATGTCAACTTACCAAGGGAGGTTATCTTGTATTAACTGACATGAGATTCCTGTCACAATACATGGAATCTCATGTCAACTTACCAAGGGAGGTTATCTTGTATTAACTGACATGAGATTCCTGTCACAATACATGGAATCTCATGTCAACTTACCAAGGGAGGTTATGTTGTATTAACTGACATGAGATTCCTGTCACAATACATGGAATCTCATGTCAACTTACCAAGGGAGGTTATCTTGTATTAACTGACATGAGATTCCTGTCACAATACATGGAATCTCATGTCAACTTACCAAGGGAGGTTATCTTGTATTAACTGACATGAGATTCCTGTCACAATACATCTGGAGCATGCTGTCTCATATGATACAGGATTACTTGATATTTTTATGTGTTCTGCTGAAGATGTTCTCAAGAAAATATCAAAACCTGCTCTATCTTGAAATGATTTCTATATCTAACTACAGAACATGGAATAATTGATATTATTTTAATTCAAGCACTGCAATATCAGATTGTTTTTATTACACTGAAAGGTTTTCTTAACGTTATATTGGTATCTTCTGGTTCTATGCATATAAACACATCAATTCCAGCTGAAAACTTCATATAAAATCACTGAATATGATTTTTATATATCTCGATCATTACAGGTACATTTTTTAATTATAACCCATAAACTTGTAAATATTGTTACAGAAATTGTATTAAGTAAATACGTGTATATTATCTTAATGCATTTTGAAGGAGAATCTTTCCAATAGAATCTGTACAGAAGCATTAATGAATATTTTCCATCAGGTAAAGACCCATTGTACAAAAAAAAAATGTCCAGTATTCAGATTGTTTCAGTTACCTATACTAGGTTTCTAAATGTTTACAGTGTTGTATGCACTTGAGAGAACATTACATTGAATGTAATCAAATCAAACAGTCTTCACACGTCCATGAAAAAAGGGTTAAAAGGGAATTTCAATTTTCTATATTCAATTCGAATCCCTTCTTAAATTTTTAACATAAAATTGGTGAAAAGTCTATGTTTAACTACAATGTTGCAAAAGGATTTAATCATTCTTCATTAGTAATGCATGATTAACATCCATTGTGTACCATTGTTACCATCAAATATAGGAATATATATGTTTACAAGTACTTGCAAAATACATAATTTTTATCCATACAAAATATGAATAATTTTTAACATTATATTACAGTTAGCACTAGGAGGCAAAAATATCAGGTCCATATCCTCTTTCTGTGGAACTTTTTACAACATGTTGATATCTAACTATGTCTCTTTGTCACACTACTCTTCAACAGAAGATGATGTAGAACACTTTGAATGTCATTGCAGTTTTTGAAATATACAGTGAAGTGCATATAAACATTTTCTTCAAGCGTACATTCTTAGTAGCCCAATCATTTTTCAGAAAACTTGCTGAAGGTAAAAACAAATCAGCAATCACAGCCCTAAAATAGAAAAAGTAAAGTATTCATAAGCAGCATTAAGACCCTGAAACATTTTAATTTCATTGTACAAATGACTGATTAATGATGTATAACAAACTACATGAAGCAGAAACATACCCAAAAATTAATTTCACAAAGTTTGCAAACAAAACAGTCTTTGTCAACTGTGTCCTCTCCAACACAGTGGTTCTTCCTATGAAATGATCTTTTGCAAACTTGACATTTGATCTACAAAAAAATTATTCTGCATTAAAGTACTTCAAATTAGTAATTAATATTAATATAGGTGAACTTTGCATTTTCATTGAAATTGATATAAGCAAGCTTCAAAATTTGAAATGTCATATATGCGAAAAATATACCTCATTTTTTCCAAATACTGCAAGGCCACATCCTGGACAATGTTCTGTCAGGTATACTACAATAAAAAACACACACTATTTTTTAGGACACCTGAGTCACCCATGTGACCTATTGCTATCCATTTTTGTCTGATGTTATGGGGCCTGATCTTGGGTATTAAACCAATGAACTATGTGCATAGTTATGGTGACCAAGGATGTCTCTTCCAAAATTGTGAATTTCATGATCCCTGGGTCTGGGGTTCTAATGTTAGGACGTGGCTCTAATGATTGTATAGTGAAAATGCATGATATATATTAAGATATTTTTCATTTTACTCCTTGAAACATGACTTAAGTTTTTTTTTTTTTTTTTTTGGGAAGTTGCAACATGATACTCAGGTGACCTATAAGGTCCATGGGCCTCTTGTTCTTATCTGCAATTAACATAAATTTCAAAGAAGAAAATATGCAAAGGGGTTTATATTTACTTTCAAACATCATCAAATCTGTGTCAATTTTCCGTCTCATAGCTGTAAGGTCTGCTCTTGTGTGGTTTGTAGTTGGTTGCCCACTGAGATATTGTTCTGCAAACTGGATGTAAATATACTGGCATTTAAAAATCAGTACATAGGAATATTTTTGGATAATAAATACCAAAATTCATTTTAACATTAAAAATTTTTACCAGTAAACAATGTACTCCACAGTTGTAACCATCTGTCTGTCTTGAGTGCATTTTAGTTTCTACCTGCCACTGCATCTGACTGACCTCATTGAAAGCAATCATCCTTTGATTCACATAGGAACTTTAAAAAACAGGAAAATTAAAAAATAACATTGATATTAAAGAATGCCAAATATATTGTGCAATACTTTTTTACTAACATTGTTTGTTATTAAAAAAAATTTGCATGGTGTTTGTTAATTATGTTAGTCCAAATGAAACAAATACGTACTTTGTTGCCCACCCCCCTCCCATCCAAACGGAAAGTGCTTGGGTATGAGTTAAAAATCCTCAATCCTCAAAAACAGATGTTTAACCAATAATTTGTTTTACAAAATTGTTAAATCATTGATGATCTAGTTCATTAATCTAATTATTTTATAAAATATGATTATACCACCAATTTCTTTTCACAGTAAGAATCTGTGATCTTTTTTCCATCAATGGATTGTAGAAATAGACAATTCCATTCTGTGGCTCCACAATCTTAAAAAAATACATTATGCCTTTATAAATTACTAAGGATGTCAATGAATAATCAACTATTTGACTATCCGTCTAATGGACCCACAATCAAATAATGAAACAACATTCAAATATTAAATAAATGCAAGAAAAGGAGGTGAAAATAAAATTCTCATCTCAAAATTGAAAAGCATCCTTCCTTAAACAATATAGTGTATTTTCTCATATGAATAAGAGCTAAAACACAGTCACAATAATTAAATAATTTTCCACAATATACATATGTAAAGTACAGTAATTACATATTACAGTGATAATTGTTTCTCAATCACTGACTGTTTGCTATTGTAGTGAATTATGCAACACTAACCTGAACTTTGAAAATTATCTAATTAACTTGTACCAATTAGATTTATATCCTCTAGGAATTTTACATGCTACGAACACACAATATTTGCATAGCCATGAAGTTTTAAAACTTCGATAATTATTAATACAATAATCTTAAGCTTACTTAAAAGACATTTTGATAGCTGGGACAATCATTAATATTATTGAACAAGCAGTATTTTTAACAGTATGACTGGAGCTGTGGATAGTGTGTGTTTACAATTTACGTTTTCCAGTTTATTTTAATTAATAAGCTTTTAAAAACACTGTGCTATAAAAATTCTCCAAAAAGTTGACTATTCTTCAAATACTGCAAAGGAATGTTCGACTTAGGAAATTGAATATATTGACATCCCTATAAATTACACATATAAATAAATACAAACCATGCTTTTTAAGTACAACATATGTAAAAAAAAAAATCATTATTTATTTACCATGCAAGTTAATAAGAAACTTACAATTAAAGTCCAGTGCCCGTGCTTCACAACTGCACCAATTACTGTGGAACACTCAAACAGTTTCAGCTGCCAAGATAAAAACAAGATGTGTTTTTAAAACACTGATGCCCCCTTTGGCAACATAGCAAAGATTAAACTTTTCTTATATGCAAATTTAATTCATTAGTACCAAAAGTAGGGTATTCTCAATGGAAAAATATTGTGAAATTTGAAAGTAAGCTAATGTTAAAGTTTTTTAATAAGTACAAAAATCTTTAAGGTCATTGTAATAAGTATCAAATGAAAGGTCTTGCCACATAAAATACTTATTTAAAGCATGAAAGCCCTAGCCCTAACTGTTCAGAAGTTATGGTCAACGTTCAATTTCAAGTAGGTCAAACTCCAAGGTCAAGGTCAAAGGGTCAAAGTTATTGTTATCAAATGAAAGGTCTTGTTATAAGGATGAAATATATAAAGTATGAAAGCACTAGCCCTAACTCTTTAAAAGTTATGGTCAAGCTTGCTTTTTTAAAGTAGGTCAATATCAAAGGTCAAGGTCAAAGGGTCAAAGTTATTGGTATCCAATGAAGGGTCTTCTCACAAGGATTACATATATGCAGTATGAAAGCCCCATACTTTACCGTGCAAAAGTTATGGCCAAGGTTAAAGTTTTTTCACAAGTATGGAAATCAAAAAGGTCAAAGTCAAAGGGTCAAGGTTGTTGGCATCCAGTGAAAGGTCTTTCAACAAATATCACATATGTGAAGTATAAATGTCCTGGTGTCTACTGTTTAAAAGAAATGGCCAAAGTAAAATTTTCATGTAAAAGTGGATCAAACTCCAAGGTCAATGTCAAAAGGTCAAATTTGGTGGTACTCAAAGAAAGGTCTTTTCACAAGGGATACACATATGAAATAAGAAAGTCATAGCTCCACTAAATCAAAAGTTATGGGCAAGGTTAAAGTTTCGGCGGACAAACAGACAAACAGCTAGACAGACAGAGAGACAGACAGACGGACACAACAAAAACTATATACCCCCGAAACTTCATTTACGGGGGATAAAAATCTTGTAAAATGTTCCATATAATGCAGCATTGAATATGTATTAAGATGTTTTTCATTTTACTCCTTGAAACATGGCTTCAAGTTGTTACTATCAAGATTTTTGACAAAGTTTGTATATCATCTGTTCTTAAGATGTTAAAACAGACAGCAATGCATAACTCAACTAAATTACAGTTAAATTAGATACAAATACTACACAGATTTTCAGTTTTCATATTAAATTTTTCTAAAGAGATATACATGTACCTTCTTTTTGCATCCTTTAAAGGTAAAAGAGCCATCCACAATTGCTGTCATGGTCTGGGATGCATACATTGTAATTTTTTTCCCCTTTTCTATTTCAGCCTGAACAAGGAAGGCTAAATAAGCATCTACTACCTATTGTAAATTAATAATTAGTGTCAATTACTTCATGTCCATAATACAAATTACTGTAAAGATTGTACTATGGCTTCATGTAGACCACCATTCTAATAATTCTTAAGGGAAATTGAGAACTCTTTTTTTCCAGTATATGTGCTGATTAAAATTCATAAGATTAAAATTAAAATATATCACATGTTACGCTTTATTTCGTGGATATAGTTCATGTACATCGTTTTCATATATTACGCTTAAGAGCAGTTATGACGTCACAATAGTTTTTGCATTAGCATGATGAAGTAAAATATAGCAGAGTCCCATACAAAAACAGTATAATTAAAACATCAGCTGTGAAGCATAAAACATGAAATAAAAAGAATCTCCCATGGTTACTTGATATTAATATGCGCCATCATAAGGGTATATGAGTGGATATATGAGTAAGCGCTAGCACAATCGTAAATAACACAAAAAATACTTTACTTTTCTGTGTAGGATAATTAAATTACTATAATTCCCACTATTGTTGATGTCCCTGGCATACTATACTAACTAAACAGGGATTCCTTATATTTCCATTCCATTGCGAAATCAAATTGTAGATTTAGACTTAAAAAATGTAGAGACAGATTTAAATTACATGAGGACTTCCATTCCAATTTTAATAGTCCTTGCCCACTGATGTCAGACACAAAGGAAGCCGCACAAGATTTACATGCATATTTGGCCTCCTTAGCGTCAAGCACAGAGACAGATGCGCATGAGATTTGCATGCGTATTGGGTCTTCTTAGCTACTGACCTATCGACCTGCCTAATTTACATTCTGGTAGAATTATCAAGAAATCAACTCTACTAACTTTCAAAGGGTTATCACAGAGAAAAAAAAATTAGAAATGGAAATATTTACATGTTAACCCATTTTAATACAATTTGACCTTACCTGATCAGTTAGCCAGTTGTTGCCAGAAAGGGACTTAAAATCATCGTCTGTAACATTATAGCTAGAGACTCGAGCTATTATGTAATGAGAAATTTCTGTCATGTTCCAGAGTTTCTCAACTGTTGTAAGAGCTGTTGATAACAATTAAACATATTACATGATAAACTTCTGGAGTTTTTCATTGAAGAAAACTTTTATTTAAAGAAAACTTACTTTAACATAACAGAAAATTCAACATTATGTTTTGGATGCAAAATGAAAAAAAATTAGCATTTCTAATGAATAAAAAATTCATACAGTATTTTTTTGGAAATAAAGTATCTAATAACAGCATAAATGTACCATTAATTAAAAATAGACAAAAAGTTGCATATTTCCTTAGAGGCATCTCCCTTCATACTAAAAATAATATATTTCTCTTAAAAATTATATAATATTTGAATTTTAAACTGGAAACAGGAGGTAGCAATAAGATAATAAAATAATAATATAGATTTACTACCTTGTTGTCTGTCAAGCACAGTCAAGGGCTGAGTATGGTCACTATTGCCTTCCTTAAAATGAACCTTCTTGAGGACATTCTGATTGACATTTTTCTTTTTCTTCAGAATGCTTTTGATTTTAGATCCTTAAAAAAGACCCAAGAGGCCTTACTGATAAAGGTATGAATAACTGATCAACAAACCATATATGTCTAGTACTCAGTTACAAATCATTTGAAGCAAATCTATTTACTTAAAAAAGGTATAATTAAAAGAAATTTCACTATATTATCATGAAATGCCCAGCTATACCCAAACTTTAGAATCCCTGACCCCGCTACAATAAATTTCAAAATATTGGCAGAGTGCTGTTTTTTTTATTACACACATACAAAGAGTTTAACTGCTATTTTTGCTGTAATTGATAGTCAGAAATAGTTGTTTTTAAAAATTGCATATTTTTTTATGGTTTTAGTCCAACCCCTCATGCCCTAAGGCTAGGGAGGTCATGAAATTCATAAACTTTGTTTTCCTTCTTCTGTAGGTGTCATATGCCAGAATTGGAAGAAATTGATTGGTTTTGCAGTTCCAGAGAAATCAATAAATAATTGTAATAAAGTATGCAACTGATATTTAGTTAAAATGTACTTACTGTCAGTTTCCACCGCAGCTGATTCACTAAATTCTGGGTGCTTTTTTGGATGCTTGTTCTCATTGAATAGGCCTCTTTTTGTCGGTGGGGGTTTACTTAAACCTAAAATTTTTCACTCAAAAATTAGTTGTCAAATATGGTATATATAATTCCTGTTGCAAACACCTAGCTTTGCTTAATTCAAACTGCATTATGCCTAGAAATTTGACAAACATCAGAGGTTAATTCTACCTTTTATATTCTTTCTCTTGCATGCCAATCCTATAAAAAGTTGAACATATTAATAAAGAAAGATAAATCCTGCTTAAACATCAATATCTAAGAAATTCCAAATGCATTTATATGCATCTTTAATTATACAGAAAATAAAAAGATTAGTCTGTAAACTGCAAACTCTACGATCTACATTGTAACATATATTAATGAAGGGAAGGAAAGCGGTTTTCATACGTTTTGCAGCACTAATTAAACCCTCCATAGCATTTTGTTCATCTTCTGCTTCCTTTTCAAAATTTCTCTTTAAATGCAATTTCTTTTGGTTCACTGACAAAGACATAAAAGTTCAATGACTTTAATTTAATATTCATCATGTAACATATCATGACATAAATGAAAATGAAGAAATCAAATTTAATCTAAATTATGTTGAGCAAAGAAATTTTGATATCAAAATACATGTACTAAACAAAATTTATTCGTAATTATCCTAAATGAACTTTATATAAAAAGGTGATAATTGATACATTTTTAATCATGTGAAATCATGCCAAAAAATCAGGAAACAAAAGCTGATTTTTTTATTTCTCCAGCAAAACTGAACAAAAAATAAATCTTGATAATAGTTTTTTCTTGATTTGAAATAATTTCTCTGGATGTGTGTAACCTACCTAGCTCACTAAGCAGCATATTTGATAACCTAAATTTCTGAGTGTCTGGCATTTCAGGTGGAGAAAGACTTGAGAGTCTTTGCAACAACTCAAACTGCTCCTCCTCAGAATTACTGTACTCGTCTAATACAGCTGCTCCTTTTCGGGCAATCAGATCAATCTTTATATGGGAATTTCGTTTTGCATCCTTTAGAAAATTCCTCCACTCACAATCTGACATCCCTTCCTTCAATTCTACAATAAAAAAGATGTGTGCAATGGAAGTGGGTTAAATAGGATATTCCTTATAGAAATTTAGATATTTTGTCAATATTTTTATAGTCAAATTATGCTAGTATGCTATAAAATTAAACTATTCAAGATTACAATATTTCAACAAGAGGACAATTGGCCACATCACTCACCTGAGTAACTTTGGCCCTGCTGTTCTCCACCTGATTTTCCCCTTTATAATACCTATTGTGGCCCCCTGTTCTACCCCCCTCCCCCAGGGGATTATGATTTATTTAATTAATTTAAAATGTACACTATGCCGGGATGTTTAAACATAACTTTAATAAATTTAACATGCATTTGAATATATTCAAACATACCTTTAGCTTTTTGAAGTATTACTGGTACATTATTCATACACTTTTCTGAAATTTTGAATATAAAGTAAAATAGAATGTAGAGAAATTCAAAGTCTGCTATTGCATGTTCTTTTTACATAATTTTATATATTAAAAGTATAATTCATCAGCATAAATAATCATTGTATTATTTGTTAAAAGCAACATGTCATCTTTCAGGCTTTCATAATAAATTGCAAGAGATATAAAAGAACATACAATGTAAAATATGAAGAAGATAGAAGATATATTCCAAAGTTATCATGTTTTTCTTTCAGCGAATACAATTTTTATTAAGAATTTCTAAGTCGAATAAGTATTTATTTATTGTTTATATTTTCAAGATGGATGTGAGTAATGTAAAGACTGAGTTAACCTGTAAAAGATGAAGATATAGTAAGAGATATGCATATAGTTTACATCACACCAGGTTATATGAGTGAACAATGTGAAACATGAAGTGTCAGAAGGAGCAGTTTAATGACAATGTACGTAAGCTGACATTTCTATTGAAAGCACTCGTGAATCCACCACAACAATTACTCTGGATACTAGCTTTAAATTTGATTAAACTATAATTACCTGTTACCATTTTTTACATTACCTGTCCTGTATTACTGCAGAATGAATATTTCATTAAAAGATGAACAACACAACATTTCAAAAAATATTTTTCATATAGATAGTTTTGAAATTAATGTAAAATATCCTGTACATATCTTCTTTAAATTGAAATTTCAAGACTATATTTAATGGAATTGGAAATGAATACCTTCACTAAGACTATGATGATCTTCTTTTTCAATGACTCCATACACGTTTGGATCTGAAAAGTAATAAAGAAAAGTAACCAATCAGCAAAGTCTTGCAGATGGACTGCAATCTTATGATGCAGAAAAAGGGTTAAGCATTAGACTTTACACAATATCAGGGACAGAGGAATCAGGGACCTTTTGACCCATCAGAATTGTAATCAGGTACCATGGAGGAATAAGCATCCCCTGTTGACTTTCATACCACCAGGAGCTACTTGTCATGATTGGGTAAACAAAATTAACCATAGTCAATTCAGGGTGAAAATAATGGCCTAACAATTTGTATGAAAAACAATCAGCATTTCACTTAATGATAGATAGTATTGGCTCAGCATGTCATTAATCTTGACCATAGAATTTGCACATTAATGACTTTAAAACATGACTGTTGACATAATTTAACAACTTATTTGTCACGTAGCTTGTCCATTACTATGAAATAACATTTATAAGCATAAGGTTAGTTAAATGCACAATGTCTCAAACAGAGATAAAACTTTCATACACATTTCATTTTTTTATATACCTTTCACTTTTAAAAATGGCTTCCTTATTTTTTTTTTCTTTTGTTTCCTCTTCTGTGGTAACTGTCGGTGGGTTTTCATTTGAACGGTTGATCCTCTGTGTAAGGGTAATTTGTCATTGACATCAACTGACCCCTGCAAACATTCAATGCATTTTAGTACCATGGTGTTCACCTCTGATAAATCGTTTTCACTGCTGCTGAGAAATGTAAGGTCGTCCAGAACTTTAATGTTGTTTCTAAGTTCTGATCTTGATTTGATAATTTGTTTCTGCTGGTTGTTTTCAGACAGTTCCGACAATTCTTCTTTTGTTGGCACTTCTAAGACAAAGTCTGCAGGCAGCTGAATCTCTGATTTGTTTTCAATTTGTTCCATAGCCTTGTCAGAGAGAACAGTGCTATCAAGATTTAAATATGGGCTTTGTCGATATAATGGTGACAGACTTTCCCAGGTGTGATGAGTGAAACGGATAACAGCAAATATATGTTTACAAGGCAAAAATGATGTTATAAAGTCTTGACATGAACACTTGGTTGCAGTTTCATCAGTACCAAGGTGGACATTGTAGTGTTCAGTATCTCTTGACTGGCTCTTTACTTTGTACATGTTTTGGCCTATGTTTTCTAGGTCACCTGAACAATACTCTCCGGCTGATGCGTATCGTACCAAGCAGTGTTTCACAACACTGCGTGGTTTATTTTGTAAGAAAGCAGGGATGCAATCATTGTACTTTTTGTATTGACTGGTGTACTGATAATTTAGATGGAGATACGTTCTTATCAGATCTGGAATGAAGTCCTTCACTATAATCTCAATTAAGGAGGTAAGAGTTCCAGTTGAGGTTAGTTTTGCGTAGAAGTTCTTTAAAGAGTTGTTTAGTGCCTCAACACCATTGTTCGTCGTCACACAAATATGAAAACCCTCACTCCAAAAAGCCCTGCACCATCTCTGCCAAAATTGAAAAAAAAAGTGAATATTCTGGCATTCCAAAGATACCCATAAGGTGGAACAATAACACAAGAAAGAGCAATGGTAAATAAATTCCTTTACAGCCGCAAATTCTTTAAAGGGTGTAATAATACAGGGATTTTCCACTGCCCTGTGTAGGGCCGAATATGGGCCGGGCCCATTCCCAATTGCAAAATCACTCCAATTTTCCGAAAAATGAACAGCCTGTGTTTAATTCTTGAAAAATTCATGTGAAACAAACATGGTCAGGTTTGAACTCTTAATGAAATGAACATAATTTTTGGAGACTTGGCTAAAACTTTAAAATACTGTAGATCACTAAATTTTCGCGCCACCTTATTTTCGTGAGATAGTCATTGACTCTTGATTAGCGAGACAAAATTTTCACGAATTGTGGTTATTGCTCAATATAATCTTAAGGAATACTACTATACGCGTGAATTAAATTTTGGGGAGTAAACTGTCTCACGTTATTATGCGAAAATAAAGTGCTCGCGAATAAAAAGTGATTTACAGTAATACATCTGTTTTCTGAAGTATAGTTCTTAAAATATTAAGTAAAAGTCATTTTTAACTATCATAAGTGTTTATCTATTGAAATACATCTTGCTATAAAATTTCCCAAAAAGTTGTAAAATGTTGTAATATTCCCAATTGGAAGGGCCTGGGCCCCATTCCCAAAATGGGTTGGAAAATCCCTGTAATGGAGTATTGGTACAATTGACATGATTATGTGCAATGTCAAAACTTTATCAAATGTTCATTTATGTAATACTCAAGAAACACTTTCAAATAAACAAACCTAAGAAAAATAAATGTTTGAAATACCTCTGGGATGTTTAACCATCTTGTTTCCAGGTACGTCTTAACCTTCTCATTTTCAGTAAAAACTGAGAGGTTAATAAGACTATCCCTAGCTTTCTGGAACAGAGGTACTGATGGAGCTCTGGCCATATCTCGCAACGCATCTAACAGTGTATCTTTATCAGATTCACTAAGATTGTTCTCTCCTGAAATAATAATTTAAATTGTTTTCATTTTTTCAGCCTTGTCATCATTCAAATTCATTGTGTTTAATGAAAGTAATAAGTAAGCTGTTGGAAGTATATTTTATAGACAAGTATCATAGAGTATTACTCTGTTTACACCATCGGATCCATGCCTGCTCCACATGAAAGGTGCAGAGGTATTTAGATGCGTTTGGGAATAGCTCATGTATGGCTTGATATTCCTGGTGAGAATAATCCATCATGAAAAATCTTGGTTCCCAGAACTTGTTCCAAGATTTGATTACTTGAAGAGCTTCCAAGATATTTTCTGTTCTTTCTGTCTCTACTATGAATTCTGCTACAGGTACATAGGAGACATTGGTGCGCACAACAAGAAGGAATAAAGGCAGAGCATATTTTGTAGTTTTATACGTTGCATCTATCAAAACCAATTCACCATACTTCTTCAAAAGTTCTTGCTGATGCTTACTTTGATGAACGAATAAAAATGTATTTTTCTCAGTGCCTGAAACTTCCTCATCTTCAAGGTCATCATCCTCTTCATCATCTGAGGCAAAGATTTTCTCTGTTTTCTTGATACTTGATGCACTCACTTGGTCACGAGTACAGTGCCTATAAAAAAACATATCCTCTGGGTCTTCCTTTTGCCATTCCTCAATTTTCTTTTGAAGATTTTCTTGATCTAATCCAGAGTACTGACCTTTGACAAGCGCTGCATGGACACAATTCCTTATGTCCCTATTGGTTGGAAAGTAGCTTCTGTCATTTGTAGATGGTGACACACAATCTTCAGAATTCATCTCTTTTTCTACAAAACTTTTCAGCATCTTTCTTATGTATGCTACTGATGTTATTCCCATCTTCACATGCTCTCTGATTCTTTCTTTTAATTTGATATGCATACGGTTTGCAAACGCACTTTCAATACTAACTGTATGCTTTGTGTGAGATGCAGCCAGTGGTAATCTCAGGTGAATTTTATTGCTGAAAGGGGCATTCTTTTTTTGGATATCATTTTCGAGTCTGTCCATTTCACGCTCCTTGGCACCTCTTCCAGCTGATGTTGGCAGATTGTAATTATCATAACTGCAACAAAAAATAACAGTTCTGTTAAAATAGAATTTGGTAAATTAAATTAAAATACAACTTGGTAAGTTGACATGAGATTCCAAACACTGTGTCAGGAATCTCATGTCAGTTAATACAACTTATCCTCCCTTGGTAAGTTGACATGAGATTCCATGTATTATGATAGAAATCTCATGTCAGTTAATACAACTTATCCTCCCTTGGTAAGTTGACATGATATTCCATGCATTGTGACAGGAATCTCATGTCAGTTAATACAACTTACCCTCCCTTGGTAAGTTGACATGAGAATCCATACATTGAGACAGGAATTTCATGTCAGTGAATACAGCATACCCTCCCTGGGTTGATATGAGATTCCATGTATTGTCACAGGAATCTCATGTCAGTTTATACAGCATACCCTCCCTTGGTAAGTTGACATGAGATTCCATGTATTATGACAGGAATCTCATGTCAGTTAATACAACATAACCTCCTTTGGTAAGTTGACATGAGATTCCATGTATTGTGACAGGAATCTCATGTCAGTTAATACAGCATATCCTCCCTTGGTAAGTTGACATGATATTCCATGTATTGTGACAGGAATCTCATGTCAGTTTATACAACTTACCCTCCCTTGGTAGGTTGACATGAGATTCCATGTATTGTGACAGGAATCTCATGTCAGTTAATACAACATACCCTCCCTTGGTAAGTTGACATGAGATTCCATGTATTATGATAGGAATCCCATGTCAGTTAATACAACTTACCCTCCCTTGGTAAGTTGACATGAGATTCCATGTATTGTGTCAGGAATCTAATGTCAGTTAATACAGCATATCCTCCCTTGGTAGGTTGACATGAGATTCCATGCATTTTGACAGGAATCTCATGTCAGTTAATACAACTTACCCTCCCTTGGTAAGTTGACATGAGATTCCATGCATTATGACAGGAATCTCATGTCAGTTAATACAGCATATCCTCCCTTGGTAAGTTGACATGAGATTCCATGTATTGTGACAGGAATCTCATGTCAGTTAATACAACATACCCTCCCTTGGTAAGTTGACATGATTTTCCATGCATTATGACAGGAATCTCATGTCAGTTAATACAGCATATCCTCCCTTGGTAGGTTGACATGAGATTCCATGCATTGTGACAGGAATCTCATGTCAGTTAATACAGCATATCCTCCCTTGGTAAGTTGACATGAGATTCCATGTATTATGATAGAAATCTCATGTCAGTTAATACAACTTACCCTCCCTTGGTAAGTTGACATGAGATTCCATGCATTGTCACAGGAATCTCATGTCAGTTAATACAACTTACCCTCCCTTGGTAAGTTGACATGAGATTCCATGCATTGTGACAGGAATCTCATGTCAGTTAATACAACTTACCCTCCCTTGGTACGTAGACATGAGATTCCATGTATTGTGACAGGAGTCTCATGTCAGTTTATACAGCATACCCTCCCTTGGTAAGTTGACATGAGATTCCATGTATTGTGACAGGAATCTCATATCAGTTAATACAACTTACCTTCCCTTGGTAGGTTGACATGAGATTCCATGTTTTGTGTCAGGAATCTCATGTCAGTTAATACAACAAACCCTCCCTTGGTAAGTTGACATGAGATTCCATGTATTGTCACAGGAATCTAATGTCAGTTAATACAGCATATCCTCCCTTGGTAAGTTGACATGATATTCCATGCATTGTGACAGGAATCTCATGTCAGTTAATACAACTTACCCTCCCTTGGTAAGTTGACATGAGATTCCATGCATTATGACAGGAATCTTATGTCAGTTAATACAAGATAACCTCCCTTGGTAAGTTGACATGAGATTCCATATTTTGTGACAGGAATCTCATGTCAGTTAATACAACTTACCCTCCCTTGGTAAGTTGACATGAGATTCCATGTATTATGATAGGAATCTCATGTCAGCTAATACAACATACCCTCCCTTGGTAAGTTGACATGAGATTCCATGTATTGTCACAGGAATCTCATGTAAGTTAATACAACTTACCCTCCCTTGGTAAGTTGACATGAGATTCCAAACACTCTGTCAGGAATCTGGGGCCCGTTTTACAAAAATACCTACAACTTAAGACCAAGTATATTTATTCATAACTTTTTAATTAAAATTATATCGACAATTATTTTTAACATTTTAAAAAGAATGTGATAAGATATTTTTAAACAGACAATTTCAAAGAGAATTATTTATTTTCAAAATTTTACAATAATCTGAAGTTTTGGTCTTAGTTGTAAGTTCTTTTGTAAAACGGGCCCCTGATGTTAAGTTATACATCTGGCTCATCCTAGGTAAGTTTAAACAAGATTGCATACAATGTGTCAAGAATCTTTTGGGTCTGGTTTTGGCACGCAATATGCTACTCTTAAAGCAATATGAGCTGTATCTTTGAGAATTTTATTTTGCTGGTAAAATGTGCTATTAAGATTAATTTGTATGTAATTGAAACCCTTGTGATCAATAGGACCAAAATAAAGTTTTAAAATGATTCAGAAGAAATATTTCTGTATAACAGAATGTACAGTTTTATATAAGAAATCATACGGTAATTGTACAGGACGATAATAACTTAATTTTGCTTCAATTAAAGCTTAAATAAAAAATTCTCATCGCAAATATGAACAGCTGAAGTTGATAAATGATTTGTTTTTTTGTCATTAAATAAGTTAATTACAGATTTGCAGTAAAATTTTCCGATTTCAAACATGCAGCTCATCTTGCTTTGAATAATTGGATTTGATTTCTCTATGTATATTTGGGGTTGGTGAAATTTTACCTGGTTATGTATCTGATATGTAGCTTTGCATCACAGCCAACTTTTCTTGAGTTCTGTATTAAGAATCTTTTTTTCTTTTCATAGACGTGGTCTGAATTCTACAATAAATATATGAAAATATTTTATAAATTTAAGAATACCTTTGAAGATTTATCTATACTGAAAATTATTTACAATGTATTAATTAAACATCTAAAGAACACTTAGCAAATATGAGATATAACATTACCCACACCTTTTGTCTGAATGTTAACTTATCCTCATAATTGGCAAAAAAATTTTCAATGAAAGACTAGTAAACCCCTCACCCTCATTAATGAACCATAACCTCCACCTTCCACCCAAAGTAAGAAAATTTAACTCTTTTTACGGTAACTGGGGTGAATGGGCAGCCACATGCAATTTGTCATTTTTTCCTTTTAATTTCCCTTTTCAAAATAGGTCCATTGTGCCTAAGATTTATGTTTTCTACACCACAACTTAGATTTAAAATTCAAAATTAATACACATTTGGAATGCCATATAAGACAGCCAACTGCTGACTGCTTTCTGCCGACTGTCAGCTGCTTACTGCTAACTGCCAAACATATTTGAATAAATTTTATTTTTAAATTGATATTTATGTGAATTTGTTAAAAAAAATGCACTGACCCCCAAAACAGCAGTAACTGCTTAATATTCACCTGAGAATCTTCTGTGGGAAGAGCTGCATTTGCTTTTCTTCCTTTTCCAAATTGGCATGTGAGAACAACACTTCTGTCAACGGTAAATGGACAAATACTGTCTCCTGTGTTTACATCTTCATGCTGCCAGACTATTCTTCTTTTCTTCTTCTCCTTCTTCTTCTTATCATCTGACCTTTAAACAAGAACCATGCAAATATTCATTTCCATAGACAATATGAAGCTTTTAACATTTATCATGTTCATATAGGAAAAGTTATATTATTAAGAGTGTTAAAAAATTTACTTTAAATTGATTGATAAATTGAAATAAATTAGATCATAAAATAATTGTAAAATTCATTATCGAAAAATGCATTCCAACATTAAACCAAGTTTTACCAGGTAACAAAGGAACAAAGTGAAGACCGTTTGTGTGCCTCCAAAACTGTGTTTAAGTCCGCATCATTGTTGACCCATCCCAATATATGGAACTCGGTTACACAAGTAGTTTGAAAACATGGTGGAATCCAGTCATTATTTGAATCCATCTGAATGTCTGAATTGAAAATTTTAACATATACATTTCAATCACAACAGATCTATTTTTGCTTGGCGTATATTCTTTTTTATGCTAATTTATTTCTTTTAAAGATACATTTCTCATCTCACTTTCTGAAAAATATAACTGCTTGGTCTATTTTTTCTGAGCATTTGTATTGAATATTTAATATACAAAAAGAGTGCTAATATGGTTTAATTGGCAAGAAATGTATATGATATTTTATAAACTAGTAGGACCAAGCTTAAAAAAATCTTTGTTTGCAGTTGCCGACCTATAATTTTTAGTCTGGGTAGGTAGGTATAGGTAGGCAAATTTTTTTTTTGAAAGAAAAAATGTTTTCAGATCTTTGATAGATAACATAAAATAAAGTTTTTCATAGGCCTACTTTACATGAATAAGCTGCATACTTGGTATAAACTAATGATTGATGAAGACAAAAATTGAAAATGAAAGTTTTAATATCCTGAAAAATTGGAGATAAAAATAATAATACAAAATGGCTAAAAAAAAGTTTGGGTCGGGTACATTTTCAGTGGGTCGGTCGGCAACTGCAAACAAACAATATTTTATTTTAGGCCTAGTTTAAGGCATGAGATTTGCTTATAAATTATTCAGACACATATTCTTTAACTATTCAGGGATTGAATAATTCATTAAATTTCTGTTTAAAATAATAAATAATTTAAAATATTGAATTAAAAAATATTAATGATTTTGTAGTAAAATACAAAGATTGCATATAGATATTAATTTAATATGTTGCAATATAAATATATTTGTCTATTAGTTATTTAATTTGTCAGCAATCCTTTAAATTATTTTGTACTGCATTCTGATATCATGATGATTAAACTTGACGTACATATTATGGCAAAGGGGTTCCTGTACAAATAATAATATCACATGTAATGCCTAAGGGGGTTGAAAGGATTGATAACTTAATTAATTTATAATGTTAAAAATAAAACATGGAAACAGTGCATGCATATTATATATGCATGTATGGTGTGTTCCCTGAATGGCTACTCGAAAAAACAACAAGTAATTATCAAATTCAATTAAGGTTCGCTAGAAGGGGTTTTTGTTGTTGTTTTTTCCGAGTAGCCATGCAGGGAATAAACCGCATGTATATATTATAATAGTATAAAATATATAGTTTTCATTTGGTACAAAAAGTGTTTACTGAATTAACATGATTAATGTTATTCTTCTTTTTCTGTTTTAAAGTAAGTACAATAAAATCTTGTCTTAATGACAATAATAAAAATCAGATGGATTGTCCTAGAAAGAAAAATTCAAAAAAAAATAAGAAAAGGTCCAAATGATTGTCCTAGTATCAAAATGAATTGACATGTATTTGATTATACTGTAACCAAGTAAAAATAGCATCAGTCTTTGCAGCTCTCATGATTTACTTTTTGATTTGTATATATTTTCATCAACACATTCAAAATATAGGATATTTTATTTTACTTTGGAAGGCATTGGTTGAAGATTTACCTCTGGAAGGTATGTGGGTTTAAAGCTGGCAAAATCAGTGAGGAGCAACCAGTTCCAGCTGGTTATCATTACGTTTTCTGCCTTTATATCACAATGACATACCTGTAACCCCAGAAAGAAATTCCAAATTATCTGTACAGTCACTAAATTAAATCAATATCTGTAAAGAAATATACAGAAATTCTACTGAGAAACTGTCTGTCTGTTTGTGACTGTCTGTCTTTACTGTTTAATAATGACTCTCATATGGAAATGAAAAAGAAATGGGAATGGCTTACTTTGATTTTATGACACTGATTGAGATCACATAAAAGCTGAAAGGCCAGCCATTTCTTCTCTATTCTGTTCAGGAATGGGCGAGTGCTGATTCTGTCATAATTTTAATTGTAACATAAAATTTCACATTTAATATTTTTATTTTATTTGAAAATAAATATAAATAAATATATAAATTTTACTTTCCTGGACTTTTAAAAATTTTTAATTAGTATTCGCTGTTTCTTTTAAATTATTATTTTATTTTTTGAACTTTTGAACTATAATATGCTTATAGTAATTATAATTAAATTTATGGTTATAAGCAAAACTATATTACTCACATTTTTTTTTTCTTTTTTTTTTTAAGATATCGGGATCGGTGTTCAAAGGTTATAGAAACACGTGTATTGTATAACTGTCTAAATGAATAAATTAATATAAAGTTCCTGTTAGGAAAGTGATTTCGATATGTTGTAATATGTTTAACTCTTACTGTAACTCTTACTGTAGATGGATTAAAAGCTTTGAATAATATGATGGTGTTATACAGCATTCACATCTTCAAATGGTGATGGAAGTGTTGGCTGCCGGAAATATTTCGCGCGTTAACCATAGACTATCTTTTATTTACACAGAAACCGGTGACGTCAAACTATAAATACACGAAAATCCTTACATCTAGGCCACGCCGAGGCGCATTATATAATTGTAAACAAACAAGGTGAATGTTAAAGCCGTGCACTTAATGGCTGTGAATAGTATATGTGCTTTTTAGTTATGTTCTATTTTCTCACTATATTGTTTGCTTTTATGTGATAAGAAGAAAAGATTATATTTTCTTCCCTTTTCAGTAGACTTGGTTTATACGATTTTTAAAAAAATGAAATAAAAGGGAAAGTTGTCAGTGAATAAACATGATAATTTGTTAGAAAAAAGCACAAACACTTCGGGAACTTTATTCTGAAGAATATTAGCATCCAATTTAGCCATGTCTATTATTTATAGTAAGCTTGCTTTGCAGGTTACACGCGTGAGGAGCTCTCGTTTACGTGCTGAGTGAAAAGAATTACTTGTTCATATAATAGATCATGCACCAGCTTATTTAAAACAAGACTCGAACACAATAACTATTTCATGAGATCAGGAAGATGTTAAAGCACAACTTTACAATCGATAGTCATTTCGAAATATTTACCGTTTTTGAGTTATAAAGCAAAAACTTTCAAGGTCCCTTGATCCCTAATTATAGGGGCCAGCCCCTTTTGAATATTATTATATGAAAGCACTTTCAATTATGCACAACTTTTGTTCATTATGTCTTAACAAAATCTTTTTAGTTTTCAAGATAAAAAGGAAAATATGTGTAAATTTTCGCTCTTTTAGGCGTTCTGATTTTTGACCCGTATATAGCGCCATTGTGAATACAGAAATCGAAAAATAAAATCCGATGTGCACAACTTCAATCCTTCTGTTACCTAAAATCAGTAAAAATTCTGCTCCAGCTTTTGTGGTCTTTGAGCCTTTATCCGGAAACGAAAGCCTATAAATTTTATTTTAAAGGGAAATAACTCAAAAGCGGAAGTGAATTTTTGAAATGTTAGATACACTCTGATAGAGTTTATTAATGTCTATAATGTCTGAAAATTTGAGCGAAATCCGTTGATAAATGAGTGAGATATGAGGCCTCAAAGTTGGCGTCTAGGAAGTAGAAGAAAAAAAAAAGAATAATAATCTTTACCAACAGAATCAGTAGAAGGTCTTCCGTTGGAAACGGAAGACCTTAATAAGTCTTTATCTCATGTAGGAAACCTGATTTATATTCTAATATTTTCTAATTTTTTAAAATTATTATTCGTATTTCTCAATTTATCATGTTCGAATTACATGTATTTATTTTTTTAGGGAACATTAAACCTTATTCGTCAGCCAGTCTGTCCATCTGTCACGAGAACTTTAAACTTGATAATAACTATTGAATGAGTTGATATAAGACTTTGATATTTCACATGTGCATTATTTATGACATCTGATTTTCAAATATACTTTGATTTTTGACCCTGTGACCTTGATCTTGGAGCTTGTCCTACTTAAAAAAATAACATTACTTTAAATTGACCATAACTTTTGAAAGCTTCCATTTTATAAAAATGTATTAACTGTGACAATACCTTTCAAAACTCACAGATTTTTTACCCTTTGACCTTGAAGTTTGACTGCTTTTCAAAAACATTAACAATACTCATACCTTTTGAATGAGAAGAGACAGGGCTTTTATTTTATCCTTGTGTATTACCTAAGACAACTCTTTTCTAAATACACTGACTTTTGACAACTTGACCTTGAGGCTTGATCATAACTTTTTAATGAGAAGAGATAAGGCTTTCATATTACACAAATATCACATGTACGTAACCTGTGATGAAATCATTTCAAATCCTTGAAGTTTATCCGGCTTTTCCAAAATTCAAACATTGCTTAAAATTGACCATAACTTTTTACACATGTATATTAGCTGTGACAAGGCCTATCTAAACAAAAGGTATGGCTTAAATCATGCAGAGTGTGTTATGGCCTGGAATCAAGGTCATTTATGATAAGATATTTTGGCTGGATGCATTGTTTGAAAAAACATGTGTGAATTTGTCAATACGGTAGCACACAAATGGGATATGCTCATCACCAGCGTGTGTCATGGTGTGACCCAAGGTCATTCTGACAAGGTCAAGGTCGCAAACATTCCTTTACTATCCTTTTTTTAATTGTAAAACATAATAAGATGATATCTACCCTTAAAAGATTGCTTTAAAATTAGAACGTGGCATTTAATTTAATTCAATCAATATTTTATTATGTAAGTAAGATCACATAATTGGATTGGACATCAGGCATGGCCTATATAAGTCCTCTCCAAGGTCAAGATTACAAATGTTAAGAATTGACAATGATTTACAATGACGAAAAAATTTCCTTATAAGTTACATTAATTTATAGTAAAACATAATAAGATGATATCTACCCTTAAAAGATTGCTTTAAAATTAGAACGTGGCATGACCTTGACTCAAGGTCATTTCTCTCTGTCCGCAGCTCCGACGGAAGACCTACTCGTTGCTTTGCAACGAGCTCGGCTCTAGTTTGTAATTACATTTTTGATAATGTTGATGTGACAAACGGAGATTTTCTCATTTCTTTGGATGTAACTACGATTAGATCTCCGCACAGGTACTTTGAATAAGATAATGCATACGTACATTACCAAGAATAGGGCTACTATAACAAAAAAAAAATCCGACTAGAGTAGAAATTAAAGTACGTGACGAATTTTCAATCTTCAGCGGTCCAGTTTTCTTCAAACAAAAATCATTCGTTCCTTGCGAAATAACTATAAGAGCAACTTCAGAATATTTTTCTCTACTTTTGAAAATATTGTTTTCTTCCGATAGTATCAATAATTTGTTGTTTTATTTTTGTGATTATTATCATTTATGTGCGATATATGTATACATTTAATTTATTGCTCGAATTTATTTTACATTAAAAACAGTATTGTAAGATGTAAATGCTATTGAAATATACCTTCCTGGGTTGTTTCCAGACTTAACTCTGATACAGTCGACGTTTCTGCTTGTGCAATTGGAGCTGAAAATACTTCTGAGGATGTTAGAACCGTAGAGGGTAATTCTGTGGGATATTGTGTGGAATTTCCAGCTATTAATGAATAGAAGATAAGAAAATAATTTTTGACTTTATGAAAATGCGAGTACAAGTAGCGAAACGAATACATACTTTACCTTTAGTTAACTAAGTATAAATTATTCCTCAAAAATCAAAAGGCAAATCATGCTTTAATACATTTGAATAATATTGAAAAACATATGTACGTTACCTCTTTCAAGCTTAAGTTTGACTAAAAAAATTGCTTTTATTTCCTTACACTATTTCATATATCTAAAATTGAATAACCCAGCACGAAAGGGAAACAAATGTTAACAATATTGATTAGGCGATTCCATATTGTTTAAGTTTTTTTTCTTTTAGTTTTACCTATACATCCTTTAAATGGATCACATTGTTCTTTGGTACAGTTGCAATGTAACTGACATCCCTTACCATAGCCAGGGTATCTACAGGTGTTCTCACAATAATCACCAAACCTCCCAGGATCACAACCATCTATTTACATATACATAACATATTTGTCATTTTTAAATTATTGTATAGATTTTTTTTTCATTTAAATTAATAAAAAGGAATCACGACATTGAAATTGTTTTCTTAAGTACATGAGTGAATACCATTACAGCCGTAGACATGATGACATTTTTCAGAAGAACAATTATACACAGACCGGCACCTTTCACCGAATGTTGGCGGAGGACAAGCGAATCTGCAACCTTGGCCAGAATAACCCCTCGAACAAGCTGTCAACAAAAGCAAAATCATAGGATAAGCTAATTATCCAGAATCCGACAGTTTATTCATGAGATTGGAATATTGAATTATCAGAAAGATACAAACGTATGCATTCACATTTAATGCCTTGTCCCAAATATATCCACTGCAACATGTTATCCCATCGAGCCTGATAAACAGATTATTCACATGTAGTGGCATACAAATGTTATGTTTTACCATAATTAGGATGGTTGTTTTTACGATCTTATTTAAGGAAATATTTAATTGATTGAAAATATCTTCCTTAAACAAATTCACTTATTAAAACAAAAAATCTTACACTCAGTTATTTAAAACAATAATACAATGTGTTTTCCCACGCTGTATCATTATCTTTCATCCTAAAGATGAAATTATTTATAGATTTTAGAAATTCATATTCCCTCTTACCCTCCGCATTTCTGTGATGTAGAAAATAGAAAATAGTGCAATAAAAAAAGTAACCAACAAACATCAACGTGGAACACAAAGTCAGATCCATTTTAGTTCTTTTACATTTTTATTGTACTTCCGTGTTTGATTTTTCACTTCCAAAACGATCTGGAAATTGTTAAAGTTTGTACGTACATGTTTCAGTGACATCCAAATATTTAACCTCTATTAATAGATATTCAATAATTATTGTTGAATTCGTGTAATTAATATTATAGAAAGATTTTTTTAGCTCCTTTTAATAAACTGTTGTGTTGATTGGGGCGGTCGTACTTTCTTATTTATTCACATTTTTAAAGATCATTACATTAACTTTTATTCTGATAAACCTCGTCCTAACTGATTTTGTCCTGTATTTTTTTTTTTCAAAAAGGCGTGGATTTAAATTCAAATGATAAAAAATGCAACTGTTTCTTTATATTACTTTCTAGTTACCTTGATGTTTCATTTCTAAAGAAAACAAAGTTAAAAGATATATTTAAAAAAAAACCACGTATTTTTACTGTATAAGATAATTAACTAGTAAATGTATTTTTGTGAATTTATCACAAAATCATTTTGATATAAAACAGAACAATTCAATTCTTATTTTAAAAATGTAGATTTTCAGTAATACCGAATTGTAAAGTTTTGATCTATAGGGGTGCATGTACTTTGAAAATCTACCATATGAATCTTTCATTGGCCGTGTTTTCCTACCGCACCAGGCGGTCTATTCTTTATATTGTGGTTCAAACTTCAGAATAATATTTTAAAAATGAGAAAATGCAATCGGTTGTAAGCTACTAATATCTTTTTTTTTAGATTAAGAATATGATTTCTCACAACCTTGTAGGATTAAAGTAAGAGGCCCACGGGCCTTATAGGTCACCTGAGTATCACGAAACAACTTTCATACTTAATTAAATACCCAGGAGCAGAGAAGAAGATTTTCAAAGAAATAATGCTTTTTCACTATATAATCTATATATCCCTACCCTAGCACCTAAGAACCCTGGCCCCGGGGCCATGAATTTCACAAATCACAAATTTTGTAGAAGACACAATATTTATTACAATCATGCAAACAGTTTGACTGCTGGATGTTCAAGAGTAAAGTAGACGATTTTTAAAGATTGCATTTAATTTAGTGGTTTTGGCCCCACCCCTCAGGCCCAGGGGGCAGGGGCCATGAAATTCACAAATTTGGAAGAGGCAGCATTATTCAGAATAACTATGTATTTGTTTTGTTTTGTTTATTAAATACACAGAAGAAGATTTTCAAAGAAATAATGTATTTTCACTTTACCATCTATATTGCCCCACCTTAGCACCTAAGAACCCCTGACCCCAGGGCCATGAAATTCACAATTTTGGAAAGGGCTGTCAAATTCAACAAAACTATGTACTTGTTCTGTTTATTGTATGCCCAGGAGCAGAGAAGATTTTCAAAGAAATAATGCTGATTACAATCATGCAAACAGTTTGACTGGTTGATGTCCAGGAGAAAAGAAGAAGATTTTTAAAGATTGCATTAATTTTAGTGGTTTTTGTCCCACCCCTCAGACCCCGGAGGGCAGGGACCATGAAACTCACTTTTTTGTTCCCCTTAACCCATAGATGCTTTATGCCAAATTTGGTTGAAATAGGTCGAGCGGTTGCAGAGAAAAAGTTGAAAATGTTCAAATGTTAACACACGACGCACGTCGACGGAAACGGATAACAATAGGTTTACTAAAAAAATACAGTCAAACATCACCCTTCTGCCAAGTCTGCCTTTAGGTATCTTCCTCCATAATGGAACCTTTATTTAAATGAGACTTAAAAGCTAAATTAGTATTTTTCAACATAAGAAAACTCTAGAATTAAATAGTACAATTTATTTTTTTTTACATTCATATACGCATGTGTAGTACAAACTACAAATATAAGCACTGTCTTCTTAAATTTTTCAAAAATTTATATGACAAAGACATATTCATAAAAATAAAAAAAATTATCAAAGTGTCTGCTAAACCGAGTGGTTTTTTAAAAAAACTTCTTTGCGCAGATTTGTATCTTCTGGTATTTCAAGTACAGTAGCGTTGTTGGTAATCCACCAGGCACCAATTGGTAGTATTTTTAGATTCTTGCGTGTTCGGAAAGTGTAACAGTTGCAATGAACAGTCTAATTAAAAAAAACGCAAAGCTATTTCGATTTTTTTGTGATTCGGCTTTGTAATCTATATACTATTTTTATCCCTAGATTTGTTACGGATATTCTGAAACATAATAAAACTGTAATACTCCTGTTTATTAGATATGAATAAAAGAATAGAATAACGATGAGTGATCGATCCAAAATATATAAACAATACAACTTTGTGAAGAGAGCATAAATCGAGGACAAAAAATCTATTTTAAAAATTGACTAAGCAAATGCATCATAAGTACTAAGGATTTAGTGCCTTGCCCTTTGCATTGAAAATGCTGTATTGAAAATTGATAATTACAATGTAATTTAAATAAACAGTAAGTTTTCTATATAAATTTTTAGATTGTAATTCTTATGTCATTTAGCCTATTTTTAAACAAAGGTCTATTTATTTTCATGTTTTTCCAAATACAAGGAGAACATATATACTGTATCCATGACAATGGATTGTTAAATGCTGTTGTTCATCTTAAATTTGGTATGTGAAAAAAAGCCTATTAAGAAAGTTATTCTTTACATCTAATTCTTATTTGAGACACATGCAAAATCAAAGACATAAAAATATATTCCCATAGAAAAATGTTGATTTAAGGTACACCGTATTAAATGTAGAATATAAAGTCTACAAGACCTGCTTTCATAAGGCTTACTTAATTATCCCATGTGAATCATCCCTTCAGCTTACTACACAACATATTCGAAGCGGCATTATACAGTTTAACGAAGCGATCATAGAAATCAACATTTATTTTAATGCCATGGCAGCATTTTTAACAATTATTTTGATATATTTTTGAAACTAAAGCAAAGTTCAGTGTATAGAAGAAATAAATTAAAGTCATAAAACTAATCCTAAAACATATTTCATATGTAAAACCTTTATAAAAAAGTTTAGACACTACTGAATCTCTGAGCAGAAGCGTTGTACAGGATAATGCATATATAAATGATAAGAAAAAAGCCTGCAACAATCAAAAGCCCCACGATACTAAAAATTATGGATGATGACGCGTTTCTTTACGTGATCCGTTTCCTTTAAGCAATACTTACCGTTGTTTGTTCCCTGTGAGGCCTCTGTAAGTGTAAAATTAGCAATACATTCTCTAAAAAATCAATCTGGGGACATATTTTTTTCTTGATAATGTTTTAAATAATAATTTGTTTAGTATACATGAACATAGGTTTTATCAAATATCGATTGCTTTAATAAAATCCAATGTTCACAAGAGCAATTACGGAAAATTTTGAAGGAAAAGTGCAATCATGGCTAGAAAAATACCGTCAATGGTTGTCTTCAAACTAGAATCTGTAGGAACACTTTCAAATAAGTGTGAGGTTTCCGTTGGAACCAAAGAACTTGAATATGCTTCAGAGGAGGTACTGTGAGTAGAAGTAAAATCTAAATGAAAATACAGAACATATGATGTAATTTTTTGCTTAAAGTAAAACAATTTTTTTACATCGTCAGGAAATTAAATATTATGAACATTACAATAAACTCATGTATTATGCATATTAAAGAATAATAAGAGGATCCATGTTATTATATCTTTCAACCTTTAAGACATTGAAAGATTTAGATTTGTTTTCGAGTTTTTGCAGTCAAGTTGTCCATTCTTTTGCTTCCTTGAGCCTCTTTTGGTATGAAAACTGAATAATACGATGAAAGAAGGGGAAAAGAACGCAGTTTTCTTTTAAAAAAACAAAACAAAACAAAATAAAACAAAAACACGCTGCCTTGCGTGAATAACAAAATTAGGAATTTTAAAGTACAATAAAACATTAACATTTTGTAGAGGAATATCTTTCTCTTGAATAAATCTGTTGTGACTAACAAGAATGAGGGATTTACATGTACTGCTGCAGTAAATAGGGGTAAATTTCATAAACGAAGGTTACCTTTACATCCTGTAGACGGATTACAATGATCTTCATCACAGTTGCATTGAAGTTGGCATTCTTTTCCATAGTTAGGGTATCGGCAAATAAACTCGCAGTAATCACCAAACGTTCCCTCTTCACATTCAGCTATGAACAGAAGTAGCTTTATTTCCCCTGTTTGCGATGCAACATGCATTGCAAAATTGTAGAAGCCCTTTAACAAAAGGTACCTGATGCTTTTTTGCAGCCAAAAACATAATGACAACTTTCATTAGAACAATGACACGCCGACTGACATCTCAGGCCGAAAGATGGAGGAGGGCATTTAAACCTACAGTTGTAGCCATAAAATCCATTCTTGCAAGCTTAAAAGAAATTAAGAAGTTTTCAAGTTTACTACATTATGACTATAAATTTTAAGAAAAGTAATGGTTTTTGTTGATAAGTACTTTTTTTTACATTTAAAAGTGAAAAAAGTTCATTGCTATATTCCACATATTAAGACCTAATGCTCTTTCTGTACAAAATATCATTTGATAGCATATTTGTACAAAAAATGTACATGTATTGAATAATTCAAGTATTGTGTCACCATCCATTCACACAGGGATCAAAGAAGAGAATTAAAGATTTATATAATATTTAACTATTTGACATTTGCATATCTTCTTTTAATAATATGTATGAAGTGTATAGAAAGTAAGTAATAATACTCTGATTTGTTGGTTTCATTTTGCAATCGGTATCGGTTTACTTAGGAAGCGTTTCCATTTTTTTCTTACTCTCACCATAAGTATAATGTAGAAATCATAGAATTAAAAAAAATGAAATTTTTGTTTGGAACGGAATAGATTAATTTCATTACTATAGACAGCATATGTAAAAATGTACCATAGCATTTTACATGTGTGCCTTTATCACAAAGGAGACGGCCTCCTATACACTACATACTGTATAATGCATCCTATTAAAAAGCATGTGTTCACATCACTTCCAACAATACTTATATATTTTTAAGGTATGTCAATCGTGTCGTGAATTTACAAAATTTAGTCATATCGAGGATTTCTTGAGAATATAATTTAAATAAGTACACGCATTGAATGAATTCTTGCAGTTTTTGGTTAATCATGCCAATAATTAAGATATTACTTTACGTAAAATAGTTTGAATAATGCTTAATATCATTGTAAAAATCATGCATATGAATGCGTATAAATTATAGTGCTACCTTTCTACAATAAAAAAACAGCATATTTGGGGCTATTTAAAATAAAACTAGGCCAAAAAAATGTCTTGTATCAAACTTCTTAAGACTTTAGTGCTGATTTGTCGAAATGTTTCGAATAGTTTAAAATAATGAAAGAAAATTTGCGACCGTTCAATAGTTAAGTCCAACATTGTTTTTCTTAAACAGTAGGTCAAACCTGAAGTTCAAAGCCATGACGTCTTATTCAAGGAGGAAAAACATGATCATGCCTTAAAACAATAATTATATTTTAAGAACTAGGCCTTGTTGAATTTTTGCTAAAAAGGTCAACTGTATATGTCAAATTTATCAGATCACAAATGTCACAACTTAAAGAAAAGTCTTGTCACAAGAAATACCCTATTGTTTGTGGAAATATGATAGCTCAAAGTCAAACCATCAATGATATAGTTTAATTTTTTTCCAATTATATATATTATAGGGAAAACGGATTAACAGACAGACGGAGAGCTGGACAAAAGATAGACCAACACCTTTATGCATCCGGATATTTAATGACAAGGAAAATAAAACACAGCCCTGTAAATATAATTTTCTTGTTGCAATCTTTGTCTCATTCAAATATAGAGGGTTCTTTTAATTAATTTAAAAGGGAATTCAGTTTTAAAATTGTATGATAATTTTTCCTATTTATAAGAATGAAGAAAGATTATTTTTTCAAAGATTCGCCTTATTTTAAGCTATAAGTATTAATTTCGGCCATACATTAAGGTCATTAAAGTACAAAATAATATATATATGCCATTCCCATTGAATTGCCTTTGTCTTAAAAAACAACAAACACATAAAAACAAAACAACTAACGCGTGCAGTTATGGACTGTCTCATTCAGAACGATTCCAACAAATCCGCTACAGCATTCCAAACCACTGCGCCTATTTAAGTAGAGTATTAATCTATTTTTAGCAAATGAAGGAAAATTTGAACAAGTTATTGAATACGCAACACTAAAAAGTTGAAAGATCGAAAAAAAAATACCCATGACAAATCAGTGCTGTAGACTTCTCCAACTTATAACTCATTATCAATGTACAAAATAAAATCCAAATACACATAGTGTTTACCATGTAGAAACACTGTTTTCACATGTGACTAGATCGAAAAGAATCAAGTTTCCTGTCGACAATTACAAGTCAACATTAAATTCTGCGTATTATATATTTTCCTGTATTCCTTTTCATCACAATGGAGATGACAACCAAAGTAAAATATTTGTTGAGAACTTCCTTGAGAGGATTTTTGTTTTAATAAATAAAAATGAAAGGATTGAAACACGTACACATAGAATTTAATGGGAAGCAGATCTATACCAAACAACAAGACAAATGTTTTTTAAAATGTAATATAAAAAATAAAAAATATGAAGTAAATAATTGATTGATTGTATATTGTTTAACGTCCCTCTCTCAAATTTTCCACACAAATGGAAAGGCCACCACTTGCCGGTGGAGACCTGCAAATTTTGTCCTATACTTTGCGCTCAGAGCCATTGAGCAGGGAAGGGTTTTTTTTCGTGCCAGCACCTACTGCGAGACGGGGCCTCGGTTTATACAGTCACGTCTGATAAACCGGCCTCCACGTCAGACATATGTACAGTGAGATTTAAAACCGAGACGTAAGGATCAACTCCAGCACTGCGCCATACAAGTAAATGAAGTGAAAGAACTTGAAATACGCTAGGACATTTTAATTTTAAACTTTTCGCTCCGTTTATTCATAGGAGACCATATGGTGAAATTATAGTTGACTTCCTGAGAGAAAATGAAAAAATTTTAAAGTCAATAATACATACCAAAGCAGTCATTTTGTGTATCATTCAAAGATAACTAGAAAACAGATGAGAGAACCATTGGGTCTGCAAGATATTTTAAGCTAGACAACAAATATTCAACATGTGTTTATTTTTAGTGTTACTTGATAGTAAAAAGTAAAACAAAAAATCTTTTTACTCGTTATTAGAAAGAATTTTTACATCAACTCAAACAATGCATAGAAGTTGAATATCTTGAAAATTGGAAAAGCATTTCCTACCCATCCCATCTGTTTGAAGATGATACATGAAAAGAAATACTTAAATAGGTATTCAGGTATTCTCTAAACCAATTGTTCTATGCCATGGATACCATGTTTTCAGTAACATCCCCTTTTTAATCAAGAAGTATCAATTTACTCTCGATTTTATATCCATTTACATTGGAATGAAACAATGAATTAAATTATTTTCTATCTAAACTCTACAATTTTCATTGCAAACATGGCATGTGATTAATTCTTTTTTATTGAAATAAACTTAATATTATTTGGATTTTTTTAAACAAAGATTTAATCAAGAAATCGAAACCAATAAGGAAACCAATACTTATTCATCAGAAATAAAAAGGTAAAGGGAGAATATTTCTAAAGTGCTTGTTCAAAACAGAAAAAAATCCAATGGATGATTGATATATTTTTTTAACTTGAGAGCTATATTTAAACAGCCTCATTCCAATTAATTTAAAGTATAAATATTTATTTTTCAAATTTACCTGCTATTGATTAAACCAATTTTTCGAGGGATTTTCCCTACAAAACAAACCTGCTTTTAATTAAACCCAGTTATCCAAGGATTTCTCCCTAAAAAATACCCCATTAAAATGTGTTAGTACAGAAATCTTATATTATCAATACTGTGAAACGTGTTTCCTTATTAACAGTTTTCTCATATGACCTTGAAATTTATCATTTATTACATTGATATTTTTCGAAGTCCATTACGGGGTTAATATTGATGATTCCTGATATTTATAGGAGGAAAAAAACAGAACAAATGTTAGCAGAAAATACAATAAACCCTCTCTGATGCCTAACAGAATATGAATGATAGCAGTTAAAGATATATATGCCGTATTGGTGTTTTATTTAAAAAGAAATAAATATATGTGGTGTCTCATCAAGTTATATAAGTTATATACTTTCTGCAAATAAGACAATTCTACTCCATCACTTTTAAAAGATATGAAATATTATTTGGTAAATATTATTTTCTCTCCGAGTCGGATAATAAACCGCCTCTTATTGAAATATTCATGATCACGTGGTCTCGCATGCTCACAGCAAACAATGGTCCAGTCTCGTGAATGAACCGAAAAGCATGATGGTCTACTACGTTTTAACTACAAGCACGTGAGTTATGGATTGTCAATACGTGAACACACCTGAGTTGGTTGCTTATTGTACCGAATTGTTCATACTAATTGTTAGTCTATTATTTATACACTGAATTGACGACGGATTTTTCTGTTATTTCTCGATCATGACAATAGGTGTGATGGGTCGGCAGCTGGGGATGCTCACTACTCCATTATATCTGATACCACTTCTGATGTGTTGGAGGTTTGTGTTTGCTCTCCTCCTATTTTGTATCGTTTTACTGACTTTTGATGTTGAATACTGGTCGTTATCTCCATCCTTTTCATACATGTGCAATTGAATGAAATTTCATGAGACTTTCACAGACTCTGTTACATTGTGCCATTGTGCACCTCCTATTTCACTTTTTAATTGGACACATATTTTGAGTTTCCATTTGCAAAACGTCAACACTTCTGTTCGTTCTTTGATATTCATGGGTATCAATCCGTTATCCGCTAGAATAATTTCAAAATTTACATTATTTTTTATTTGAATTAATTTTTTATCTTTAATAACTATTGCCTCCGCGATAACTAAACCTGATTATATGAGGAAACATATTTGGAAGACTGTACATACAATTTATTCTATTCATATATCTGAAAATTGATTCTATCCACATGTATGTCTATTCATTCCTTTCACATATCAGACAATTTATACTATTCACATACCTGAAAAATTTATGCTATTCACATATATGACAATTCATTCTATTTACATATTTGACAATTTATTCTATTACTTGCACATATCTGGCAATATATTAGATTCACATATTTGACAATTAATTCTATTTGCATATCTGACACTTTATTATATTCAGGTATATCTGATACTTTATGCTGTTCAAGTATCCTTATCATATTAAGGTATTCAATGAAGGGATATTTTGAAAGATTTGAAATAATTTTAAACTAGTTAAAATGCATTGCTAGATAACGGTAAAAGTGAAATTAACCAAATTCACACGGCTGATAACATGTAAGAAGACAGTCATTTTGTACGTTCAAAATTTTTTGAAAAGTTATTTGACCTTGATGAAAATAAGAAAATTTTTGATTTCTCAGAATCGCTGTGGTGAATAATTTTTTTTATTTCATAATATAATAAAAAGGGAGTTTATGCATATTTTCACCAAGAGATTTGATTGAAATTAATTTTTTTTTTACAATATTTGATAAAAAAAAAACATGTGCTGCCCATAGACTTCAATGTAAAATTCAAGGTGCAATTAAATGGACAATAATCGGAATTTTGTACATTCCTTTGGCGAAGCATTTTTATTAGATGACTTCATTAAATTGCTACGTATACGTTGATTAAAACTATCGGACGATTCATTTTTTTTTGTACAAAGTATGGTCGTTAAACATTGAATACCATGAGTTAAAAATTTGAAATAAAAAAAATCAGATGAAAAAAAAGCTAATTTCTGTCCTGTATTTTATAATATAGGAATATAAAGACAGAAATGGTCAACCCACATTGTCACATTTACAGTGTTGTATTATTTATTTGTTTTGTAATGTATCTTAAATTTATTGCAAACATTGTTCTAGCTTTCTTCCGTCGTTTCTTTCAGTTATCCTATTCTGGATCTCTCAATCGAATGCCCTTCTTGGTAGCTCTCCATTGCCTGAATTTATTCACCTGAGTTTAAGTCTCTGTCCTTCTGAAAACCGATTTTCGGACGCATATCAACGTGCCTTGAATGAACAATTCCGTACTTGCAAATTTTGTAAAGGCAAAAGTTCTGGTCTTTTATATTATTAGAACAGACACTGACTTCTGAGGTTAGTTACATGTTTAATTTACATTTTCTCCGTTCTGTTAATTTATGGACCTGCAATAACTTTCATTTGTTATTTCAACTTTTTTTTTAATTTCACTTAATTTCGTTTAAATGTTCGTTCGTTTGTATAGTTGCAAGTTCTATAAGTAATAATATTATACTTTAATGTGAATAAGTTGCATCTGCTTGGTCGAGAAACATTTGTTAAAAAACAATATCACCCGCTTAATAATGTAGCCACGCTCTCCAGTGCTTGACGATGGGTGATATTCCAAAAAATAGCGACTGTGCAGAATGTATGCGCGCACGGTTCACTGTTATATGTATTTGTATAAAACAATCAGTATGATATAATAAATATTGAATGTAGTTAAATGTAAAATTGAAAATGTTCACCCCTCGGCTGCGCCTCGGTTGACAATGGTTTTCTTGGGGTAAAAATTTTCAATGTAACACTCAACTAAATGCAATATTTATATATTGTGTCTGTGAGTAGTATTAATCAATTGATAGCATCGGCACTAGTACTCCAGTACTTAGTTTCATTATGATCCTAAACAGTAAAGTAACTTTGTAAGTAAAGTTAATATGTATAAGTGTAAGTTATATTTAAAACAATTTACGTGTTCATATAACTATTGTGTAAAAGCATTAAATACAAGGTATGTAATGCTGCGCAGTGATGTTTATCCCTTTTTTATCCCATCATCATGCATATTTGGTTATGTTGGTCATAACTTGTATGCAAAATTGCTTTCTGTATTAACATGTAACTTAATATGTTAACTATATTTGTATTAGTAGGTCCCGATCCACGTTATAAGTGTCACGTATGGGTCCTATCTTCTGTGTTGTATGGTGTAGGGGGTATGGTGCAAAGTGGAACCGGAATATATTATGTACAATTGATAAATCTAGATAAAAGTGAAAATGTTATTGACATTTGTTGTTTTTTTCTTTACAATACTAAGAGATAAACCCCCAGCACTTGTATGGTATATACAGATAATCGCTAAATTACCCATCTAAACCTGGAAAATATTTTACACGGTTTACAAGTTATCAAGTAGATTATTACCCGCTCTTTCTACCTTTAAATGTAAAATTTGAATGTTTTCGAATATTTAAAAGATAATTTATTACCTGAGCCCTGTGTACTGCAGTACATTGTATATCTAACACAATATGCACAAGAAACATATATTGACGCAAGCGTCAAAAATCGGCCGCAAACCAATTAATTGTTCCTTTTATGAAGCGACTAAAGACTGAAATGGTGATCTATTTTTAAAATATCTTATATTTATCTGTTAATCCTCGTAACATTAAACGCTTGAGCACGACATTGCATGATTTTCTTTATATATAATGCATGTTCAGTATTACATGTATAAGCAAAGTACCCCTGGTCGATCCTCTGCGTCAACAAACCGTGGGCCTGTATAATTTTAAGAGGCATTTACATTAAATGTTTAAAACTAAAGTTTAATGTAATCTACAACTAGATTTGCAGTATAGTTTTAATTTAATAAAAAAGCAACAAATATGTGGGGCTCCTTGCTTTCTCTTGGAGAAAAAAACTAAACTTCCTCTAGATCCGCCACTACATTTCTTCTCTTGCAGTTTCTTTGAGTTGTAGCGGGAAAATTCTCGGCACATTGTAAAACGTGCATTATCCTCGTCTGGTAAGGGTCACATCTTGTAATATTCTGTAGCCTGCTAGGTCTTTTGGTGAATTAACATTTAACCATATTTTTGAAAATGTTTATATATGTACATGTGTACACGTCATTTTAAAATAAATACATGTACGTACAACAAATCCTGTTTAACTAGAGAAAGTAAAATTGTGTAATATACATAGCACGTTCTTTGCTTTAGACTATGCCAAACACATGTCATAATTTTCTCCGCACCTCAAACATGTCAAAGTTTCTCAATCAGGATTGGATGAAATATTTACCTCATTCTTTATAAAAAAAAATTATTTTATGTTTATTGTGCGTTCTTGTTAAATATTTAGACACCCTTTTTTAATATACTATCATATTAATGTTAAATATTTTTTATTTAAATTGTTTTAACTCCGCAGAAACGCACAGCTACTTCAAACTTTCATATCATATAACCGACCGCCTCCTGGCGGCCGGTAATTATATCACTGTTGTTACTTCACTTCGAGCATTAGGTCTCTTAAAAAAAGTAAGCATATACAAGATTACTAAGAAGACAGCTACGACTCCAAGACTGATTTTACCATACACCACGGAATTCAGTTCTTTCTCTGTACCCGTGTCTGTGTAAGAGTTACGAATCATCACTGTATTGATTCTATATGTGTCATTCAGGTAGCTTGAATCTGTTCCTAAAGCAAAATAAAAAATGGGTTAAGAGAGGAAAGAAATATTTCCGGGGACTAATCATTAACCTTCAAATCAAACGTTTCTAGCATTTTTTTAGGGAAACTATATTAGATTTTTTTTATTACAGTAGCACAAGTCATCTTTAAACTCAGGTACATATTGCATATATTTACAACGTACATGCTTTAGACAAGGTACATGTAAAAGCAGAAATGGTTTTTAACAATTCTTGTTTGAAACATGAGAACATTAATTTTACTAATTCTTTAAAAGAATTATTTGACACATAATCAAAAAAAAAAATATGAATCGGATTTGCTTGGAACTAGAGTGTAATATCATAGTTTTACCATTAAACGACAAACTGATGATTTTGCTCGGGAAGGTAATATGCTGCATCTTCTAGCAATTACAAAAATAGTAAGATTAGAATTAATGTTCTCGCTATTATACAGTTATTGACAACTGAGAAGGGAGACATCACAAATTATCATGTCTGAGTTGGGTTGTCACTTTCAGGCGCTTGCGACTGACGGTGACAATCCTACTCAGACCTGATCATTGGTGATGTCTCCCTTCTAAACACTTCATAATAGTTTTATTATCCTGAGGAATCTAAATTATTATTAGAGAAGAAAAAAGTAATGAAACCTTTTGTGTTCACCTACTCTGCAATGATTACATACTTTCAAAATATGTCAACTAACAGCTTTGAGGTCATCGTTAGAATTTCTCGTTTACCGATCCCGCATATTTAACAAATTTGCATGTATAATTTATACACGAGCTATTTCCCATAAACCAATGTAATTTAACTCACAGGGTGACAACACATTTTTAAACCAACATGCACACTTAAGGTATTTCATTGTCATCTGATGGGTGGCAGCAGTTGTCACCCTGCCCGTGAGGTAGGCATCACGAATTGTCTCACCTCACGTGACAGGCTTTAAACCAATCAAATTGAATGTTTAATTCTGAAGGATAAATTAAGAAAACTTATTATTCAAATGTCAAATTTAATAATTCAATAACTAAAATTCAGTTGCAAAGAGGTGTTAGTTTGAAAAATCAATATATGAAAAAGTGACTAATGAGAGTCTCATTTACCTTCAAATTGAGCGTATTCCCTACATCCGATAACGTGATGACAACTCTCATTTTCACAAATGCAGTGCCCCTCACACTTACAACCAAACGATGGGTATGGACAGGGAATCGAACAATTCAAATCTTAGAATCCATCCCTGCACACTAAAGTAAAAAAAAAACAATATGAATACAAGAAGCGGTACAAACACACCATAATTGATTGTCATAAAATAGAAAGAATTGCGAACAATAGCATTCAAATTGGTACCCCGTTCATATGTACCTCAGTTAACTTTCAAAAGTCAAGATATTCGAATGATTTTTATGATTTCTATTGATATTTATATGGATTTTCATATAAACATTATTTATGTGGGAAAATAACTAGTGATAACTTAACAATTTTTGTAACGTCACATCACTCAAAACCAGTCAGATTGACTGTATAATTCTGAGGGATAAATTGAAAATAATTATAATACCCATTTGAAATTCAAACAATTAATAACAAAAAATCAGTGGCAAATTGGTGTTAGTTTGAAAAATCAAAATATGAAAAAAATGACTAATGAGAGTCTCATTTGCCTTCAAATTGCTCGTGTTCCCTACATCCGATCACGTGATGACAACTCTCATTTCCACAACTGCAGTGCCCCTCACACTTACAACCAAACGATGGGTATGGACAGGGAGTCGAGCAATTCAAACCGTAGAATCCATCCCTTCACACTAAAGTAAAAAAAACTAATTGTATGAAAGAAACAGTAAACACACCATAACCGAATGCAATGAAATAGAAAGAACCGTCAACAACAGTATTGTTCTCCCGCTCACCTCAGTTAATTTTCAAAATATAAGATATTCGGATGATTTTTAGTATATATATTGATATTTAAATGGATTTTCATAAAACATTATTTATTTGGGAAAACAACGACAGATAACTACGATGCTGGTAAAACTCGTGTTTAACTCTATAAAATTCAACGGAAACGGTAAATATTTTTGTAACCTTAACCCCCTCCCCCTATTCCCCCAACCCCGCCTGAAAATTCCTTTTTTACTGGTGATATGGACTGTCACTTCACAAATTCACGTACAAAGGAAAAATTGTGCTTCACAGAGAGAACCTATGCTTACCGACAAAAACGATTATTTTTCAGCGATTTTAAAGTGCTTTACAACTGAACCATTGCATTTTACTGATACATTATGGTATACGAGGGTTGTCTAAAAAGTTCGTGGACAATGACATTTTTGTTAAAATAAATGGTTCTATATGCATCTTTTGTATATCAAAATATTTCTCATGAAAAAATAAGTCAGAATGGTTTAATTTTTATTAATGAAACTTAATATTTTTGTAAAAAATCGGGGCCTTTAAAGATCGCATATTGTGCGCACGGACTAGTCTGACCTTACGCTAATTTCATGCTAACGTCAAACATTTGGATTTTGACTGAACACATGTTCATGGACACACACTACATTTCTTTTTTAAGGCGCAACGCACTTCGAAGTGCTAGCAGTAATCTTAAGGTATAGATTATAATTTTAATAATTTTTAAAATTCAAAACAATGCACAAAAATTTACGAGCGTCATCGAAATAAACAGTTTGTATACTCAAACTGTACAGCCCAGTCCGACATTGCGCTAGATTTATAACAACGTCATGAATGGAAATATCCATTTTCAGTAAATTACATGTTTTTAAATTCTTGTAGTGTCTTCGTATTTGTACACACATTTGAAAAATCGTACATAACAATCCCAAATCGATACACTAAAAATATTTAAATAATTTTGAGCAGTTTTAACAAATATTTTGTCTATAACTCGTTTCAACCGTTATAAAACTTAATTTTTTGATTGGACGCTGCCCCGTGCGGACGGCAGACGTCGCTTTTTCTGTTGAGTTTTGACACGTACTTTTTAGGGTTTTCCCTTAGTATTTTCGTTGCCTATATAGTGAGCGATACTTAAGATATCATAAATTGAATATAGCCTCTTAAATTGTGTTACAGAAAATTTTCATTAATTTTTGACCTGTTTTATACAGAAAATAATCATTTTAATCCGTACACTTTATATCAGAGTTGATACCATTTTAACCTTGGTCCGTGCGCACTATCTGCGACCTTTAAAGACCCCGATTTTTACAAAAATATTCCGTTCCATCAATAAAAATAAATCATTCTGACTTTTTTTTTTCATAAGAAACATTTTGATATGTACAGATTTATATAGAACCATTTATTTTCACAAAAACGTCATTGTCCACGAACTATTTGGACAACCCTCGTATATGTCAAATTTTATATGCATAAAAAACATTTAAGAAACATTTATCCATATCAAAACTACGGAATGTATTTCAAAATATGATGATGCTTTATAATCCGATTTCAGTGGGAAAAATCGTCTATACGCTCTTATTTTAAGATCTGGAATGAGAGATGTTTTACTATAAAGCACTCATATTTAAATAATTAATCAATTACAATTGAACTTTTCTTTGTATTAAACAAATTTTCATTAATATTGTAAATATCATAAAATAAAAGCGGGTATCTAGACTTAACGTACGTAGTTCCTTATTTATATTGAAAATACATACGGATGCATTTATTTAAGACATCATTCCACAAAAACCCGAAACAACAGATGCCAGCTCCTAATGGCCTGAAATTAACACAAAAAAAAACATAACGCTATAAAGTCAATAGCCATCTGTGTAAGTAAGTATAATGGAGAAACTTGGGAAACTTTTTGTAATATTCAGGACTTCATATGAAGGAAATAAGTGCATAGGACCTTAATTTCGATTCAACATTCAGAGTCATTTTATACTCTGTAAAGTGATAGTCACATACATAAGACAGTGATAGGCAACCCTCTTTTAAAAAATAAATAAACAGATCTTCCCAACCTTCATCGGATATTGGGAAGATTAAGAAAAAGTAACTGGAACCATCACATACAAAAGACATTAATAGGCAACCCTCTTTTAAAAAATAAATAAACAGATCTTCCCAACCTTCATCGGATATTGGGAAGATTAAGAAAAACAAACTGGAGCTTTCAATTACATTTGATGGAATCCATTGGTGATTCCCAAATTTGACCAATACTGACACTGACAGTAAATTATGAAATCAGGAAAAATAATGTGCTGAAACATATTAAGTTTCACATTGAAATTTAATAAGCACTACAATAATGTAATATTCATTTGTATGTATTCACATACATATGATGGAATTCATTGGTGATTCCCAAAATTGACCAATACTGACACTGAGAGCAAATTATGAAATCAGGTAACATAATGTGCAGAAACATATCAAGTTTCACATTAAAATTTTATAAGCACTAAATTAATGTCATATTCATATGTATGCCTTCAAATACATATGATGTAATCCATTGGTGATTCCCAAAATTGACCAATACTGAAACTGACAGCAAATCATGAAATCGGGTAATATAATGTGCAGAAACATGTCGCGGTTTACATTGACATGACATATTGCGGCATTTGCCATAAATTTTATCACACGCATTCAGTGTTTTCCCTTAGAAACGGTAACCGGCCAAATTGACCACTTCAATTGACAAAAATGCCGCTTTGAAACAAAAATTTGTTCTAAGGTCCACAGAGATTTTGTTCATAAACCTCATACCCTAGACTTTACGACTGATCTCTAACTCTTTACTTTAAAATAAAAGGAAAACACTGATGCATAACAATCTATCATCATATGTGCAATGTACTAGTTATCCTTATTCTCCCATCCAATCAGATGGGAGGCATGGAGTACAGCATTTTTGATATTCTGAAGGTACTTCTTCATGAACGAATGGTCGTGGAGAATCCGTTGTGACTGCTGTCTTTTAGGTGAACCCCATCATTGGCCAAGTATTTCATGTCTGGGTTCCAGGAACTGCAGTGATGCCAAATTAATTATTGATGGTGAACTGGTGACATTGATCATGTAGAAGTTAATTATTGTCAATCACTTTAATTGTAATGGTCGCCTACTTGGATGGATGTCTGCTGACCAGCTTGAATTCTCTTGAGCTGGCTAGCTCGCGCGTATTGAGGCCGCCCCTGGCTCGAATTAACAATTTAAATATATGTTTATGTAGCCGTTAATTATCCAAATCTGGTTCATTCAGTTATAAACACCAAATCTACACTTCAAAGAAGAAATGACCTATCTGCACTACAGTGCGCGGTTTGGGATATCAAGTTTTTACCTCCATGCCGACTAATCAATTGAGACAAATTCATTGCACAATCAATCAACTGGTCAAACTGGTAACGCATCTGAGGCGGTGTCATAGGAATAGATCATATAGCTTTGCGTGAATTTTGATCTTCTATCTGAATTGACTTCACCTCGTGTTTCTGCAAAATTGAATTAATTGAGCACTCGATCCCGATCAAGCCGAACCCGATCCAAACATGAGTTCGATCCCGATCCAGTCGACCCCAGTATATAAAATTCAATAACTGCAATTTTAATTTAAATAAGTCAAACACAATGTAAAAAAGATTGTACATAAAACATTTTATGAAACATAAAATTTTATTTATACTAAAGTGTTCCTTATATTGACAAAAGCAATCCCATTTATTCAAATGAAACACTTCTTCAATATGCAGTAATAAAGAGGGTTATTAACAATTTCTTGGGATGTTTTTTAATGTTTCTGAATATTCTTATAATGCTCAATATTTTTATTTTGCTCGCCTGAACGTGTTTATTGCTCGGGTCTAGGCGTTATGTTCATTTCAAAACGTGCTTACAACACATCACTGGCAAAATGATAAACGTTTCTCCACACAATGATTACTCGTAAAAATGGTGTTATGAGGATGAAGGATATGGCGATAACAAGCAGTATTCAATATCAAACTCCATAAAACACAACACAATAGGAGCAGAGTAAGCACACACAGAGATCGTGTTTCATAAATAATTTTACGACATTTTATTAAATATAATAAAGGAGTGTATATATCTCACTTGATTGGATACGCAAAAGTATGCTCTACATTTGAACACATTTCTAAATCGAGGTAAATTATTGACATTCAAGATGGTCAAAAAAAATATTAGCAGTCTCGTTTAAAATCAAAATTTCGTAAGTTATATGGTCGATACAAAACACCTTGTCAGCAAATACAATTTATCATTGAGTGAAATGAAGACTGACGTTTTTTATGCTTATTGTTAGTCCATTATTTATACATAGAATTGACGACAGATTATGTCCTGATCATGGCAAGGAGCGTACGGCGGGTGTGACCGAAAGGGGATGCTCACTCCTTAATGGCACATGATCCCACCTCTGATGTTTTGGAGATCCGTGTTTGCTCTGCCTGTATGTTATATTGTTTTATGGACTTTGATATTGAATATTGTTTATCTCCATATCCCCTTTCATTGGTCTCTTTCTTTGATTTCCCTATGTCACCGTCATTTGTACAAAAAACAGTTTTATAGACTACATAACATCATTCTAGAGATTCTGGTGTGATGTTTTATATGTTATCCCTATCTCTTTCTCTTCTCTCCTCTCTCTCTCTCTCTCTATCTCTCTTTCTCTCTCTCTTATAACAGGCTAAATTGATAATGATGCAAAAACTATTTTTACAACACCCTTTCTTATGGGAAGAAAACTCGAGAGTTTTACTATTCCTTTAATATTTGTCACATCGTGAAAGTATATGCTACTGCATTGCAACATTATTTCTTCCCAAAAATATGTAAAAGTACGGTGGTATATTAAGGACACGCAATTATTTTTTTTTCAGATACCAGAAAAAAATTATCTTGTGAAAACAAGATATTATCTTGTGAAAACAAGATATTATCTTGTGAAAACGAGACAATATCTTGTGAAAACGACTTATTATCTTGTGAAAACGAGATAATATCTTGTGAAAACGAGATATTATCTTGTGAAAACGACTTATTTTCTTGTGAAAACGAGATAATATCTTGTGAAAACGAGATATTATCTTGTGATAACGAAATAATATCTTGTGAAAACGACTTATCTTGTGAAAACGAGATAATATCTTGTGAAAGCAAGATAATTATCTTGTGAAAACGAGATAAAATATCTTGTGAAAACGAGATATTATCTTGTGAAACGAGATAGTATCTTGTGAAAACGACATATTAATAATTATCTTGTGAAAACGACACATTATCTTGTGAAAACGACGTAATATAATAAGTTGTTTTCACAAGATAAAATCTCGTTTTCACAAGATATTATCTCGTTTTCACAAGATATTATTTCGTTTTCACAAGATATTATCTCGTTTTCACAAGATATTATCTCGTTTTCACAAGATAATATCTCGTTTTCACAAGATAATACCTCTTTTTCACAAGATATTTCGTTTTCACAAGATAATAAGTCGTTTTTACAATGTATTATCTCGTTTTCACAAGATAATAAGTCGTTTTCACAAGATAATATCTCGTTTTCACAAGATAATTATGTCGTTTTCACAAGATAATTTTTTTCTGGTATTTAAGAAAAAATAATTGCGTGTCCTAAATATACCACCGTATAAAAAAAATATAAACCATCAATTAGAAATCAAAACTAAAAAAAGAATTTATCATTAGATTATTTTTTCCTCACATCTTAAGAAAACAGTTATCTTAGAGGGTGCTTTTATAAAGAATTTATATTTTTTCTTTCTTTTTTTATCTTATTTTCTGTCTCATAGGGGTCTTTCGTCTGCAAGGGACGACCCTTTTATTATTTTATTGTTTCCCTTTTCACTTTTATTATCATTCCTCCTTTTTTTCTTATAATTTTTGAGCTGAAAATTGCAGCAGATTTCTCTTACACGGCTTGATTGATTAACCTGAGAGTTTCAGGAGAGATATGTCTTTACCTATACCTTACACGTTTTCTCTTTTTTTTTAAATTCACTTCCGGTCGTAAGTTTTTGCACTTTGATTAAAATTTTGAAGATCTCCTTGTTTTTGATAGAACTCAAAAATGGCTTTAACTAGAGCGCTGATATTTTCAGCGATGATAGACAACATGTTGCAATTTTGCGCCTCCGTTTTGATATTTTCCGTAAGTGCCTAGTATGGAAGGTCGATAGGGGTCTAAATTTAGGACACGAATCAGGAGTTATTTTTTACACATTTCGTATCATATATTTTAAAGTATAATTATTTTGTAAAAATATACTGAACAATATTTGTGCAGAATGACAACATCTTTAACAAGATCTAATTTTAAAAAAGTACTGATTCGTCGCATTAGGGTAAGATGGGCCAAACATCTTAATCAATAACTCGGTCACCGTGAATATTTTGTTATACAATTACTGAGACAAAAATGTTTATCTCAAAAGTCTTAAACTATATTTTAAGATTTTTATGTCATATGGTATATAAAAAGAGGCCTCAAGGGGCCAACATGCTAAGTCTTTGATGCCTTTTATCTGGAAAGCGGGAAATATTTTGATATGTTATATTGAACAAAAGATATTCAAAATAATGTTCTTAACAATATATATCCTTTTATTTTTTGCTAAACAGCTTCATTAAGAAGTTAAAGGGTTGGCCCCTAAATAATTCTTTAGTAAATATCTCGAGTAGGAAAAAAAAAATCTGTGAATAGTTGTTGAACAAAAAGTTATTAATGTTCTGAGAGCTATCATGATCACAATTAGCTTCAAAAATCACCTCGACTTCGATAGATGTAGCATATATTCATGGTCCGCGTTATCAACATATTAAACTTACAGGTATCATTCACAGAAATGTTATTTATATTTTGATTTATTACCTAATTTTTCTCTGTCAAGCATAAATTGTTTACACTCTTCCCTTTTAAATTAATTTATTCTCAAACTGTAAAATCAGTGTTAGTAAGTTTTTTGACGCGACTGATTTGGAGCAAAATCGTTACCGGATATTTAAAACGCTAAGTAAGTGTCAACTCAATACAGTTTAAAAATCACATCTCGGAAAAAGGAGGCGTAGTTTCGGTTTTACTATTCGTGAGTGACGGAGTGCGAATATCGGTCTATTTCAATAAGGCTGAAACCGAAGTCCCGTGTCACAGAGGTGCTGGCACAAAAAAAGATCCCTCCCTGCGAAATGTCTCTGAGTGCCGAGTATAGGTCAAAATTTGTAGCAATTCACCGGCAAGTGGTGTGGTCTCCATTTGAGTGAAAAATTCTCGAGTGGGGCGTTAAACAACAAACAGTTTATCAGCTTTTTAGTTGCTATGGCAACAAGTGTCTCATTTTTTAAAATCGAATTAATCACCAGACCTACCTGTCAAAACATTATCTCCGCGCAACAAATACTTCACAATCCATGAGTCCGTATTCCAATCCCAGCAACTAAACTATACGTTTAAGCTTCTTAAAAAAACCCTGAACAATACACTTTTAGACAATTTGAAACATGCATTTTCAAAGAATAGCGATCCCATTTTCGGTATCTTTGTCATCTCCGAAGTTGATTATTTTTAAAAACAAAGTCAATGTTGAAGGTCAAGGGGTCAGGCATCATAGCGTGCTCGGGAATATCTTGTCACAGATTATGCATATGTAAAATATGAAAGCTTTATTTTTTCTAAATAAAAAGTTAAAACTAACAACAGCGTTTGAGAAACACTGATGACGTCGTATGACAACATAGCGAAAATTAAACTTTTCTTTTATGCAAATTAAATGAATTGGTACTCATAATAGGGTTTTCTCACACCAAAAAAGATTATGAAATATGAAGTTCATAGTATCATGTGTTCAAAAATTGTGGCCAAGGATAAGTTTTTAAAAGTAGATCAAACAATAAGATCAAAGATGTTGGTTTCTCTAGAAAGGTTTTGTCACAAGTATTACATATTTGAAGTATGAAACCCTAATCCTAACCGTTCAAAAGGCATGGCCGAGGTTATTTATATATTTTTTTTTAAAGTAAGTCAAACTTCAAGGTCAAAGTTCTTGATATCCAATGACAGGTTTTTTCACAAGGATTAATAATGTTAAGAATGAAAGGCCCAACACTAATACTTCTAAAGTTATGGTCAAGATTTGCTTTTTTAAAGGTACTTGGAAATATTTGCAGTTCATTTTTTCTTTATAATATTACGACTAATATAATTTAATAGCATTTCACACAAAAATTAATCAAAAATCTTATTTCATTAAAAAGTTATTTTTTTATTTTTTATTTTATTTTTTGCGGGTTTGATTAACACGTCCTTGCACTTTCACAAATTTTAACTTTATTCTTTATCCTTAGGGAAAATGGCAATCTTGTTGTGTATTAATGAAAAATATTTTAAATACTATAATCCAGAAAATTCAGAGTAGACATGTTCGAAAGCAAAACAAACACACAATATATTGTCAGTCCGTCCAGTTGTGATGAGCAGACTTTGGCTATTAAAAACACCCGTTGAATCGTAAACATAAAAAAATAAAAAGTTCTTGCCTTGTGTATCTCAATCAGCATATTTGAAATTCATAGCTTTTAGGAACTGTGTTCATGATCACATAACGTAATTAACTATTAAACGCACAATCAAAATTTTTGAAAATTCGTTAATTTTTTTTACACAAATGTTATCATTTGCCTGTAAATCATTATTATTTTTTTTTAAATTTTGATAACTTAAGGATCAATGCTGTTGTTTCTTGTAAAGGTTTTAAGGCATAAAAAAATTATTCCAATTTCCAATATATTAAACAATTTATCCAAAACATGCTTTTATTTTTATCACATGAATACAATAACAATATTTATTCTCGTCAAATCTCGTCTCATCTTATCTGTATTTTGATTAAAAATAGATATTATTCCATAAAAAATGTGGAATTCATGTTTAAAAACCTTGGATGGATAGTGAGATCTATTTTTTGCGCTCTAAATATCTCAATTGAAATCTTTAGATAAAAACAACCTGGAAAATATGGTTGAGGTGGGAGGGTATTTCATAATACAAAAACATAAATCGGATACTTTCATCACCCACCTTTCACTTTCATTGATGCATTGGAAAAGGGGAGATAACCCGTAAACCTAGTGCCTAAGTACCGACACTGTATGGATGGATAAATAAATTCCGGCTTATCACATTTATTAGTTTTTTCCACAAAAAGGAGATGAATGATGACATATAATAAAAGGATAGAGCTTTGATAACGGCGCATATTGTGAGATGAACTCAAATATGCGGTATTATCAAAGACCTATGTATATAATAAACAAATGCTACGTATTTAAGTTTAATGTTTTATTCGAGTTGGCAGGTATTGTCCACAGTGGTCTACACAACAGTGGGGCAGCCGGCAAAATGGCATACCCCCAACATCAACATAAGTTGTGCCCTCCCTGACGGGAAAAGTAGCACGCTGGGTTGACCTCATTCGTGCTACGGACACATTTCAACACAAATTATCTTTTATAATTATATTATTTTGCTTTAGCTTTAAATTGTTTAAGATATAATTTTCAAAGTCAACATCACATATATCAACATCAACCATCACATATATCAACATCAAACACAAAAAGTCAACAAAATCAACAGTTCAATGGTTAAATTGAAGGTGACGATTTCGCCACATGGGCACCGTAGGTGCCCACCGCCACCTGGTGGGGGTAGGCAACTTCAATTTAACCACCCACCATGGACTCGTAGCCTACTCAAAACCCTCAGCAACCCATCCATCGTGAACATCACTCTCTCTCATTGCCAACCCACTGTAGAACTATCCTGCATTAAAATAATTCTGGTCTCCCTTCAAATTAATTGGGCCTAACGCCCCCCCCCCCCTCCTGAATTTATATCTTTCCAAGTTACTAGTATATTGCTTTGGGTCTCAGATTCCATTAACAATATCCAGCTGACAAGAGAGAACTACTACCTGGACTTATGTAAGAAAATTATGTAGAAAATATGTTTTATTTAGATTCCCCCTCCCCCCTTTCTATTTATTTGTTTATAAATTTGAGTTTTATTTCTTATTTATTTATTTTTTAGGTGATAAAATACTTTCCTGCAGAAATTAGAAACAAGATGAATGGGCACCTTTACTCTTTGACCCCCCCCTTTCCCTTTCAGCATGATTATGCTATTCCTGTATTGTTGACAATAATTTTAAAAGTGTTCACATGCCCAATTTGTAAACTGCAGAACATGTTTTGTGATATTTGGTAATGTATCTTGCCAGTTCTGAGGGAATGATGTTATACATGTACCACTTATTTTGAAAGCGAACTCTTCAAAGGACCATTTAAAATTGATTAAATCTTGTATATAATATGTACCTTTCAAACCAAGACACACAATGGAGGACTTTGTATTTACTGCTTATTTGTAAATGTAGTTGGACTGCAGCAGACACTGAAGGCACATATGATTAAATCCTTTATTCTAAACCACTTCCCAGCTGATGCTCGATCAAAAATGCATGATCTTTTCACACCTTAAGCTCCCCCCCCCCCCCGCAAAAATATGTTATGGAATGGGTTATTTAAATAATAGACTTCAAAATATTTTTAAAGCTGTAGAAAATGGATATATGATGGAGAGCATAAAAATTAATATGCTTAGTCAGTGGAAACCTATCCTATATCGAATACCCTAAAATGCTGGAGAATTTTATTTAATCTTAATACTATGAATCTTGTAACTCCTACACACATGTGGATTTGTATTTGTATCCCCTAGCTAACCTGTATTTGTACCCACTAGCTAATGCATGGATGTAAACTGCATGTACATATATATGCACCGACTAATGCATCTTAATCCCATATGAGATCAATGTGTAAAGTAATATAAAATAATTATGCTACATGTAACTGCTCAGATGAGAGATAAACATCTATCATATTACACGCAAATGGCACCTGGGTTTGAACTGATATTTTCAATGGGAAAATGCCCCCTGAGATATGCATATGTGTCTTAATTTCCAACAGTAAGCAAATACTATTAAAAAGAAAATATTGTAAGAAATGGTTTGGATTGTAACCTAGCCTGAGGAACAATATGTGTTAACCCCCCCCCCCCCCCGCTGTTAGGTAGTTACATGTAGGTAATCTCGCCTTTAGTGCTTATTAGTGATAAAGAAAACTAGTTACCTATACAATTTACCCTTTGCGAGTTTAAAAACTGTGAATATAGAATTTTAACTAAAGCAACTTTTATCTGTGTGAAATAGCAAATCTTAACAACTTAAAGACACAGCAGAAACCAACACTGACAAAAAGCCCCAATTTGCACCTCATAAGTCTCATTATAACCCATTCTATTTTATTTATTTATTGATTTATTTATTATTGTTGCATGACCATTCATACTACAGCATATGCCATATTAGGAAAATACATAGAAAGTACCAGCACTGTGAGCTGTGTTCAAATGAGCCTGCATATGCATTGACTGTAGCAGGTCCAGAAGAACTCTGTAAATTGTTCCTCATTCCCAATGCCAAATTGAATAACGAGTAAAATTGGTAAAAGTTCAGGAAATTTGAGTTGCAATTCCTATTTTAAGGTTCACTTTCCCCAATGAGAAAGATAACTCAAAGGAATAAATGTAAATTATTATGTTAATTATGTTAATTTCCTAATACTCTTGACAATTTATTTATTTCACAGTGATGATTCAATTAGCCTACAAATTATTATTATTTAACTTCTTCTTATAGTCTTTTATTTGTAGAATTGTATTTCAATACCCAAAGTTCTCTTCTTGTATATTAAACAAGTGACTAGACCCATGTTTTTAGAACATTGTCAGGAAATAAAAGCCCATGCTGAAATTAATCTCTGTGTAAATAATCAACATTTGTAAATAATCTATATATAATAAATTAGTAAAATAAGTTTACCTGATTTTTCATGTTAACTTAAGATGGTACAAAACTTTTCATTTACTAAACACAACTTTATAGGATATAAGGCCTTTATGCTGTTAAGGGGTGAGAAGACAGTAAGGAGGCTAGGGGTCAAGCCGGTCAACATTTATTAACCCCCAGATATAATTTAAATTTTGGGATATGATATCTTAAGCTGTCAACTATCATTTGGCAAAAGAAAAATTTCATAAATTTTAGCTTTAAAATTTGATCAATTATATCTTTATTGAGCTCTTCTTCTAAAGGAGATCCAAATAGCCTAAAAATGGCCACAACCACCCAGCCCCTTTAAATGTATGTGTTTATACTGTGTTATCATCAAACCTTCTTAATTAAGGTAAAGGCGCTGTTAGAGAAATTCATGATTATGCTCATGTACACTGGAGACGGCTTCCATGAACGAACAGCATGGCCTTCTTTTATTTCCTTTATGTATAATTTTAACTACACCATTGACCAAAATGACAACACAAAATATATGCGAAACATGCCCTTCGCCCCATCTTACTTAATCTGAACCCTTTGATATGTATTAACCAGCAAAATAGTAGCTAGCCTTGCTAGATATTACATGTAGTTAATTAAAATAAAATTTGGGGAATCCTATTTATATCAACTGTTACTAATGAACCACTGAGGTCCTAAATTACTACGCCCACATTGTTATTGTTCTTCACGACTTGTTGAATCTGAAGTTGTCCTCCCTATCAAGCCCCTTAAGAGAAGTGATATCCGAATAGGTGAGGATGCTGCTGGTCCTAACATATTATTATTATGTGGATTTGACAGACAATGTACAATTCAACTCTGGTGCATGTTACCTATGCCGGGTATGCCTCCCAGATTTTACAGCCTGAATTGTTGATTGTAATGCTTCCATCCAACTGAATTTTTTGACTTAAAATCTATTTACTTTTTAGTCATCATTCATATTTACTTACCTTGAGTTTTGTCATATAGCATGTGTACAACTGTAAATATGTATAAACAAATACACCCCTTACTTGATGTTTCATTCATATCATAAAATGCATTATTGTTATGTTACATTCAAAAGCACCAAAACTTGTTATGTATTTTACTTCAAACTATTTTATTTCACAATTGATTACTGCCTTTGTCGCAATTGCATATCTTTCATGCCTCTCTTTGGACCCTTGTTAAAGTTGAATGGCCTTGATTGAAATTTATATACTTTAATTAGAGTTCTGTCCCTTTGTGAATCTAGCTAAATAACATTTCTAAAGATTTGTCAAACTTTTATTACTTCTCAATCTGTATTTTTTTTTATTTATTCACTGTTTTAGGACAAAAGGTAGACTGGTATGGCACAGCTAGGGTAACCATATCCTTGAACATTTATTTATTTTTTAAAAAATCACTCAATATTTTAAATAAACTGATATATGCACCAAACCCAAAGTTACAAAAGCATACTCATAGTGTAAGAATTATAATTATGGATATTCCCATTTTCAAATCCCCTAAAGATAGGCTAAGGGATCTAAGTAACTAAATATAGGCCACCATGTGTACGGATGTTTATTGGCAAATGACCTTGAATAACATGGACCGAATAAAGTTGAAGTTCATACCTATTTTTACATTAGCTCATTTTGTTTATATATTATTTCACTAAGTAAGTTTTTATTCATTCAAAATCAGCTGATGAAGTTGGTTATTATTACCACATTGTAATCTTGTACCATGTGCCAGTGTTTAAAGCATGGACGGGTGGCAAACCGATCTGTTTCAATCCAATAAAATACTTGCCATCGAGCAATATCACTGTTAATAAGATAATCTGTTTTACTTCTTTGACTGAAACTTAACTTTAAAAACTGGAAATTATTATAAAATATTTCATAATACAAAAACATAAATCGGATACTTTCATCACCCACCTTTCACTTTCATTGATGCATAGAAAAGGGGAGATAACCCGTAAACCTAGTGCCTAAGTACCGACACTGTATGGATGGATAAATAAATTCCGGCTTATCACATTTATTAGTTTTTTCCACAAAAAGGAGATGAATGATGACATATAATAAAAGGATAGAGCTTTGATAACGGCGCATATTGTGAGATGAACTCAAATATGCGGTAGTATATCAAAACGTAAATTTCTTATTTAATCTAAAAAAACATTTTTGTGGAGTCAAACACCACCTAACCGTACTTATTTTCTTTTGTTCTTCAAATTGAATTCAAGTTTGCCAAGGTTTGCTTATGCTTGTCAAAAATGTTCTATTGTTACATATGCTGCGACGCAAAACGAATACAATGTCTTTGAACGCCTGTTGAATTTGGATACAGAAGTTAAAAAAAATATCATTTTGGTTAGATCCAACAGGATGTAAAGCAAAATATCATATTGTATAAGTGAAGTTTAAAGCATTCTAGACTACCTAGTATTGTTTTTATTCTTAATCATACAAGTAAGATATATAACAGAGTTTGATTTAAACTTAAAGGTTTTTGAGTATGATATATTTTTGTCTTAAAGTTGATCAACTCGTAAAGTTGATTTTAACAATTCATATGCGTTCCATGCCAATGTGTTGACATTGAAAGACTCCTTTCCGACAACTGGACACCTCTGACGTATCAGAACTGGAATCCAAACGACGAGGGTGAGACAGCAGTTGACTCCGTTTGGCCTCCCTTTTGACTTATCGTAACGACGGTAGGTGGCGCTTGGTGACTGAGAGGAACTACACGTAATATACAGGAGAGAAGACGGACTAAAAGTCTGAGTCCTTTATTTGTGAGGATTTCCCGCTTTATTTGGAGCCAGAAGAGTGTTCTGTTACATAATATTTCTTTCTCTTTAAATAAGAAAAATAAACATTGGCAATTATTGTCTTTTTTATTTCAGTAAGCATGGTGTAAAAAAAGTCTTAATACTAGTAATTAAAATGAGTTTTCCTAAGTTCATGTAGAATATTTGACTCCTCAGAAGAGAACTAGATTTATCCTGAAGATTAAAAAGAAAATTATGGATAGCATGGGGATTGAATATGTATTATATTGTGGCGTCTCGATATCTTTGTGAGAAAACTTACACTTATATCTCTTCTCCTCATACGTAGTCGCCCGCGTGGCGCAGTGGTTAGAGCGTCTGCTCTAGAGTCGCGAAGTAAAGAGTCAATCCTTACTTGGCGGGTTCGAATCCCACTGCGGGACGTGGAGACCGGTCCTTCAGATGAGACCGTATAAACCGAGACCCCGTGTCGCAGTAGGTGCTGGCACGAAAAAGATCCCTCCCTGCTCAATGGCCCTGAGTGCCGAGTATTGGACAAAATTTGCAGCTCTCCACCGGCAAATGGTGGCGTCTCGATATGAGTGAAAAATTCTCGAGAGGGACGTTAAACAATATACAATCAATCAATCCTCATACGTATAATATTTTATTTTAAACAGTGGTATTATCATTTTTATGCACCAATTATTCAACAATCAGGGGCATACATATTTTCCTCTGACGGCATGTCCGTCTTTCTGTTTGTTTGTCAGATGATCTGTTTAATCGATAACATACTCTTCATGCTCATTTCTTTTGACAAGACTTTCTTGAATACCAACAGTTTTAACCTTAAAGTTATTAATTTGACCTACTTTTAAAAACGCAAAAAAACTTTAACGTTGGCCGTAGCCGCTGAGTGGTTAGTGCTGATTTATTTCTTATGGTAAGAGCTTCACTTGAATACTAACGTTTTTTTACTCTTACTTAGACAGCAGACTTCGATCTTCTTTAAAAAAAAAAAAAAAAAAAAAAAAAATTGATCATGACTTTTGAATGGTCGATTCTGTGACTTCCAAGTTGTTGTCTTGTTTTTTTTTTTTTTTCTCGAATTTTATAAGCCATTGTTTACACATCGCATAAAACAGGATGAATTGTCCTAACACGCATATCGATTTTTAGTTTGTTCATTAATCAAACATTGGAATTTGTTTAAGATGTAGTACCATAATTGCAAAGTTAATTGAAAACATATTGATTGATGTTAGTTCGCTAAGTTTTATTTGCAAAGACATTTGCAGAAATAAGATAACATCTTTAAAATATAATGATCAGTGCTTATTTCTTTTTTTGTTTTTTTTAAAACTCATTCTCTTGTTTTGCAAATTTGATTTCTTTGAATGTACTTGAATATTTCTAACTAAAATAGCAATAATTTTAAATGATTTTTACATTAGATTTTTAGCATGTGACATTGCTCTTGCACGGCATTTAAGGTTTGTGATGTCGAAATAAAACGCATATTACACATGTAACATTTTTACCCCAATCTGTGTTATGGTGTTTTAAAATAAAGAAAATAAAATTTACAGTATCGATATTAATCTACTATGAGGTATCTTGTGCATCCAAGAGTAGAAAAATCTAAATTTTATTCTTTTTCAAATGATAATCCGAAGCAATAAAAGATATTGATCTTCGTAAAATGTAACGTTCTTTTTTTTAATTTAAGCTCAAAATCTATTGAAAATCTAGTATCATTGCCTTGCCACTCTGAAAATTCAAGTTATCTAAAAATCTATTACATTTATGGTCAAATTAGATTAGTGGGAAAAAATAATGAGAAAGTATCACTTCAACGATTTAGCTTATTTTCACAATGACAATAATTTCGATTAAAGAGATTTTGAGTAGATTAATAGAAAATAATTCAATTTTGTTTGTATTCTCGCCTATAATTGGTTGATTTCCAAAAAGGGGACGCAATCATCTTATCCATGCAATTCCCTCATTTTCAGTCCTCTAAATCAATGGAAAGGACAAGATAGGGTAAGACCAGTATTTCGCCCCCGGTTTTGGGGGTGTTTCAGAATGATCCAACAGTTTATCCATGAAAACCTGTTTTCACCCCTGCCTCAAAATGAGTGCTGGTTTTAAGATTTTGGATATACAGAGGTCACAGTGAGGTCAGGGAATAGGTCAATTTTCGAAATTTCTCATTTTTATGCAAATTTTCACTAATTTTACAGCACATTTTCTTTCTGAAAACATAGAGCACACGCTTGCCTATCTACCAAATTTATATATTTTATACACTGATATCAGATGCAGTATATGTGTAAAAAATCTCTGATAGGCAAGCGTGTGCTCTATGTTTTCCGAAGAGAAATGTACCCCAAATATGACGAAAATCCACCAGAATTGAGGAAATTCGGGAAAATGTCCTATTTCTGAACCCTCTGGTGGCTTCCATGTAGCCTTTGAATCAAAATTGGTGCTTGTCTTAAAGTAAGCATCATTTTAACTTCTTAACTACAAACTATCACAGTTTTACCAGTGTTCTGATTTTTATTTCAAAAACTCGGCTGTTACCCTACCTTGTCCTTTCAGATTTAATAAATGTACCTTTAAAAGTGCATGGACAATGGAAAGAGATTTAATGTTAATATTTTTTTTAAATAGTATTACGACATGTATATTTTTATAGTATTTTACACAAAAAATAAATTAAAAATCTTATTTTAATCAAAAGTTATTAAAAATTGAATTTTTTGGCGGGTTTGATTGACACATCCTTGTACTTTCACAAATTTAAGTCTTATTCTCTATATTCAGGGAAATTGACAATCTTGTTCTGTTTAAATGAAAAAAAAATATTAAAACTATAATCCAGATTATACATGATAATATGACCAAGAATTAGATTCATTCCTTAAATAAATGCGCATCCATTCAAAATACTACATGGATGATAAGTATGATTTTAGATGTATTATTATTCAAAACATGACCCTCAAATATACTTATGTTTTTTTTAAACACTTTAACATCTTTATTACAATGAAACCTTTCTTATCCAACATGCAGGGGGAAGAGAGATTACAGATGTATGTGTCGGATTAAACAAGGTGTAGTATTGCGGCGTGTAAAGATCATTGACATAAGTATAAATGATAAATAAAATTGAATAGCGGACACCACAGTAAAACGTATTGCACATGTGTCGGATTAAACAGGTTCCAATGTAATAGGTTTAACAATAAAGTCATCTTCATCCTAATCATCTATCCAGACATCTTCATTTATCCTTGTGTGTAAATAATTCTAATTTAATTGACGTCTCCATATCAGTGAAATATTCTGGGGAGGGACGTAAACACTGAAAACATAAATTTGTCACGTTGACCAGGTTTGAAGTCATTTTCTTCCGTTCAGTTAGTCAATACATAATTTGACTATCTGTTTCCTCAAAATTACCAGTCTTTGGTAAACTTTGACTTGTATCCTGGTCATTTTGTTTATATTGTTTGGCGGGAAGAAACAATAGCGTCGGTCGCCATTTTCCTCCCAGGAAAACACGAAGTGATGGTATGTCATGATTTGTTGTTTTCTTGTTTTAGACAAATAATTCTATAATAAACTTATTCAAAAAATGTTCTACTGAGAAATAATATTAAGATTAACAAAGTACTCTATATTTTTCTTCAATAATTATTGTATTTTACAGTATTATCATAATGATAAATGTAGGCTAGGATGTGGGTTGTTGTGTTCAAGTAGATTTTTGCATATTCAATTTATGCAAACAGTTCAAATTGGACTTGGTCTAAAATTCAACGATTATTAAATACGTAGTATTCCTTTATAACTCACAGGTATTGCATGGACTCTCAACTACCACTGAATGGACAAATAAATCAAAATACAATACTTTTTTACGAATATAGACAAGATGAAAACCACATTAGGTACACGAAGATGTTACCATGAACAGAATAAATAAGGTAGGATTACACGTACTTATAGCTTATATTTTAAGTATAATGGTGATTTACACAGATCTTGTTATTTTTCAACATTCTATTTTATAAAAGAAAATACAAATAAATGAGTCCCTGATGTTTATGTACTAACTCTCCACTGACTATACTGGCCTGCTTCACTATAAATATTATTCGTATTATTCCATGTATTTTGTTTATAATACAATCATGTATATGATAAAGGCATTTAAAATAAAATCACGATAGTTTGTAGTTGACCCATTTCTGACGAAAACAGCCAAACAAGAAGGAAACAGAAGTGATGATGATTTCATTCCTATGTGCCATGTTTGCTAAGGTATATATTAAACGACTAATATTATGGTACCCATCATTTTCTTCTTAATACTGCACATATATCTATTTACTATACTTATATCTTGATTTCCTTTTAATATAATTAAATTTGTTTTCATATATACGCCTACTTTACTTTAGCTATCAAGCAACTGTATAAATTATAAAGACTATTCTTCATTGCAGGACTGTGAAAAAGAATTTGTAATGATCAAAGAAGAAAACAACCAGTTAATAAATTCCTCTGAGGTAGGAAAACAAAGCAACAACTGAAAGGGTGCAACAAGACTGTTACCTGAAGCTATTTCTTTGATTGATTAGAAATCATTTACAAACAGTGAAATTGATTTGCTTGAAAATACTAGTATATAAATATCCATGTAAGCTAGGTATATACAGGTGTATATGATTTCTTTAAATTTTTTACTATGTTTATATACAAATCTTATGTTTTTTATTAAGATGATCGGTTTATACGTTTGTGTATATTTGATGCTTGAAATAACCATATTTATGAAACAGAAATTTTATAATAAAAAGTTCAAACATTAGTTGTATAATTGTTATATTTTGTAGATCTGTAGGGCATTGATGCGTGATAATCAAAATGATTTAACGCGCATCGTCATCATGATGTCCAATATCGTCAAAATGCCTAGAAATATAACTAATTGAAAGTCATTTTGATATGAAATGATAATCATTTTGAATATCGGAATCTATCATTATGACAAGAATACAGTCAAATGAAATCCTTATAGTGTACTCATGGTGACTTTCAATTAGTCGAGGTAGACTATCGATTCAGTCAGTATGATTTTTCTCGAGTCGTCAAAATGAGCTTAACATATTGTCTAATTGACTAACTGCACCCTCATCTGGAGGACAATCAATCTGATTATTTTTTTAGGTCATGATGACTAACTTAAATTTTCAGTGAAACAGTATACAATCAATCAATCAATTCTAATTTCAAATTTATTACAACACATATAAAGTACATCTTTTACTGCATACATTCAGTAACGCTTTACAGAACAGTTCAAACCTCCATCCTTTACCGAAAACATATTTGTTTTCATGTTTGTGTTAAATATTTTTTTAAAAAGAACGCAGCGATGGAAATAAATTTAAAATCGTCTCTTGGGGGTTTAAATAATCCATGGATGATCTTTCGTCTGTTAAAAAAAGATAAATTAATACTTCACAGATAAATGTATAAAAGCATATTTTTTCTATCAAAAAAAATTTAACTGAAATTTTCACAGTTATATAAAAACAAAAAAATCTGATTATTAAGATTTATTGATTTATTCAATGAGGTTTACCTAGTGACGTCTGACCATCATGGTTGTCCCGTTCACTGATGTCCCGTGCGTTACTGTGGGAGACCATGGAGCGGACCACCTTGCCGGGGACCAGCGACCGTTAAGGAAAGCCCAGTGACAGGCGTTAAACCACCAGCCTCCTCTACGGTCATGGGTAGCAGCACAGTTAACACTATTATTGTCATTGTCTCTGTCCGGGGTGGAAAAATACATCCCAGACAGATCTTGGCAGCTTCTCATGCTGTCTCCTGAAATACAATATAACAATATAAAAAGACACAACAGTCATCTCCAGTCGTTTTCTCTGTCCTGGGTGGAGAAGTAAGACCGCGGAACATTAGCTGGCAAAATTGGAGATACACAGCTTACGTCATTTCTATCTGTTACAATCAAAACATTCAGTGATAGACAATGAAATGGGCGGGTACAATTCGACGTAGGGAAAACATCGGATTGAAATTGCAGATCCAAATTCATTGTCAATCACTTTATAATGTGTCAATACAGAAAAGAATAATTAGGAAGAAATATAAACCTAATTTAAACCTAATTTTAAGAACTAAACATAATACACTTACCTAAGGTCCCCGTGGCAGGTCCTGTAAGAAGGAGTTGATATTTTCCTGCTTCGTCGGAGACAGAGAATCCGTCGTACATTTCATACAATATTGTACCATTCTGGAGAGTGATGGACACATAAAGGGATTAGGTGTTGTCTTTTGTTAATTTATGGATTACGTCATTTCCTGTATTAAGATATATTTGAAATCATCTGTGAAGTTCATCGAATATAATTATTCTTTTAAAAATATGAATCTACCGTAATGAAAAAAATTCGATCAAATCAAATTATTTTTCAAAGCTGTAGAGAATATTGCTACATTTGGTCTCATTAGAATATGCCGCTAGATGATAGTCTTCTTTTCTACTTTTGTAAAAATTATTTGAGATATCAATTTAACGATAACTGAAAATCGTAGAACACATATTAACTAATCTTAAATTTAGATCTTTATTATGCTTTATAATTTTTCACCTGCCACAAAAATTTTTTGTTATCTTCAAACTTTGAAGGAATAAAAAGTTCTTATTTAAAAGCGATCTAAACTTACCAATCCAGACATTCTGTTCTGGTGAACCAAAACCATTTTTATAATCTGCCCAGTTTCTGTCAAAACTCACGGATCCGTCTACTCGTTTCTGAATGACCTTTAAAAATTAACATGCAACACAATCCAAAACAAAAAGGGAAAATCAAAATTCCTTTTTTTTCACCCAACGTTTACAATCTGAAGTCATTTTGGTCTTAAAATCCTTATATCTGTCTCCACAAGTTCCCTTTTTGAAGATTTTTTTTAAGTATTTGAGGAACGTTCCTCTTTCTACACTTCAGATGCATTTGTTATGACCAGACTTTTGAGGAACGTTCCTCTTTCTACACTTCAGATGCATTTGTTATGACCAGAGATTTGAGGAACGTTCCTCTCTCTGAACTTCAGATGCATTTGTTATGACCAGACTTTTGAGGAACGTTCCTCTTTCTACACTTCAGATGCATTTGTTATGACCAGAGATTTGAGGAACGTTCCTCTCTCTGAACTTCTGGTGCATTTGTTATGACCAAACTTTTGAGGAACGTTCCTCTCTCGAACTTCAGATGCATTTGTTCTGACCAGAGATTTGAGGAACGTTCCTCTCTCTGTACTTCTGATGCATTTGTTATGAACAGACATTTGAGGAACATTCCCCTCTCTAAACTAAGATGCATTTATTATCACCAGACATTTGAGTAACGTTCCTCTCTTACAGATGTGCACATACAGTTTGTATTTTTAAATACCTTATGAATGAACACATCAGGCATTTGAGGAACATTCATCTCTCAAATTTACTTATTACCGTAGGCATCTCATAAATTTTCAAATATTAGGCATTAGAGGAACGGTCCTCTTCCAATTTCAAATATTGATACTATATACACCATGTACACTGGAGGAACGTTCCTCTTCAAACTATTGACACTGGATTTACTAGTCTAAACACATATTTGAGGAACGTTCCTCATCCAATTTCAAATATTGATACTATATACACTGGAGGAACGTTCCTTTTTCAACTTGACACTGTATTTACAAGTTTTAACACACAATATCACAAACGTTCATCAGTCAATTTCAATTGATAATACATACTACATGTTTATAAACAGTACATTTGAGGAACATTCCTCTACCAATTCCTATCAAAACACTACTACCATGAATCTTAATACAATGAATGTTCGTCTCCCCATTTCAAAATTTGACACTGGACTGGACAAACATTCCTCTTCCAACTGTTGACAATGGATTCATGTCGAATACTCCTCTTCTGATTTCAAATGTTATTATATAACTTTATACATGAATCAGAGTATAATTGGATTTGAAGAAAGCTGTACATCCAGGTACTCCTAACGTAAAAGAGCAGATAATCCTGTTGATTTCATAAAGTCAAATTTCAAGGTTGAGAATATTCTGACACAGAAAAATAATGTCTGCTTAAAATTTTGGGAACCCTTTGCTTTACAGACATCAAACGTAGTATACTGGTACTCCCAAAGGAATAAAGACCCCTACTGATTTTGGGTTACAAGGTGAAAGCACAAGGCTCAAACTGATCTAGAAATAGAAAAGTATTGTTTACTCAATATTTAAGTAACTTGAGATTCTACTGTTTGAAAAATAATTTAATGCACTAGATCTGTAGAACTCCTAAGAAATATATGACAACTTTTAATTTGGGGGTCATAACTTGATCACAAGATCAAGTACGTGTCATTCTTGACAATTAATATTTTAGGAAATCATTTTTCACTCAATTTTGTGAAAAGCCTCTTATTATTACAGACATTAAACTCGTTGGTACCACTTCTTTAGGAGTATACATGATCACATTTTATTTTGAGGTCACTTCTCTGGATATCATATAGGAATGTATATCTCATGCTGAATAAAGAGTAAATGTTTATTTTTACTTTAAATGAGAAAAAAGGGCAACTGTTTGAATCGTGCAAGAGACATAAATCTACAACAAGGAATTGATCAAAAAAGTTATACCATTCCCCTGGTCCCCTGCATTTACTATTATGATATAAATCTGTTGTATAAAGCAATGCTTTCTTACACTAAAATAAACAATTTTCTTTAACAATTGAAATTTTATGATATTTATTAAATGAAAAAATCTTTCAGGAAAAGAATCTTACCCTTAGCTTTTTAGTATAGTTCATCCAAGATTAATTTATGAAAAGTCAGTGCATTGACCAGTAAATTCTCTATAAGTTGAACATCCATTGACATTTGAAAATCATGCATGTGTCTCTACTTACTTCATCACGCAGTTTTTTGACCAAAACTAATTATATAACTTTAATTATCACAGTATAACACAGTATAACACACAGATATATCAATGTCTAATTTCTCCAATTTCGAATTCCCCTTCAAACGACAGTTGCATTTAAATGATAGCTGTTCACATGTGCAACTGCGACCCTTCCATACATATTTGAATGGAAACATGTGGTGCCACTAACTGAAGAAATGTCAATCAAAACACTGCACACTGATAATCTTGGGTGTGTTATCAGTCTTGGACACATCCATCTCTCAACCCTACCAAAATGTTCACGATTTCAAATCAGAAGATGATTATCACATCGAAAGATTGTTGAATAAAACAGGATGTTGCAGTTCTTCACAGTTAAGGATTTATTAAGGTATATATGCAAATAATATTATTATCAATTTATGAAAATTCTTTGTATGCTTTGTTTGCATAAAAACTAAACTAAAATATCTTATCAATAACTTAGTCAGAGTTGATCAATCTATAAGCTGTCAGACACTTCCAAATACCAGTAAATTAAAATGAAAAATTTACTTTAATTTTAGACAAAATGATATGCCCTGGATTTCAATGTAAAAGAAAATGAATACCCTCATGACACCACTTGCAGCAACATTTCAGAGAAATGATTAAAGTGTCGTAAACAAATCAAGTAAGTACCGTAGTCATAATTTTCATTATTAGTTGGGGAAATTAGAAATTCTATGAATTCCTATATAATATATGTTTTCAAATGCTGTACATGGCAGGAAATAGATTAATTATATTGAATACAAGTAAAACATGTTTAAAAAGCAGTGCCAGGGATCGACGGATGATTTTGCATTATTATGAGCGAAATTCGTTATGAAGGTAAAAATACATAATTAAGTCACAGGGAATAAAAGCACTTCGCTGTAACTCAATTCAACATAAGTGTGTTGGCAAAAATCATGTTTTACTGTATTTTGTTAATTTTTTTTTTATTATTCATCATTTACTTATCTCAATTTATTTATTTATTTTTTGGGGGGTGGGAGTGGGGATGGGTGGGGTCCATGCCTATACTAATTGTTTTGGCTTCCTAACACAGGAAACTTTGATTGAGAATTTGCTCCTTAAAAAATTACCCCCCCCCTTGCCACTGAACGTATCCTATATACTTTCCAAAAATATGCAAAATATACATATTTATTTAGTGTTTTTAATTTGTATTACCGGGTATATTTTTAATTTGTAAACTGGCATGATTTAACATGTCCATGCATTAACTATACATTATTGATAAGAGACGAACACTCTATTTTGAATTAAAGTTTTGGACAGACCTCAGGTATATTTTATATGCCAAGTCAGTGTCTTATTTACTTTCTTTTAATAAAACATTAATTGATTTGATAAAGAGAACAATAGCTGTGTTTCACCTAGTTCAATCCAAAAATCATCCGTGCTTGACTAGATGCTCAGCACTGTTAATTCTGATGGTTTTAGAGCAGAGCAGAACACATTCAAAGAGGCTCAAAGGAATAATCTAGTGTGTCAAAGAATTAATGTGTTTAGATGAAACAGAGCCGTATAGTTTGTTTATGTATAGCCAATGCTGAAATCTTAAACTCGGAGACAATTATCGCTTCGTCGGCTTCACTAAGTGGTCACTGGTCAAATGTTTATTCTTTCCCAAGATATTGTTAGCTCTTTTACTTGTGTGTATGAACAGGAGTACTTAATATATTAAAATCATGTGTTTTTCTTTGCTAGCAATATAGTGACCTTGTCTGATATCATACCCTGCTAAAAAAACATGTTAAAATTTTACTATAAATTGGTTATCTTGAAATATTATGGAAAAAAAGACACAAATTCAATAAATTATTATACTTAATATTGTATCCTTTTAAACTATATGCTGCGGTTAGAATAATAAGGATAAAATTTAAAAAAAAAACTAATTATAAAAGATTTATACACTTTTTTGAAACAATTTACCGGGAAATTTTTTTCTATTTTTATAAAAATTCTAGGCATATTTTGTTGTGTTGTCAACTGCAAGGATTATGATCAAAGCTTAAGTACATGTATACAATTTAAAGAAACATATATAACAAAACCTTTATCTTAAAGGGTTTTTTTGTCATTCTATATATTAATCTTTTCTAAAAAAAAAAAAAAAAAATAAATAAATAATTTATTACAAACTCACATTTTATGTATTGCATTAATTGTTTTAATAGATTTTTAATATTAATCAAAGTGGAATGCAGTCCAAAATAGAGTGAATATGAAGTTTCTTTTAGTTGTCAATCATCACTATCCCACTGAAAAATATATTTTATTCTAAAAAAAATCCAAAGGGGGCATCTTGTTTATATTCCTACATACACCTTTTGTTAAGGATTAGTTTAATACTTTAACAATAACTTAAGTATATGCATTATCTAATTATAAATAAGTATTAATTCAGATCTTAAAAAATTGTATATTAGTTAAACATTTTATATGTATGATCGATCGGCAGATCATGTCTTGTGTACTCAGTGTCCGGTTCCTGATAAAAGAAAAATAGTATTACTAAAAATACGAGTAACGGTTTCACAAGTTGATACTTCCATCATTTTATGCATATATAGCCGTAATTTTGTTTTATTTATTTATTAGGTTAAAGCTGAGAAAAAATGCACTATTCAGTTTCATAAGAAAGGTTCATTTTTATAACACATGCCTGATATGTACACCAATGAAATTCTTATTCTTAGAAACTCAGTGTTCCAGTGTTGGTGAATGTAATTTCAAAGAGTTGAAGAAAATCTTCTTAAATTATTTCTACATAATGAAAGCAGATAAGACCGGGGTTATATAAATTGACCTCGAGTTTTACAGATAACATAGACTTTTGACCTTGCTGCAGCTGGCTCAATTATTAAATCCCAAAGATATAGGAAATCTGTGAAATTCAGAGTGCATGTTTCTGAAATTAACAATTAAATCAAAGATAGTTTCATAATCAAAGTATCTAACTTTGAAAAGGGGGAAGGAAGATGAGCAATTGCCAATCAATAAAAATAAAAAATTGTAGAACTGTATTACTCAGTACAAAATTTCTTTTAATACATGTGCTAATAATTTAATAAAATATTCTAAATCAATAAAACATTTTTTAAGCCTAGGGTTTTTTTTTTTGGAAATATGGATTCTTATTCCTGCTTCCTTAAGATCTGACAATTAAGTGCAGGAGATGTTGTTTTCACATTATTATTATTTTTTTTTTTTTTTACAAAATAATTCTGTGTAATGTTTCTTTGCATTTAATATGTACAAACCAGATTTTAGCCTGAGATTTGTTATTCCCGAACTAGAATAATTAGTAAAGTTTTACAGCGTATATAAATTTCATTACATTTTTTGTTCTTTAAATATATTGAAACTATCCAAATTTTAAGGAGTAAAATTTAAAACTCTAACAAGATCTTAATTCTCTCACTGTTTGAGTTCTGTTCTACAATGTAAATTGCTTCAATCTTCTGACTGCAGAGACATGTTTATCTATAACACGATCAAGTCATCATAGCATCAGCACTGATCTTTACTGTCCATGAAGTCACAGGGGACAGATAGTTGCCAGAGCTGATCGCCTATAGCTAGTGTTCCATGAGCATATATGATTGGCAGTGATTAATAACAATTACAATGTGAGCTGGGGCCAGGAAGACATCAAGTCTTTATCTTTAAAGTAGAGAATGATGCAGGAATTAGGGTTACTAGACAAATCCCTATTATAGAATCAATTCTTCAGTTTTAAGAAATACACAATAGTACTACAATATAATACAAATTTAGATTCAGAATGAAAATAGGTTCGTGTAAATTAAAGAATACATTAATAAAACCCATGAAATATTATATGACACCTACATGCACTATGGAAAAAGAGAAATAAATTTAAAAAATTGATGACTTATATTATCATACATGTATATAAAATGTTCATTGGAGGAGTATGGAGCTTAAGACCTATATATTATTATAATTTACATTTCCAATTGTCACTTAGTTTTTAAATTAGTGTTACATGCAAGATATAAAGGAGAATGATTTTTCTCAGACATAATTTGCAAGTCAGAGTTTTTACTGTAAACGTGTAACATTTGGCGGTGTATTCTTTTTAGCTTTTTGGCGGAAAGAAACATCCGCTAATTTAAGTACAACACTAAATGTCTTAAACATAAAACATTAAAATGTGCTAAATCATACCTACGCTAACTGATTAAAATATCAACTTCCGCCAAATATAGTACACTCTAAATATAAAACATTTACAGTATTTCATTAAAATAGTATGAGAAAGATAGAAAGTGTCAATTTTGCAATATTCTTAATACAAAATGGAAATGCTTTCATAATTCATGGGCAATTTAAAGTTCAAAATTTTAATTTAACTTTTGCAATTTTTTTTATATCGATTTTTCCAGTCTATTTAATTTTTAGATGATACATCAAAACTTGTTATTATGTACACATTGTTTCGATTATTCTAACTTTGCCTGAAACACATCTTTGATAATACAACATGCCGCTGTACTGAATGTGAGATTTTTCCTACAGAAGATGACACCCAAGAAACTTGTTGAGGCTGTTTTACTTTGACTGATGAAAAAATGCTATGAACCTTTGGAGACCAAGGAATTGGAATCGTCTCTATTATGAGGGAAAGATGTAACCGAGAAAGAAACATGGTTGACCTTCATCACAACTTTGGTTTAATTTCGTGGTAGAAAGGAAAAATACTGTGGGTATTAACCTGTTAACCAAGACATTGTAATATGTGATCACAATGCCATTCAGTGAAAAAGCCCTTTGAGTTGATACATGAACACCGCACATTGCACATGCTTGTTCCGAAGTGGAAAAATTTGTTTGTTCCTGTACCTAGTTTATATTATGCTTAAAGAAAGCCTTAATTCAAAAAGTACTTTATAAAATGACAAAATGATTTTTCATATATATTTTGTAGAGTGTGTACAGATAAAAAATGTTTCTATGAATATGTACTGCATTTCATATAAAAGAGAGAAATGTTTCCCAAATTCTTCATGTACGATAAAAACTAATATAATATCACAAAACACATGATAATGTTAGAGAGGAACGTTCCTTTAAAGATATTTTTAAGTGGGCTTTGCAATGTATCAACAGATATTCATTACAAGACAGAGGAACGTTCCTCAAATGCACGGGTTGCAAGCTTCATGAGGTATAAGTAATCAACAGAAATACAACCATTTGTGAGAGGAACGTTCCTCAAATGCCTGATTTAATATGAATAAGGTTTCAACATATACAAATCTGAGAGAGGAACGTTTCTCATATGTGTAAGTATCCTGTGTGAACAATGTTAAATTTTAGTGAGGAACGTTCCTGAAATGCCTAATGTTTTACAATTCATGAGACAACCATTTGTGAGAGGAACGTTCCTCAAATGCCTGATATTTGACAATCCTTGAGATGCCTACAGTAATAATTAAATTCGAGCGAGGAACGTTCCTCAAATGCCTGATGTTTGACCATTCATGAGATGTCTTCAGAAAAAGTGAATTTGAGAGAGGAACGTTCCTAAAATGTCTCATGTGTTAAGATTCTTAAAGTATTTAAAAATACACGCTGTATGTGCACATGTAAGAGAGGAACGTTACTCAAATGTCTAGTGATAATAAATTCATCTTAGTTTAGAGAGAGGAATGTTCCTCAAATGTCTGGTCATAACAAATGCATCTGAAGTTCAGAGAGAGGAACGTTCCTCAAATGTCTGGTCATAACAAATGTATCTGAAGTTAAGAGAGAGGAACGTTCCTCAAATGTCTGGTCATACTAAATGAATCTGAAGTTCAGAGAGAGAGAGAGAGAGAGAGAGAGAGAGAGAGGAACGTTCCTCAAATGCTTGGTTATAAGAAATGCACCAGAAGTGTAGAAAGAGGAACGTTCCTCAAAAGTCTGGTCATAACAAATGCATCTGAAGTGTATAAAGAGGAACGTTCCTCAAATACTTAAGAAAAATCTTCAAAAAAGGAACTTGTGGAGACACAAATAAGGATTTTAAGACCAAAATGACTTCAGATTGTAAACGTTGGGTGAAAAAAAAGGGAATTTTGATTTTCCCTTTTTGTTTTGGATTGTGTTATGCATAACAATTCAATTTATTGCTTCGAACATTAATAGGATCCATATGTTTTGATATAAACTACAATACAATCCTACAATCCTTAAAACAACAAAAACAAGATGTGTTATATTAAGTGCTTGTATTTCTAAAATAAATAACATACCGTCCATCCACCGTCCATTGTGGTCATATCGCAGTAGACACTTATTGGAATGGTTAATGTATTGTAGGGGTATATATCATACACCCCTGTGATGGTTTGTCCCTCTTCACAAAGTTCGTTACAATCTTTGGGTATGGCTGAAAAAACACAATCTATAAAAATGTCGGGATCATATTATGCGTATGTGAGAGTGAGACGTGAGAGGATATATAATGCCTGCGTGATATATAAATGTTAATTGTTGAAACTAAACATACAATGCAGTTTATGATAAACTGTTCCTCATTATCTAAGTTCATTCTTGTTTTCTATTTGATACAAATCTTTGATTAAGGGCATGATTAAAAGTATTTTAAAATTAAATACAATTATTTTCAATACTCTGATTTTGAAAGAAATGTAAAAGAGGAATACATTTGTAGATAAGACGATAAATAATTTAGACACTGAAACAGATGTTGAAAATGTAGTAAAATTATGATATCCTTTTTATGCATGATACAATACAGTGAAATTGAACATTTTGTAGATTCTTAGGTGATACAATGACCATGTTTTCCAACTCTGTCTATCGTATCAAACGTGATAAAAAAAATCGTGTCCTCTCGAGAAGGACCTAAAAAATCCAAAGAAGCTAAGAGAATGTAAAAAAAAAAAAAAAAAAAAAAAAAAAAAAGATATACTTACCGTTAACCGAGTAGTATCTCCAACCGGCCTCATCAGACAGCCCAGACGTTAATCTTTTCTTGTGGGTACGACATTTCTTGATTCCAGGGTTAAAACCAAATAAGACGCACTCTCTTTGACACATCGCGGCACACTCGGTCACAGAATGAGAATTCTGTTCTCCTAAGAGCTCGTAGTTTGATATTTTATCACTCAACGACAGTTTTGCTGTGTATTTCTGAGAAATAATGGTCGCTTTCGATGGTTTACTCACTTTTGAATTTATTTCTTATCACAGTACCGAGCAATTCTTAGAGGGACGAAAATAATAAGAGAACTCTTTACGGATCATACTTAGCGTGTTAATGTAAAATAATACCTTGGTTTTATTAACATGAGACCCAAAAATGTGAACAGCTAAGATTGCACCTACCGGTTAATTTTTTCTGCTGTAAATTATTACGAAATTTGGTTAAAATAAAATGAGATGATTTAATTTTTTCCGAGTTAATTTTTTACGAATGATCATTTCCGTAAAAATTAAAATCATTGGAGGTGAAATTCCAGATCAACCCTTTAGCATTTTGAATGGTTAACATACAAATACATGTTTCCCATGTGTCTGGACAACCCGATGTAAAATAAAGACGAAATTGTTCCCGTGAAAACCAGTGACGATTCATTAAATTACGATATGTATATTCATCTAAATACCTTTATATATCACATGCCCTGAATTTATTCCTTTTTCAATACTAGATATCGCGATTACTCAACTTTGCGGGGCTCTTTCGCGATGGAGGTAGGAAACGTCTGTTGGATGGGGACAAACGTGCTATTGAATACAAAGCAAGATCGGTCATTGTAGAGTTTATAAGAACAGATTAAGTAAAAAAAATCCTGGTGGAATACCTTGCTTAGAAATCACTGAGTCAGTCCTATTAATTTTTAAGACGAGCATATTCTCAAATGTTACGTTTTTAACGATATTTTGAACAAAGCAGTCTCTTCTCATTAAATTTTCATTGAAAATCTTCACATTCCGAGAGTTGATAAAATATTATAAACTTTCCTTATGTGACAATGTACCATGTGGAGGCAATTCGTAGCAAAACATTATACTTTTGGCATTTAATTGTTTGAATCATTTGATTGTAACTACTGTAAATCTAGAGTTTCTCGACTTCCCCGCAAAAGAGCGCTAGTAAGTTAGATCACTGCGAATTTCTCGCGATATTACGTATTAATACAAATGTCGTCGCATCATTATTGTTGTGCATCACGTGCCTGTCTTCATTTTAATGAAAACAAAGAGAGACAACTCAAATGATTATGATTAAGTTGGCAGAATAACAGCGGACACGGATTTTTCAATGCATTATACCTGGTAATGTCGAAGTTTTCACTGAAAGCAAATAAAAATGAAAAGGAAGAAGGGGTCAACGTCTTGAAAAACGGATATAATTTGAAAACTTCAGTCTGTAAAAATTAAGTCATTATCAAAAATTATATATGTTATACGTCCCGTCAAAGGAAGCAGGTAATTGACGATGTTTGTATAATTTGTGTATTAATTAAGATTTACTTGTTTTATCCTAATTCATGATCAATTAAAACCATAAGTTGCAATACCAATGGTTGTCAGTACTAATTCTATACCCTCCAATTTGTTAGCTTAATGACAGTGATAGCACCAAAGTACATGTACTCTATACTATAAAAAAATATAATACGATGTTCAAAATCTAGGCGATGCATTTTTTAATTCTGTGAAATTTTACGCTTTTAGATTAAACAGATTTATAAAACTCGTAAAAATTAGTAAAAATTAGCAGCATGTAAAAAATACCCGTTATACAGTAAATCTCAGACACATTATTTCATCTTTAAAAGTCAGACGCATTATTCTTTGAGTTTGTATAAATAATGATTAAACTGCACATAGAAACAAACATACTTTGTACAAATGCTTTGTACAAATTACAGGACATATTTGGCACATATTGGAAGCATGATGTCATTCTGAGAACTAGTTTATCATAAGAAAATATGGAGGATTACGTATTCCAATTCTACGGTCAATCCTGCATTGAACTCCTTTTCATGATCGGAGCAAACAGAAAAAAAAAACACAGACTATTCAAAGTGAGAAAATGGCCAATCAATTTGTATAAAAATGTCAGTTAACATATGAATTTAGAATGAAATCATTTTCTTGACAACGTTATCGTATCAATAAAAAAGGACAAGATAGGGTAACAGCCCCTTATTTTATATAAAAAATCAGATCACTGGTAAAATTGTGACAGTTTGTAGTTAAGAAGTTAAAATGATGCTTACTTTAAGACAAGCACTAATTTGGATTCAAAGCTTACATGGAAGCCACTAGAGGGTGCAGAAATATGACGTTTTCCCAAATTTCCTCAATTCTGATGAAATTTCATCATATTTGGGATACATTTCTTTTCGAAAAACATAGAGCACAAACTTGCCTATCTGAGATTTTTACACATAAACTGCATCTGATATCAGTGTATAAAATATATAAATTTGGTAGATAGGCAAGCGTGTGCTCTATGTTTTCCGAAAGAACATATGCTGTAAAATTAATGAAAATTTGCATAAAAAGGAGAAATTTCGAAAATTGGCCTATTTCCTGACCTTACTGTGACCTCTGTATATACTTAATCTTAAAACCAACACTCATTTTGTGGCAGGGGTGACAACAGGTTTTTATGGATAAACATTTGGATCATTCTGAAATACACCCAAAACCGGGGGCCAAATACTGGTCTTACCCTATCTTGTCCTTTATACAATCTTCAGTTAAAGCGAGCTATTGAACTCATTGATCTAATAACATATTTCCACTCCCTAACACTTATCCGAACTCTTAAGAGCTGGACTCTTGGCAGTGGATCTTAAGTAAAAAAAAAATGTCTATTAAATATTAAACGTTATGGAACTGTCATCATAAATGCAATGAAACATATGAAGCTAACGAAAAGTATTCAAGATCAAGTCCATTAACAATACAAAATAGGAGCAGGGCAAACACGAACCTCTGAAACATCAGAGGTGGGATAAAATGCCATAGACGAGTGAGCATCCCCTGCCGACCGATCACAACCGCAGTGTGCTCCTCGTTATGATATGGAAATAATGGAAAAATCCGTCGTCAATTTAGTGCATAAATAATGGACTAACGAATAATATGAAAAGCGTCAGTCAGGAAATCGATTATCAAATAAAATCCCTAATCCATCTGAGCTGGGTTCGGGTGTCCTGGATAAGAAAGTCTTCCTGTTGAGAGTATCATACGCCTTTTCTTCCTTATGATTATCGAACTTAAGAAAGAAAATCAGTGAATAAATAATGATCTAACAGGTAATGTGGGAAACGATATTCGGTACTCCACTGAATGCTAGATTTACGGAAATTTGTATGAATTGTATGAATACCCAGTGTTAATATATATAACCTTTTTTTTTATCAATGTATCATATATGTGTTTTAAACAGCGTGGTATGTTGATGTGATCTTTTTTTTCAATCAAAATGATTTGCTCTGATCCTATTTCTTACAGTTTTTATGACTGTTGTGCTTCAATACTAGTACTCTTCGTTATGTCCATGTAATTCATTTAAGCCATTCTCGTTTCTGCTTGTGCTCTTAGTTTTTTGACTTTTTTCATTAAGCTGAATATTTGTCTTATCAAACAGAATACAGAAAACAATCATCTTCGACATCTTTTGATATTTTTCATCAAATTAACACAACAAACAATTATTTGAAGATACCCTCCGGTGAAATAGGCAAAAGGAATGGACAAATGGCGTGTTCTCCTTTCATAAACATACAATTTCGTGATTGCAAGCAAATTTAGCTTCCTGTTCTGATGTCAAAATGCTATAACTCAAGACCCTATGTCAATTTTCAGGTTCTGTCTTTTGTTTCATTATTTTTTTAATCGAAACTTGACTATATTCCTTTCTTTAATATCATTGAAATTACAACATTGCTTCTAATTAAGTATTTTAACAACTTTATGAATGAATTCCATTTAATTAAATATATATATTTAGATTGCCGAGTAGAGAGTGAAATATTTGAAAACGAAAAGCACGAAAACTCACAATGGCATTTTAAAAAATACAAATAGGGGGAGAACAAGTATGGACATCTAAAACATCAAAAGTGTCACCAAAACAATACAATTAGGAAAAATACGTTCATCTTAAAACATCATAAGTAATATCAGGTGTCATAAGGACAATACAATCAGAAGAAATACGTACATTTTAAACATCATAAGAAATATCAAGTGTCACTAATACAATACAATCAGGAAGCAAAAGTACATTCCAAACATAATAAGTAATATCAGGTGTCATACAATACCATCAGAAGAAATACATACGTCTTAAACATCATAAGTAATGTCAGGTGTCGGACAATACAGTTAGAAGAAATACGGACATCTTAAACAACATGAGTAATATCAGGCATCAGACAATACAATAAGAAAAATTACCTACATTTTTTATATCAAAAGTAATATCAGGTGTCACTAAAACATTACAATGAGAAGAAATACGTACTGTGAAATCACAAATTTTTGTGGGGTTTAACTTACGTTTTTTTCGGGGTGTTAAGAGACCCACGAATTCATGTCCATCACGAAATGTAAAATGCGACATTCATAATTACTAAAGAATTCTACATCCAAGAAATCAAATTCCCATGAGCAAAGAGTTTTTCCTCAAGCCACGAAAATCTGACTCCATGAAAATATGTGATTTTACAGTATCTCTTGAACATCATAAGTAATACCAGGTGTCACTAAAACAATACAGTCAGAAGAATTACGTACATCTTAAACATCATGAGTAATATCAGATTTCACCACAGGATGAAAATCCACCATTCAGTCGATTGAGTGGTATCTGAATGCCCACTGAATGGTCACTGAAAAGTCACTAAATAGACCCTTTACCGTGACCTTTCCGTGATAATTCAGTTACCACTCAGTCGACTGAATGGCACATACATTTCAGTTACCTTTAAGTTAACATTCATTTGCATCTTTTATATTGAATAATTGGCTTATTTTTTAACTAAAGAAATTAACTTTTGCCTGGTACATGTATAATAGCATTAATTTTATCTAATTTCAAATAAAAATGGAAAGAAAAAATTAATGCAACAAAAAAAATTGTGCATAAGGTCATCATTGAACCCGGGTCTACTCTTCATTGCCCGCGACCTTATCAATTACGCTACGAATTCTTGTTGAAGAATGGATTTAAAAGCAATCGATTTGTAGAAATCGATGTAACAATACGTTTACCTGTTGTATCGAGGAGCTGCGATGTGTATATATCTTGTATATCTTTTTTATATTGTCCCCCGCTTGAAAAATGGGGATATTCATTTGGGTCTGTCCGTCTGTCCGTATGTCCGTCCGTCTGTCTTTCTGTCTGTCTGTCTGTAACGCTTTCGTTTCCACACGATATCTCGAGAACCCTTTGAGCTTTCGCTATGAAATTTTGCATAGCAACTCCCTATGGACCAAAGAAGAAACCTTTTGATTTTGAGGTCAAAAGAGCAAAGGTCAAGGTCATAAATTCGCAGATTCTCTCTGTTATAACTTTTTCGTTTCCGCGCAATATCTCAAGAACTCTTTGAACTTTTACAATGACATTTTACATATCAACTCCCTGCGGCCTGAGGAAGACCTCTATTGATTTTGAGGTCAAAAGGTCAGAGTTCAAGGTCTTAAATAATACATTCTGTCTGTGTGTAACACCATCCTTTCCGGGTGATATTTCAAGGAGATTTTGAGCTTTTTCAATGTAATTTTATACCAAATCACCCTAGACTTCTCTCACCCCTCTCAAAGTGTCCCGCCCCATTTGTTTTATTTATTACATGTCGCTATTTTTAGTACATTGGCATGAGAAGAGTTATTACATATAAAACAGGTTATCTGCGGACTTTATATTCTTATTACATCTATTAGAACTGTTTAATAAAGTCTAAATTAGACACCATCAATTGCGTAAAATTTTGACAAAATCGAACTTTAATATGTTTATGTATAAGTGACTTTATCTTCGCATATAGTTTTCGTTCATTTCAAGCGATTCCACGGTGTAGTGGTATATCTCTAACTTCACATGTGAAAAGTCCCGGGTTCGAATCCCGGACGATCTATTTTTTTCGAAATACTTTATTTAACTAAATGATAGTATCTAGCATGTGAAATGAAAAAATTATGAGGCTTGGCTTGCACAAACTCATAATATCATCATTTCAGTGTGATCAATATTCCATATAAAAAAACATACTCTATACACATAATAAAGAAAAAACAATCAAATCTTTATATCCATATTGGCATATTTTATTTTTTCTTCAGCATACATGTATACATTTAATAATTATACAAAATCAGTCCTACCCCCCTCCCTTCCCTCGAACTGCGCATGATTTACTTTTTTTCCCTAAGCGGGGACGCACATTCTCTGAATTAGCTTCTTCTATGTTAGTTGCGCCGATTTTGGGGACAGACTGATTAATAACACATCTCCTATCGGGATGATGACAATTATCAGCGACAGGCACCTGTTCTTGTGTCAGAGATTTGAGATCGTTGTAAATTCTCTATCTCGAAACTTAATTAGTAGAATAATTTTAAAACAGTATCATTCAAAAAGCTAAAAATCTAAAATATCTAGTTTTTATCTACAATAGGCATGTATAAATGATTTATTCTATTCATGCAAAAAGATTTTAAAATGATGTCTTTCGAAAGTTAAAATAATTATCCTGCGTTATTGACAATTAAGAAACGAAATTAATAATATTAGGGTACTTTCGGAAAAGGTGTAAATAATACAAATTCAGTCGCATCATTTAACACTAAATATTTCCATCAAAAATACACGTATAAGCACTATAGAATGTGTTATGCGGCATTATTTAAATTTTTATTCGACTATCGGATCATCAATTTTAATCACTTGAAGAATTTGGTTTTTAAAACTTAATTAGAAAATTAAAAATCATTTTGAATTAGTATCATTTATTTTTATAAAGTTATAATAATTATTTAGACATATTTTAAGGTACCCGAATTTAATCACGATTAGAAAAAAAGACACAATTAAGATTGAATAATAAATCTTTATTCAAAATAGTGCTTCAAGAAAAATATCTGATTATAAATTGAAAACATTGCTAAATTGAGACTAAAATGTCACTGGAAGGTGAGGGAAAGTTAACTGAAAGACGACAGAAAGGTCACTGAAAGTTGACTGAAATCTGTCCGCTGTATGGTGACTGTAATGTACCCGATATTTGACTGAAAGGGAACTATAAGGTCACTGAAATGTTTGTGCCAACCAGTGGCTGAATGGCCACTGAAAATTCACTGAAAGCCGCCTTTCAGTTTTAACTTAAAGGTCTTGTTTCTTCCTGTGCAATACAAGCAGGGTTCAAACAAAAATGGACATGTAACATATTAGACGTGATATTGGGTGCCATGTAGGAATGAACATCACTAGCTTCTGTTTTTATTACGATTGATATCCATAAAGGTTTCGTTCATTTTCTTAAGCTTGAATATGGAAACAGATATATGAGAACTGAGACACATTCTTAATTCTTATAAGGTTGAGTTTTTTTCTTCATCATATTTGAACTTGCCTATCGAAAGACACAGTTGCGGAGCCTGTCAGTTTGAATATTTATTTGTTTTCATAAAAATCTTTATTTCTGTATAGTCAGGAAGTCCGACAAATAAGTTTATAATCCCGTTGTCTTTTTCATAACTAAATCATTTACCGATATTCTTACATTTATCAAATGAACTTTATTTATACTATTTAATATTAAAGTGCTTTTCAAGAAAACACTGACTTACACATAGAGAATAATTTCGATTTTATCTGTTTCATCCCAGTTTTGATCCTATATTAGGGATGACAACGATTACTTGAGTATCGACTAACATTTCTTAAGTCGGTTATTCGTTAAACGTGTGTTATATAATAGTAATTTTAAATTCAGTGTAACAATCATGGATCCGTCCGTTTCATTTATTTACAGTTCAATGTTATTGTAAGACTTAGGGTAATGTTAACTGTTCAAAGGAAATTATTTGTATATATTATATAACTTTGTTAAATCCGGTAATCTGATTGGTCAATACGAAGTACTTATTTTTTTAATAACGACCGCTGAAAGCGAATAATGACTCGCACGAGCTGCCTCGTTTTCACTTTCGCTTTAGACAAACATGGAAGTTCGCAAGTTGTAGGTGAGAAAAATTTAAAACATATACTGAAGAACTCTGAGACTGATAATACAAAACAATTACTAGGATATTTGTGAATATTTTTCGGGAATAATTAGCACATACCATTTCATTGTTGAGTTCGACCTTTCCACTCGGCGAGCAGAGTTTTGACGCTGTTTACGCGATTACGGAGACTAAAGAAAATATAAACAGGCATGCCATGTAAGATTGTATCTATTCTTAGAAGACATAGGTATTTATATTTTGTCAGTGCATTTCGTGTGTAAGCGACAGCGATTCTCAATCTGGGGAAGGGGGTACTCTGTGTTATTCGGAGATAGATATCTTGCGCCATTATTATGATATGGGAAATTTATTGCCGAAACAATTTCCTCTGATTAATATTCATTGAATTCTGAAACATTTATATTCATCTTATTTATGGATAATACTATCTCTGTAAATAATAGGATGATATTCATTGCACTAATAAATCTGGGAAATTATTATTTATATAATATAATAAATATGGACTCAATGCACGGTCAATATGCATTTATAATGACCCAGGATGACAGATATTGACCTCAGATACATGAAGTATATCGACCTCGGGCTAGCGCCCTCGGTCGATATACTACATGTATCTTCGGTCAATATCTGTCATCCTGGGTCATTATAAATGCATATTGACCTACATTGAGTCCATATTTGTATATTGATTAATGTTCGCCAAACATGCCTCCTGAATCTACAGTTTCATGGCATTCGTCAAAAGATAGGATGAAAAAAAAAAAACAGTTGAATGTACGTTATCAAGATTACATGTATGTGAAATTGAACTTCTATTCTGCAATAAACAACATATGCTGATTCCGTCAAAAATATGCAGTATTTCCTAGTAAGTTCTTCATGAAAATGAAGCAAAAAGGCATGGTTTATGTACAAGCGTTATTAAAAGAACGGGAAAATGAAAGCATGCATTTCATATTCTAAAATCAGATAAAATGTACAGTAAATATTTCATCTGAAATCAAATTCATTTTGAGATACTTTTTATACCATGCGGTACTGTGAACGATTCAGGAAATTCGTTTTATAATGGTGATAGCGTAGGTTAAATATTGTAAAACTACTCTATAAAAAACAGTGAAAATGACATGAAAAATTAATTTAAAATTCAACGAATTTTTAACTATCGTTCAACTAAAGCTTCCGACTATTCGACTAAGGCGTCCGAATAAAATTGACATCCCTATCATATATACATGTTTTTACTACAACAGAAAATTAAAACTCGCTTGAGATTTAATTAGAAATATTTAATATATTAGTATTCATTAACAAGGAAGCATATATTTAAACTATCACAGATGTGAATAGATATGAGTCATTTCTCGTCCGTATTTTTGATTTCTTTACACAAATTACACTCTCACTCCCCATCACTAAAGCAGTTGTAGAATTTATCCTCAAAATCCATATACCAGGTATAAATCAAACATATTGATTTAACGTGACATTATTACTTATTTTAAGAACTGTATTATGCGGTGTTGTTTTCTCTTTTAATTTGAACATTATGATAAATAATAATGTTATAGAAAGATAATATATAAAGAGAAAAAAGTCACATTTTCATTATTCTTTAAAATTACCTATAATGCTTATTTCTTAAAAAATAATTTTAAGATTTACAAACTAATAAGTAGACTCGGGGCAAATAATATTAATTTTTGTATTTTTTTTTTCATCTTGACACATTATTGTATTGTCTTAGTGACAACTGATATTACTTATTATGTTTAAGATGTACGTATTTCTTCTGATTTTATAGTCTTTCTGACACCTGGTATTACTTATGATGTTTTAAGATGAACGTATTTCTCCTAATTGTATTGTCTTGGTGACACTTTTGATGATTTAGATGTCCATACTTGTTCTCCCTTTAAATGTATTATTTAAATGCCATTATAAGCTTTCGTGCTTTTTTTCAAATATTTCACTCTCTACTCAACAATTTTAAGATATATATATATATATATAATTAAATGGAATTTATTCATGAAGTTGTAAAAATACGTAATTAGAAGCAATATTGTAACTTCAATGATGTTAAAGAAAGGAATATATACAAGTTCCGATTTAAAAACAATAATAAAACAAAAGACCGAACCTGAAAATTGACATAGGGTCTTTAGTTATAGTATTTTGACATCAGAACGAATGCAAAATTTGCTTCCAATCTACATAATTGTATTTTTATGAAAAGAGAACACGTCATTTGTCCATTCCTTTTCACTGAAGGGTATCTTCAAATAATTTTTTGTTTTGTAAATTTGATGAAAAATATCAAAAAATAACGAAGATTTTTCTCTTTTCTGTATTCTGTTTGATAAGACAAATATTCATTTAATGAAAAATTAACAAAACTAAGAGTACAAGCAGAAACAAGAATGGCTTAAATGAATTACATGAACATAACGTAGAGTACTAGCATGCAAGCTCAACAGTCATGAAAAACTGTAAGAAATAGGAGAAGAGCAAATCGTTTTGACTGAAAAAAAGATCATGTTAACAAAGTACATTGTACAAAACACATATATGATACATTAAAATAAAAAAATGAAATGTTAACAGTGGGTAATACTATTCAAAATCATACAAATTTCAGTAAATCTAGCATTAAGTGGTGTGCCGACTGATGTTTCTCACTCAACCTGTTAGATCATTATTTATTCACTGATTTTCTTTCGTTTGTTCGACTATCATAAGGAACAGAATGCGTGTGATACTCTCAACTGGAAGGCTCTCTTATGCAGCGCACCCAATCCAAGCTCTGATGGATTAAGGTCTTTGTTTGATACTCAATTTGCTGACTTTCACTTTTCATATGTTTTGTTAGTCCATTATTTATACACCTAATTGACAACGGATTTTTCCGTTAATTCCTGATCATGACAAGGAACACACGGAGGGTGTGATCGGTCAGCAGGGGATGCTCACTTCCATTGCACCTGATCCCACCTCTGATGCTTTAGAGGTCTGTGTTTGCTTTACTCCTATTATGTATTGTTTTATGGACTCCGATATTGAATACTGTTCGTTATTTCCATATCCTTCTTCAATCTCATCCATTCATGCTGCAATATTTTAATATATTTTGTTTTATAAGATTTTCCGGATATTTATTGATACGCAAGAGCATGCTTTACAATGCAATGGAAAAAAAACAAAGGGAAGCTATTGATCAATAAACGGATCTTGCAATGATTTTTAAAAAGATTTTGACAATTTCTACGTTTCTTAATTAGTGCCTGCAAAGTCAATGTTGACAATGTATAAGAACGATACATTATAAAATTATTCAACAGAGTAAAAGAAACATTAGTCCCGACACTAACCTTTCTGTAGGAATTTGCACGACAAAAATAATACACGAACGAGGTCATTAATATTTCTCAGGCTTCGTGAACGATGTCTCACCTTACACAAACAATAAAACATACTCCAGGAACGATTCTTCTCAACCTTTACGCTTCTAGTCACTGTAATATCACTTTCTTTATCATTAATATTGTTTATCTATAATAGGTATTTTCTCTGCCTTATTTAATATAATTGTGTGGATCATTTACATTCCTGGAGATCACAGTGGATATGACCTGTAGACACATTTTCAGCAAATATATAATTTTTAGTCCCCTACCGGTGAAACCGGGGGGGACTTTAGGTTTCCCCCTGCGTCTGTCCTTCCGTCTGTCTAGCTGTCCGTCTGTCTGTCTGTCTGTCTGTATGTCCCCGTCTCTTTGTAAGTCTGTCTTACTTTGTTTTCCGCAATTTTTTCTAAACGCTTGCAGATATAAAATTGAACTTTGGTATGTGAAAGTATCTTCATGAGTTTCAGATCAAGTTCGAATGTCGTTTGGCTTCATTGATTTTTGACAATATTATGGCATTTTTAATTTTTCATAATCATTTAATTAAGATCGGGTTCGAGATGCGTTAACTTCCGATTGCCGACATAAATATGAAACGAGAAAAAAAACTTTGGATAAATAAGTTGAATTTTCGTCTTAATAAGGATTATTTTATAAGATTAAAGGCATCCACAACCTCAAAATCAAGCAGTTTTACCTTGGTTAAACTTTTGCATATTACCGAATAAAATAATAAAAAAGGGGGAACTCGGAAGGGGGGCATGTATTGTTCATGCAATACTCTCAGAATGCTTGTTTATTGAGTCACAGGCTGACTGATGTTTTTCATACCAATTCTTAGTATTTTTTCACTGACTTGACGATGGACGGAATTTTCCATTATTTCCGATCATAACAAGAAGCACAGGTTGAGTGTGACTTGTCAGAAGGGGAGGCGCACTCCTAAATGGACTTGATTCTACATCTGATGTTTTGGAGGCCCGTCCTTCATATGCTCTTATTCTGCATTGCTTTTTCTGACTTTTAATTTTGAATACTGTTCGTTATCTCAATTTGTTTCATGTTTCCTTAGGTAACAGGATCCTACATCTTCTGTTTTCATGGTTCCGTGTTTTAACGTGTTAGCTGTTATATCTGTATTTCGAAATTATAAATCACTATTGGTATATCTTTTGCTTATGTAAATTATTGGTATTATTTCTATGTATGTAATGATAACCGAATCTCTCTCTATCTTCCCGCACTTTTTACCAAGTTATGCGTCAGCGTATTAATATCTGGCTACTGATGACCATGCGATCTCTATAAAAACAGTGAACCGAATAAAATCTTTTTTTCTTTCAACATTCTTTGAACAAGGATAACATATTGATGATTTGTTTTGAATTTTGAATTGGATTGACGAAATTCACCACTGCTCATATCCCTTTCCATTTTAAAACTACAAATAATCTCAAAGAAGGTAAAACTAAGAAGATGCCCTTTTTAAAGTCAATCATCGCTTTGTTCGAATTATGTCTTTAAAAAATAGATAAATAAGGGTTCTCCATGAGCCTTTTAACGTGGAGGCCCCGCCACAGTTCAATTCTTCAGCGCAAAAATTCCGCAATACTTCCGCCAAAGTTAACAGTTCAACTCCACAATTAGTTCGTCGTTGTTAGTTCGATAAATATATAATTTTTTCAATCAATTATTAAACCTCTAAACCTAGAAATTATCTATCGGATACTGTTTTTAGAAAGTCAATTTACTTTAATGAGGGACCATTATTCATTGGCGTCGGATGCAAATTGAAGTCGGGGGCTAAGTGTAAGAAAAAAAATTATACCATAAAAAAACCTGACAAGCAAAAACAAAAAAAAATGTCCGTCATACACGAAAATCCTATTTCGGGGTGGGGGTTTGGGGGTAAGGGGTAAGCTCAAACTTTACTATCGAAAGTTTTTTCTAAACAACACCACTTTCCACAATATTTTAACCTAAACTACAACATGTCAGTGGAAAGCGGGGGGGGGGGGGGGGGGGGGAGGCTAAACCTAAGCAGCATTTTTCAATGTCTATACAAAGTCTATCTTTGGAAAAAAGGTGACCGGCTAACAACCCCCCCCCCGGTTTCGACGCCTATTTTATTTGTCATACACAATCATATTTATCTTCTAGACCTCGCTTGACACTTGAAGCCTTTTTTCAGTCTTTATGATATTTACAAGGGAAATTTAAAACATTATTAGTTCATGCATAAATAGTTGTACATTTAACCATGTCTTTAAAATTGCACTTGTACAAAACACCGTTTGTTTTTTATCTAATCTTACAGAACACAGGATGAAAATCTACCATTAAGTCGAAGGAGTTGTAACTGAATGCCCACTGAATAATCACTGAATGGTCGCTGAAAAGATCCTTTCCCGTGACTTTTCCGTGATCATTCACTTACCATTCAGTCGACTGAAGGGCACATACATTTCAGTTACCTTTCAGTTATCATTTAGTCGCATATTTTTATTGAATAATCGGATTATTTTTTAATTAAAAATTTTATTTCACGCTTTCCTGGTGTAAAAGCATAAAAAGGCATTAAATTTGTCTTATTTCGAATACAAAACGGGGGGGGGGGGAGGAATAATGCAAGAAAAAAAGATCATCCGCAAGGTCAGAATCGATCTACTGTGTGAGTGTCCGTGACCTTATCAATTACGCTTCGACCTCTTGTTGAATAATGAAGAATTAAAATCAATCAATTTGTAGAAATCGATAGAACAATCGGTTCAGCTGTTGTATCGAGGAGCTGCGACGTGTATTGTATATCTGTTGTATATTCTATGTTAGTTGCACGAATTTTTGGTACAGACTAATTAATAACACATCTCATATCGGGATGATGACAATTATCAGCGACGGACACCTGTTCCTGTTTCTGTGTCCGAGTTTTAAGATCGTTGTAAATTCTCTATCTGAAAGCTTAATTTTAAATAATGTTATTTTGTCTCATTACATTTACATGTTAACCGACATTCGAACAAAGATCCTAATCCATCAGAGCTTGGATCGGGTACCCTGGATAAGAGAGCCTCCCAGCAGAGAGTATCACAAGCATTTTGTTCCTTATGATAATCGAAATAAACAAAGAAAATTAGTGAATAAATAATGATCTAACAAGTGGAGAGGGAAACATCAGTCGTCACATCACTTAATGCTAGATTTACTGAAATTTGTATGATTTTGAATACCCATTGTTAACATTTTATTTATTTTATTTTAATGTATCATATATGTGTTTTAAACAATGTGCTTTGTTAATGTGAACTTGATTTCACGTTTTCATGACTGATGAGCTAAAATACTAGTATTTTTAGTTATATCTATGTAATTCATTTAAGCCATTCTCGTTTCTGCTTGTACTCTTAGTTTGTGACTTTTTCATTAAGCTGAATATTTGTCTTATCAAACAGAATACAGAAAACAATCATCTTCGTCATCTTTTGATATTTTTCATCAAATTAACACAACAAAGACTCATTGGAAGATACCCTTCAGTGAAACAGGTAAAAAGAATTGACAAATGACGTGTTCTTCTTTCATGAAAATACAATTGCAAGCAAATTTGGCTTCCTGTTCTGATGTCAAAATGCTATAACTCAAGACCCTATGTCAATTGTGAGGTTCGGCCTTTAATTTCGTTATTTTTTTTTAATCGGAGCTTGTCTATATTCGTTTCTTAAAAATCATTGAAATTACAACATAACCTCTAATTGAGTTTTTTAACAGCTTCATGAATAAATTACATTTATTTAAATATATTTTTTTTAGATTTAGATTTGGTAGAGAGTGAAATATTTAACAAGAGGCCCATGGGCCTTATAAGTCACCTGAGGATTATGCAACAACTTTCCAGTGATTGAATTTGATTCATATTTTAAGCCAGATGCTTTGGTATTCACTATTTTGAAAGAGGCACCATTGTTCATCATAACTATACATTAAGCAGTTGCTTCGTTTAGTTTTTGGTAGAGGTACTCTTGCTCATCATAACTGTGTACTTAGTTTATTTAATACCTAAGAGCAGAGAAGAACATTTTCAAAGAATTCATGTATTTTACATAGGTTATCAATAGAGTGCGATCCTAACACCTGAACCCCTGACCCTGGGGCCATAAAATTCAAAATTTGGTATAGATGCACTCTTGCTCATCATAACTATGCACTTAGTTAGTTTATTTAATACCTAGGAGCAGAGAAAGATTTTTCAAATATTTCATGTATTTTCACTATATAATCAATAGAGCCCCAGCCCAACACCAGAACAATTGACCCTGAGACCATAAAATTCACAATTTTGGTAAAGGCACTCCTGCTAATCATAACGATGTACATGTACTTAGTTTGTCTATTTAATACCCAGGAGCAGAGAAGAAGATTTTCAAAGAAATAATGCATTTTCACTATTTACTTACTGAGTATTCGCCCCGCCCTAGTACTAGAACCCTCTGACCGCAGGGCCAAGAATTTTACAATTTTGGTAGAGGTCTCAATAAAGTTAACAATCATGCATACAGTTTGACAGCTTGATGTCCAGGAGTAAAGAAGAAGATTTTTAAAGATTGCATTAATCTTAGTGGTTTTGGCCCCAGGGGGGCAGGGATCATGAAATTCACAATTTCTTGTTCTTCTTCACCCATAGATGATTTGTGCCAATTTTGGATGAAATTGGTTTAGTGGTTGCAGAGAAGCTGAAAATATTCAATTGTCAACGCACGACAACGGACGAAAACGGATAGCAATTTAATAAGTCACATGAGTTTACTCAGGTGACCTAAAAACGAAAGCCTTTCTCATGATATTTAGATTTTCATTTGTTTGGTTGATTTCATTATAAATGCTGCTCATACATACGTTTGCTCATATATTGATAAATATACTTTCTTTATTTAAATTAATGTTCAAAAATATGTTTACTCATAATTATATGAATAAATTGCTTTTGATGCAAAGATAGTATTGATTATTTAAATTGCTTAATTAGATTGTACAATCATTCTCGGACAACACACGTTATGGAAATACTAAACAAAGAACTAAAATTAAGAGCATACGTCTTAATCCAAATAAGCAATTAGGAAGTAGTCATGTGTTTATATTCCTCGATTGTTTAAGGAATCACTTTCTAGTTAGGAGAGTATGCCAGGGCATCAACAATAGTGGGAAACATGGGATAATTTACATAACGGGCTTTCCCACTATTGTTGATGTCCCTGGCATACTCTCCTAACTAGACAGTGATTCCTTATATTTCCATTTCATTGTAAAATAAAATTATAGATTTAGACTTAAAAATGTAGAGATAGATTTAAATTGCACAATGACTCCCATTTCAATAGTCTTCGCCCACTGACGCCAGACACAAAGGAAGCCGCACGAGATTTACATGCATATTTGGCCTCCTTAGCGTGAAGCATAGAGACAGATGCGCACGAGATTTGCATGCGTTTAAGGCCTTCTTAGCTCCTGACCTATCGACCTGCCTAATTTGCATTCCGGTAGAATTGTCAAGAAATCAACTCCGGTAACTTTAAAAGGGTTATCACAGAGAAAAAAAAATTACAAATGGAAATATATATATATATATATCAACACTTATCTAATGATTAAATTTTAGCTTACCCTGATCAGCATAAGTATAAGAGACGCAGAATCATAACACAATCTATTTTCTCTTTTATTTTAAGGAATAATTGTGGTTTGTCTTCTATGGCAAAAGCATGAATTTGTCATCAATGGATCTTATTAATCAATCAAGTTTGAATAGGTTTTCAATTTGACATTTTCCTATCCCATTAAAATTAAATTGTTATAAAAAAAAAATAATAAGTCGTAAAATTATATTTTATTAATTAGGTTCATTGGTTAAATAATTAAAAAAAGATTAGTTTAGCCTCCTGGTGTTTTTATAATGTTTATTAATATCTTTTTCTTGCGTCAAATGCTTTTCTATAACAAGAGAAATAACTCTACATTATTACTTGAGCCTATTGAATTGCATTGATGGATTGTATTTTATGAAAAGGTTATTGGACAAAATCCTAAAAATAATTCGTCTTTCCTCATTTTCATTATATTATCTTCAAATTTTTCTTCAAGCAAAACATTCTTGGAATGTCATAAGATTATCTCCACTTTCACGAATGTTTATATAATCAAAGTACTGAAAGTTCTGGTAAGCGCAAAGCAATGTTTGGTACAGTTTTTTTACAATGAAATTTCCAATTCTTTTGGAATATGTTATATGTAGACAGTAAGATCAATTTTGGCGATCACGGCTGTTTGATGCGTATTAACTTTATCTATAAAACTTACTTCAGCTTCTTCAAACTGCATGACCATACATTTGAAGGTTTGAGAATTTCATCTTCATCCCAGCGTTTCTATTATGACCATAACTCACTTCTTGTTTTCTTTTTCTTTAATGTCATTACGATTATAGAAAGAAATGGGTACGTTATGCATGACAAGGCGGCCCTGTAAAATCGACAAAAAATAAACACACGTTCATTTTTTTAACTGTGAAAATTTATTGTTAAGGTTCCCTTTGTGTAAAGTTGTTATCAATTTCCTCAACTCACGTTTCCTTTTGTTCATATAACGTTCAAAACCGGTCTTATAGTACGGATTTCACCCTCAACAAATCCATTTTATGATATGGCCACATCTGAGTATGTAAACGAAACTTCGCAGAAAGAACTAGTATACCCCGGTTTCTGATATTCAACAGAAAAAATGACTTCCTTTAAGTGCGGCCACACCCGTTTTTACAAAAAAAAATGAATTTGAAAATCCTTTGTTTATGACACACAAACTGATTTTTCCTCTTGAAATATGTATCTTTTAAGAAATTTACTTTTTAAGTCTGCGCAAGTGAGTTAAGGCTAGATATGGGTTTTCTATGCAAATGAGCTAATAAAAATGCATAAATTGTATATTTTATGTACGTGGAAGCTCAAATTGATTTTCTTATACATACAAAGTACCCAAACTATATTATTGCAAGTGCACATTATGACGCCCTATAATGACGTCAAAGTTCTTTCCCATTCAAGGTAATAAAACACATCAACAAAACAACGTCGGCGCAAGGGCATATCCTATTTAATTTAAAATAAATAAAGTATAATATTAAGGAAAATATTCTTAAAATTAATAAAATTGCTGAACAAATCCTATCCTCTTCTTCAATCGATATAAATATTACTAAACTTACACTGGACTGTACATTTTTACCCTGTTTTAACTAAGAACTGTGCAAACAGTAACTAAACAATTGCAATGTCGACATTTGTGCAGCAATATCTTAAATTTTTGGAATATTTTGTTTTTCTTTATATCTTGTTTCTGTAAAACAAAGTAAGGTATGCCCTTGCGCCGAATCAATTTTGTTGATGTTTCTTATAAACTTGTGTAATAAAGGTCGATGACGTCATAATATGACGTCATAATGTGTACTGGCAGTTGCATATCGTGGGTACCAAGAATGTATTAGAAAACAAATCTTAACATTTTCTTTGCGGTATGTATAGCAATAATGGGTCTTACTTAATTATTTTCCATAAAAAAAAAATCTGTACGTAGCCTAAACTCACTTGCGTGTATCTGAATGCTTTATTATTATTTATTCATGTTAATCGTCTTTTAAATTTAATTCTGTATTTTAAATATCATTTAATACAAAATATGCAATTTCTCTGAATAAACCCATGGGTAACAATGAATGTGTGTATAGGCTTTTGGCGATACATACTGTAAACCAACTTTTATTCGCGTGCGAGAAATATTACCGAGTGTCGCGACCTACTTAAAGTTACGAATATTAAAAGCTTCGAACCGTTAATTTTACTTTGTTTTTAACCCCCCCCCCGCCCCGCTTGAAAAGTGGGAAGGTATATAGCAATCGATATTTCCGTCCGTCTGTCCGTCCGTCCGTCTGTTACGCTTTGGGGTACTCATCTCTATCCGCAGCTCTTCTTATACCGCTGAATGAAATTTGACGATACTTTTACAGAATCTTTGTTATATAAAGCAATTGTGCACCTCCTATTTTACTTTTTGATCGAACCCATATTTTGAGTTTTCCGGAAAGAAACATTGACACAGCCATTTTTCTGCAGTATTGAAGGTAACCCAACTCTCATCCATAACTCCTCCTATACATTTAACCACTGGACCAAATTTAATGATACTTTCACAGATTCTTTTTTACATAATGGCATTGTGCATATCCTACCGGTATTTTAGTTTTTGATCTCCCACTTATTTCGGGTCTTCAAGAGCAAAACAGGGGCTTTTTCATTATAATCATATGGAAGGTGGGGGTGTCATTTAGTGAGCTCATTGCTCACAGTACCTCTAGTTTGGATTATGAATCAATGTATCAATATATAAGTCCAGTATTTTTTCTTGTTTGTTGCATTTTTGTAAATAACATGGATACAGGCATCATTCAGTACATAGCACTAATAAACTTATATTGTTTGTAAATTACTAAACTTTGAACGTACTCAGCGATCTGCTATTTTTAGAATTCAATTCTGGATGAAAAAATCGTGATATTTTAAAAGATTTTCACACGAATCATTTGAATTTATTGTTACTGTAACTATATTTCTACCAAATTTGGATAACATACATGTATGACATTAAAAAAAAGATATGACAGAAGACCACGACCTTTTTAAACAAGCATCGTATCACTTTTTTAAAACTAAAGTAATTTTTAATTTTACAATTGAGAATTTTTCAACAAGTAAACTTGAAGTATATATATCAAGAGTATATAAAAACTTCTTTTTCAGTTACACGTTCTTGAAATCAGCAGTTCGTGTGAAAATTTATTCTAGAATTGATTTGTATATATATTCATAATATAAAGAAAATATCTAAGATATATCTTGATAATGTTAAGATATTGTTGAATTGCCAAATCCACACATTTGTTTCTTTTTGCCCTGCAGTCTGACGTCAAAGGCGTCATAGACGCTGCTTTGAATTCTCAAAGCAGCGAGATCAAGGACACATTAACTACAGTGCTGCTATCCCACAAGTTGACATGAGATTGGATCGGATAGGATTCAGGATTCAGGATACAGGGTAGAAACAAATACATTTGTAGAAGAAAATCCAATCCAATCCTTTCCTATCCTGTATCTTACAGTCAATCAGATAAAAGCAAAGGTTAATTAATATTTCAGAATAAATTCCAAAAAGAAATAGAACATAAAATGCTTACAAAAATATTTATAAAATAACAATAGAAAATAAAACATTTTTCCTTCTAAACACAGATTCATATAAAATTTTGAGTGATACTGCGTACATCCTTACCTAGAAGGATCACCAGAAGGATTTTCAAATGTAAACAATGAAGAGTTCAGGAATCATAAGAATGAAATTAACATGCAATTCTATGAATAGCTATGGTGTCATCTAATATATTCTGAATATCTGATTATGAATCTATATTGAAGATTCAAATTTGTACATTGAATAACATTCATTCTTACATGTTATTATTCTTGAAAAAACTAAAAAGTCTTTGATTTATTTAATTTTGAATGTGCCTCTTTAATTCTATCGATGTCGCAATGTGTGCGTACCTGATAGATTCGAGATCAAGTGACGAAAACTACAGTCGGTCCCCTTAAATAATTTGTGATTTTCACAAAGTGGTTTATCAATAATTAAATTCAGCAACGGAACATTTCTAACCATGAAAATGATTAGTTAAGATTGAATCTAAAATTTAAAAAAATACAGAATTAAATAAAAGAGTCATACTGTCATATAAATAGCAATATTGTCGGTTATATTCACTGGCTTAAGTTAACAGAATTAATAATTTTCCTGCTAATGATAAATAGCGTACTATAGATTGATTGCGAATGTTGTTAATTTCTAATTAAAGAGAGTTAACCTCATCTAAACCGACGCCTGATGGATATAACCCTAAGAAAAAATACTATAGTGTACTATAGTTTATTATAGTTAATTATAGTTATAACGTTGACACTTTGAAATTTTTGATTTACTATAATGATAACTTTGACACTTTGAAAAACATTGACGAAAACTTGACACTTTGAAAAACTTTGGCGAAAACTTTGACACTTTGAAAAACTTTGGCGAAAACTTTGACACTTTGGAAAACTTTATCGAAAACTTGGATAATTTATCACTTTGAAAAACTTCGACACTTTGAAAAAGTTTATCGAAATCTTTGATACTTCATTAAACTTTAGTAAAAACTTCGACACTTTGAAAAACTTTATCGAAAACTTCGATACTTTAACACTTCGAAAAACTTTTTGAAAACTTTGACACTTAGAAAAAGTTCATGGAAAACATTGTCACTTTAAAAAACTTTATCAAAAATTTGGCACTTTGAAAAGTTTTAGCGAAAACTTTGATACTTTGAAAAACTTTGAAGAAAACTTTGACACTTTGAAAAACTTTGAAGAAAACTTTGACACTTTGAAAAACTTTGAAGAAAACTTTGACACTTTGAAAAACTTTGGCACTTTGATTTACTATGGTAAACTATAGTTAACTATAGTTAACTATAGCATTATATTGTTAGGGAAGTAACTGTAAAAGTAAAACCTTCCGCGTGGTTTTAATTTACGCCAAAGAACAAAGTAAGAAATTGCCCACGGAAATATGTCCCATCGTACTCGAAATATTTGTAAGGAATATAGTGAGAGCCGAGATACGCGTGAATGAAAGAAAAATCGGGTTTCCGCGGAATTATGACCCAGAAGAAAAATATTACCTCTACAGTAACTTTGTCTCTTTTCTGTATTGGCAGTAGTAGCAAGGAATCTCTTTACCAGCGCCTATCGTGACATGGTGCATAAAAAGATTTGTGACTTACTCGGTTCTTTTACAGAGATAATGGCCAGGGGATCGAACAACTCGATTAATGCTAAATTTACGTCTTGCTAAGTTGATCAGCACCAGCAGTAGAAAGGTCAGTAATTATCTTAGTTTTGCAGTAAGGACAACATATTGTCAAGAATTGTTTAACTTTGTCAGTAAAAATGGGAATGTCAGTATGTTTTTGACTAAGTAATGCAAACAACTTCATGAAAGTAAAATATTTCATGTATCTCGGGGCAGGTTTAATTGGTTTGTTAATATTTCTGAAGGGTAAGATACAGCTTTTTGGTTTATTCAGTGTATAATAGAATACATTGCCCTTATCCAGATCATACGGAATAATTTATATTGCTATTTTATTGATTTCTTGATTATTCAGAATTCTTTTAGCGGCAATATAGGAATATGTTATCGTCAGCAAATTATTCGAACACGTTGAAATATATATCGTAAAAAACAAGTAGGTACCTTTGAACTAAAAGTACTTACAAAAATAGTGGTTAAACTAGAGCCGAGCTCGTTGCAAAGCAACGAGTAGGTCTTCAGTCCTGTTTGACCGGAAGTAACTTTCATTTTAAAAAAAAAAGAGTAATGAAGTCCAAAAATGGGTAAATCCTCCAAATCTATGTTAAGTATTGCAAAATTAAGCCATTCTTTGGTACTTCCGGTTTGACCGGAAGTGATGACGACGGACGGAAAATTAATATTAAAGCTTTTAGTGACACGTATTACCCAAAAAACCTGTCAAAAACGGCAAAAATATGCATTTTTTGACTACTTCCGGTTCGACCGGAAGTGACATCGCCGGACGTGTTTTGACGACCCCAGTAGATAAAACTTGATATTTTGAACAACTTTGCTTCTTTGATGTATAACAAATTCTCAATACTTTTTGAGATATCTTTAAAAAACTTTTGGCCCCTTTAAGTCCCTTAATTTAGGGGTCAGCCCTTTTTTCTACATATCATTTGAAAGATCTTCTAATTCTGCACAAATTATGTTCTATATATTTTAACAAAATATTTTTAGTTTAGAAGATAAAAAGAAAAATATGAGTAATTTTTGGTTCTTTTAAGCGTTCTAATTTTTGACCCCTATATAGCGCCATTTTGAATAAAGAAATCGAAAAACAAAAACCGATGTGCACAACTTCAATCATTCTTTTATCTAAAATCAGTAGAATTTCTGCTCCAGCTTTAGCCGTCTCTGAGCCTTTGTCTGGAAACGAAAGCCTATAAATTTTCCTTTAAAGGGAAATAACTCAAAACCGGAAGTGGCTTTTTGAAATTTTAGACAGCATTCTGATAGAATTTATTAACGTCTATAACGTCTGAAAATTTGAGCGAAATCCGTTGAGAAATGAGCAAGATATGAGGCCTCAAGGTTGCGGTCTAGGAAGCAGAAGAAAAAAAGAATAATAATCTTTACCAACAGAATCAGTAGAAGGTCTTCCGTTGGAAACGGAAGACCTTAAATATATTAATATATCCGGGATTAAAAGTTTGCTAGCCTGGTACCTAGAGTGTTTCCTTTTCACATAAGTTGATATGCTATCAAATAAGGGACGTAAATATCAGTAGCACTTTGTTCAGTACTCTAAATTTTGGATTTGTATTTAGTATGATGATGCACATACAAATGTTGTCCAGCAAAACAGTTAATACACATATTCATATTTTTAATTATTCATTTTTGCAAACATGCATTTCATAATTTCTTAAAAGACACTGATTTTCTATATTCTGCATTAAAAAAATACACATATATATTCTATAAGCAATTCAATTGTACATAAGTTCAAGTTAAATAATTTATCTGTTCGTATTTCAAATTTCCATTGCTCCTGTATTTCTACCATGACCACTTTCTTCAAGAAAAAATGTACCAGCATAGATAAATAATAATAAAACGGCGACCACAGCAAAACCAATGATACCTGCAGCCATTGGAGAAATGGTTCCTGTCGATGACAAGCTCAAGAGATTTCCTTTTAAATCTTGTTTTACGATGTTACGGTTGGTATATACTTCCGAACCTGTTACATGTCATTGCAAAGTTACGAGTAAATTGCCTGAACTTAAACAAATCACAACACTTTTCATATATAGAAAATTTTACAAATGCCCACGTAAAAATGAAGAAATAATAGATGAATTTAAACATAAAGTTATACACATGTTATAAGACGCTGATACTTAGCCTTGAAAATATTTTTTTTTGTTTGTATCTTTAATTGTTGTTGTATATATATTTCATTTTAAATTTTAAAACACTGTTGAAATAAGAAAATTCATATATCTAGAGAAGTGAAGCAAGATGATAATTAGAATTAAAATTTATTACTTAAATTTATTTCATTTCATCTATATATTTTTATTTGTTTAATGGCAAATTTATTTTTTCTTTATTTTTATTATTTGTTATTTTTTTAATTCTTATTTTGGTTACTCCAAATTTTCATTCAGAAAATAATTTTAATTTTAAAAAGTGTGGACTTGATTTACACTATGAGAACATGTACAAATATATAAAGCATGCTCCTTCTTTAAGTCTATCTATATTTAAAATAGGCTGTTGCATTTCCGCCACTTTATACAATTTACGTTCTCAGGTAAGAAATACATTTCAATATATAGAAAAGTAATTCATATCTGTACCTTTTTCACTTATCGTAAATAATACAGGAATTGTTTTGATTCCCAAGGATTTATCAACGATGATGAGAACTGAGGAACTCTCGGATGGACGTGAAAGATACCCAGTATCTAAAAATCAAACGTTACCTTCACTTATCTTAATATTGCATTTTCAAAGTGTTATGTTAGTTTGTTAGGTCCTATGGAAGGCACTAGAAAACATGCATTGTTTATGAATGTTTTAAAAATTGGGATATTTTATTCCGAAATTATTTGATTAAATTTAATTTGATTTTTTTTTTACTACTAAGGAATTTGCATTAAAATTGAATTAATCTTGTAATCTATGCACTGGACATAAAAATGCTTTATTTAAAGTAAAGGTGGGGAGAAATATATATGTATCCTCAGATAAAAAAAATAATCCTTTCAGACTTCTATGTTACACTACATGTACGGTACCTGCAATGACTGATCTGGTTAAATTATGTTTACATCCTTTTTCAAAATGACACATATCCTGCTCACAATTACAGTGTTCTTGACACATATATCCAAAATTAGGATATCTGCAACTTTCCTTGCAAAAGTATCCATAATACCCGACGTCACAATCTACAAAATGAATTAATCTACTTTTATGTTTTAAAATGAACATAGGAATTTATAGCATAAGATGATGGCATACCTTGAGGATTTTTCCTACAGCCCAAAGCATGGTCACAATTTGATTTACTGCATCTACACGAGAACTGGCAGTCTTTTCCAAAAGATGGGTACGGACATAGATCATTACAATCTGGTCCGTGAAAGCCCAAAGTACAGGCTGTTGAAAGGAAAATTACTTGAAATTAAGATAATGAAATTTCAATTTTATGATTTGATTATGTTGCTTAATTAGGAACTAGAGTGTAGTTTTAACATACGGGTACAATTGCCTACAGCCTTCTTCCAAACATAACCAGCGCAGCAAACTGTGGTACCATCAAATCTATGATAAATTATATTTTTATAATGATAAGCAATATATTAAAAACTATTCCATTTCTTCTGTAATATTTTGATAATTTATTAATATTAAAATTTCAGTGCAAATAAATGGATACATGTTCAATAGTCGAAGGGACTGAAATCTGATACAAATATTACTTACCCAATGCAGTTTGACAATGTAGAAAATCTTATCAGTTTCAAAAATTCTAAAAGAGCTGAGACTATAGGAAGATGTCTCATAATTCAAAATTGGAGGCTGGCTTATGACATGTTTTCGTCTGTTTAAATATTTTAATGAAACATGTACATGTAACTAACATTTCCTGAGTACCACTTAGTGAATTAATTTGAACTTAAACCTAATGTCCTTTTTTCCGTGCCAGTCATTCGTCCAATCCTTACATCTTCCTGATTTTATATAATTGTATAAAATATCATATTTGCATGATTATTTGGAGATGCTTATAATTTCACATTATTTGTTATGTAATCTTGTGGAAGGAAATTTGTTTATGTTTTATCAGATGTTACATAAATAGTGTGTGTAGCAGATGATAACAGATTAATAAAAACTTATCATAGCATGCATATATTTCTAATTAATATCTGCGTTTTCGCATGAATTTTTTATTCATTTATTTTTTTGTTGAAGGACAGTGTTTTACTTTCATTCAGATGCATTTGTTTTGCCAAGATTACATGTTTATCAAGGATAAAATTTAACATGTGACAGTCAAATGTCTTTATGCTTACTTACTTACTTAGGCCTCTTTTTGCCAGGTGGCACATAAGGCAGCCACACAGTCTCTCCACCCAGTCCTATCCTTTGCTTTTCTTTCTACTTCTTTCCATGTCATCCCTATTTCTTTCTCTGATGTTCTACGCCATGTTGTTTTTGGCCTGCCCCTTTTTCTCTTGCCGTCTGCTGTCCAAAATATGCTCTCTCTTGTGATGTTATGATGGTCTTTCCTGAGCACAAGTCCAACCCATCTCCACTTTCTTCTTACAATCTCCTTTATGCTTAAGTGTATAAAAACATCCCTTCTACCTAAAGGAATATTTTTTCCTTCACCTAGAGAAAATGGATCACAAAATATTTTGTTCTAGACTAGAGAACGTTTCTAGTCGAGCCTTTTCATTGTAAGACATTAAAGTCAAGTTTTGATTATTGTCCAATTAATTGAACCTTGAATTTAACATTGATGTCTATGGCCAGCGCTAGATTTTTTAAAAAGATATTTTAAATAGAAATACTAATTTGTAAAAGGTAATTTGATATCAAACAAATCTCTTGTTGTAAATACGCGTAAAATCTCTCTTTATTAAACTATGAAAGACAATGTAAATTGAATCATTTGCACGGATATTTTGAGAAATTAAAAGTTTATCTCTTACTTCAAGGACACATAACTCTACCAATTTAATAGCTTTAAAAAATGTCTTATTTTCATCCTTATATTTTAAGTATGCGAAGTTGAAAACGGTTCATTATGAAAAATATTAGACTCGCTGAGGCTCGCAAACCACAACGCAAGTCCAATAGTTATCATTATTATCCGTTTGGGGATTTTATCTTAGTTAAAACATTTTTAAAGCTAAAATGTTAAAGTATTGAGATAAATTCAATAGACACTTGTTTTGTCTTAAAGAATGCTATTTTTTTTTCTTCTTATTGTTTTCCTTCACTTATTTACAATCACCTTTTGGGAGCCCAAGTAAAGTTTACAGTCTAATATTACATCAATGGATATGCAACGGTCAGATCTGTCAAGTATTATAACAATAGACTTCACGTAGGAAACGGCCCTGAGTCTTCAATTTAAGTAATCGCTAACCTAAATCGCATTCAGTAACCACGATAGAACCAGAGAGTGATGTTGAAATTTTTAAGATTCAAAATTCTCATAGCGATAAATCATATCATGACACTGATGCTATTTTGAATAACATTCTTGATCTGGACAACTCCAATACAAATTTTGAATTGTGCGCTTCTCCTTTATTCGTAAAAATCCTTAATTTTTTGACATATCGGACTTTGAAGGTGATGACTTGTCATTAATAAAGGATTCCATGGAAGTTATAAACAGGACGTCGACAAAGGAATGTGTTTAAACGCGTTTTCAAAACGCCTTCAACAGGCGTATCTAATAGGTTAGTCCAGTCTACGAAGTCCAAAAACACCGAAGATAAAGCTAAATTGGCTGTGAATGTATTTGATGGATAGAAAGAAAAACTAAACAAAAGTGTACAGATTACGGTAGGACTGGATTCAACTTTTGTGGGGAACTTATGGCCATGGACAATATGTCATTAGATAAAGCTATGCAGTTTTTTATCGCTGTAGTTCATAACAAATCCGGCGGAGAATTCCACCCGGACACCCTTTGTAAAATTGTCATTTCTATACCACATATTCGGCGAGGTAGCAGGAGGTTTATTAGCTTTCTAGATGATACTGACTTTCTTAATATGCGATCAGTATTAGATGCCAAAATGAAAGAATTATCAAGAAAGGGAATCAGGATCAATCGTAAATAAGTAATTATTATTTCAGGGGAACAGAAAAACGAGATGTGGGAGTGTGGGATTCTCTGAACTGACTCTGCAAAAAAATTTGTTGATACTCTGTTATACAGTATCGGATTAAACTTTGCTCTTTGTGCCGGGCAAGAACATCGGAATCTTCGAATTGGTACCACTTCTCAGTTATTACTACACATCTCCAAAGATGATGAGAGACGTTTACTCCAATACACAGAGGATGTATCCAAAAGCAATAGAGAAGGCTCAAATCAAGGCAAAATTGTGTTAAAAGTCACCAGGGCATATGAAAATGTGGATAAACCTGAACAATGCCTTGTTCAATTTTTTGAGAATATAGTTTAAGGTAAGAATATTGCTATCTGAATATTACTTCGAACAACTTATGTTTTTTAACAAATTATGTATACTTCATGATGCATGCAGTGTTCTGAAAAAAATGTTTTGTTAAGTTGAATATTCCTCTTTTGCGTACTGTTTATATTATTTTCCAATTTTTAGACTACCTGATGGAAAATCTACGATCCAACAGAGGGCTACCAAACCCGTATGGTCCGACGACGGGCCGATTGGGGTTCATCAGCTTCAGCAAGTTGTCGGAAAAATATGTAAAGCAGCTGGCTTCAATCGCTACAAGACTGTAACAAGCCGGTGTTGACGAACAACTAATTGAAGAAAAGACGGCCCAGCAGTCATTTCAACGTTGATTCAACGTTGAATCAACGTTGCACTTCAACGTTGAATCAACGTTGAAATTTGGTTGCATATGAAAGTTGAGGCAACGTTGAAACATAACGTTGTTTCAATGTCATTGAATTTTTGGTTGATTTATGGTTGATTTTTGGTTGCAAATGAAAGTTGATGCAACGTAGAAGCTTCAACGATGTTTCAACGTCAAATATCAACATTGAACATTGTTTGTAATTAGGTTGAGATTTGGTTGAAATTATTAGGTTGTAAAAACGTTGATATTTGGTTGAAATCACGTTCAATTCATATTACGTTTTACTTTACAAAAAATACATTTCAAATTCTAATCTTTTTTTTATTCAAGTTGCGTAATATTTATATAAGTTATAATCCAGTATCACGATTGTGAGAAAATTCATTTTAGTTTGTATTTAAAAGACAAACACAAATTTGGATTCAATCACTGAATATCAAAAATCATTTCTTGACAAAATTTATATTTCTAGTGAAAAGGAGGTCACATTTATCACATCAAGGTTCTTCAAAGTACGCGTCTGTCTTCTACTATTTAGTTCCACAAAGTGGCGGATCCATTGATTTTAATCACGCATATACATCTGTAGTTAAGTCCCACGAATGAAAGAAATGAACAGGAGAATCCACCCTCTAGAGCAAAAGCCTTTAAATAAAAGAAATAAAGATGTGAAAGAAATTTGTTTGATACATTGTACGTAACACGTTATTTCAAACGAGAAAAATAATTTATATACATGAATAATTTAAAAAATCAGACAAAGGAATATTTCCCGGTACTTGAATTTAATTAACATGATTAAAAAAGAATTATAGTTAACTTAATATTAAAATTCGTATTAGTATGCTTATAAAAAAATTATTACTAATGAAAATGTTATAGACATACAAAGTCATAGTGTACTTACAAAATGATGCATTCCTTGCATTGATGTATAATTTTCACGGGCGAAGAATCTGATGCAATCAAGGCTGACTACATACAATCAATTAGCTGCACCACTGGTTGATTGAACCATACGATGAACTACAATTAATTAAATTGTATAATATATTCATGATATTAGACTACTTATATTTAAAAACCAAATGAATATCAACAATACACATAATAAACGAACCAAGGATGTGCATTTCACGTAGATTTCACATATACTTATAAATCAAGAATTAAATGATGTACAGATACTAAATAAACTGAATTTCTTAAATCCATGAAAAGGAAATAATACTTACTGAGAAGAAGTTAATATTCCAGCTTTAACCTTTGTGTATGTAGCTTGAAAACATATTAAATATGAACAGCAAGGAGACGCGCACTCCTTGTCCATCAGTTGAATTCAAATTTTGACCTAGATAAGCTGCAGCTATACTCTGCCCAGCAAGAAAATTGCATAACAAGGTTATCCTGACACTGAAACTGACCAACTATGCGAGAGGCACTCCTTATCTGATATCTCGAAGGTTTTTGGGGAGTGGATCTTAAGTAATGCTATTTGACCGGGGTTAATTGTCAGTGTGAAAATTGTTATGTGTTTATTTGAATTTTTCTTTTACATATTTTGTAAAAAAAGATTATAGAATAAATACAACTCTTTTGAGTATAAATCAATTCATAATGCATGTGTTTCATTTATTATGTATAATTATATATACGAGGGTTGTTCCAAAAGTTCGTGGACTCCTCTCATATCTTTTTTATTATTACGTCATATGCTAACCAAATTTGGTAGAAATATTTTAACAATAAATACAAATGATTTGTATTTAAAACTTTTAAATTATCATTATTTATTTCAATCCTATCCAGAATTTAAAACTGCAAAAATCAGACCGCGGAGCAAGTCAAAATTTAGTAATTCACAAACAACACACGAAATAAATATGACAATGTCTGTGGTCATATTTTCTTTAAAATGGAGCAAAAACGGGAGAAAATTCTAGACTTTTAAATTAAGAACTGTTATATTGATACATATTCCTAATTGTGGCTTAATATTTTGATTCGTTGAAAAAAAATCAATTTGAGAAGATAGCTAGTCCTCATTGAAAGCGACAAAAATGATGACGGTGTTGAACGTCATGGAGCAGCAGATATCGATTCAATTTTGTGTTATACTAGGAGAAAATCCTGAATAAACTCTAAAAATGTTAAAGGAATAAAAAAAAATATGTCACAGTTAAGTCGTGTATGTGTTTATAAATGGTACAGGCGGTATTTGAGTGACAGAGACTCTGTATCGGACGAGGACAATCTGTGAAGAAACGGTTTATCTGATAAAATCTTATCAAAAACTTTAAAAATATGGAACGTCATAGAATGACATAGGCGCTTCCAAGTTGCTGGCCTTGTAAAAGTGATAAAAGAAATTAAAGCATTGACAAAGGAAATTATACAATGGACAACGCAGCTAGGATAAGGCTGCCCGTAAAATATCAAACTGTACTTGCTTCTCTGAACTACCTAAATATGACGTCATAATAGAATATGACGTCAAGTCACTGCATACTTGAGCTGACAAGACGGGGAAAGTGTCATAGCATGTAGATTTAATTTGGAGACTTGTTGTTTAATTCAAGTGTAAGGATTGTATTTTAAGCTCGAATTTGCTGTTATGATTTGAACATTTAAAATTCAAAATATCCTTAATCCTTGAATTTGTCAGATATGCACATATTCAAACAATGGCAAAAAAAATATGTGTGAAACGCTCCCCTTACACGTCCGTAGATAGAGTTAGAAGTTATAAATCGTGTTTATATCGGACTGGCACAAGTGATAAACAAGGACAATTTAAAGATATTCTGTGTAAATCTAGAAGAGAAGTATGTCCTCTAACTAAATTCTGCTGGGGGATTGTGTGTAGTTTTGCCATTTTTGTATAAATCGCGATAAAGAGTGGAAAATACTCATTCTTATGTTGGTAAGTTGAATTTCTCGTAAAATATTTTCTAAACGAGTAAAAGTTAAAGCTGCCCCCAGCACTTTCTATGTACCAGAAATCACGATGAATTGATCTATGTAACAAATTTTGCACGATATTTTTGTTTTGCACTTGTGCCGCAGCGATTTTTGTGCAACAATTAGGAATATCATACATCTCCGTCACGTGATCAATACAGTCATGTGACTTCACAAAAAAGCGTTAAAATAAAACCTGATTATTCTATTTTCTCAAGTTGACTACAATTTTAAACAAGGATTACATAATAAAATTAAAATCTAGCTCAAAGTATAGTGTATATTTTCAAGGCATTTTAAGCCATCGGACAGCCTTATCATAACTGCGAATTGTTAGAAAAATTAATTTCAAGTGCTAGAAATTTTTTTTTTATAAGTGATTATTGAACTATACTGTTGAAATGTATAGGAAAAGTATTCTAAAGAAATTCTTGACGCTATGTTTTTGACGTTACATTGCCGTTAAGTATGCTCCGCGGGTACAAAACATGTTGATTTTAAAATGAAGTGAATTAATTTCTAATGAGCCGATTATTCATATGTAGTGGCACATAAATGTTATATTTTACCATAATTAGGATGATTGTTATTACGATCTTATTTGAGGAAATATTAAATTGCTTGAAAAATATCTTCTTTAAACACATTTACGTATATATAAAAAAAATCTCAATTATTTTAAACAATCATACAATGTGTTTTCCAACGAGTTATCATTATCTTTCATCCTATATATCAAATTATTTATACCATGTATAGAAATTTGATATTCCTTCTTACCCTCCGCATATCTGTGATGTTGAAACTAGAAACAAGTGCAACAAAAAGTATTCAAAAAACATCAAGGTGGAACATAGAGTTACATCCATTTTAGATCTCTAACATTTGAACATGCACTTCTTTGTTTGATTTTCACTCCCAGAACGGTCGGAAATTGTTTGCTTGTATATACATGTTTCCGTGTCTTTCAAATATTTAATCTCTATTAATTATAGTTTTCAATAATTATGTTGAATGTGTGTGATTAATATGATAGAAGGATGTTTTTTTTTTTTAAATATAGTATTGTGATAATTGAAGGTGGTGATTTTTTCTTAGTTATTTACATTTTTAAAGATCGTTACATCTACTTTTACTTTGATTAGCCTCCCCCTAACTGATTTTGTCCAGTATTTTTTTTTGTTTCCGACAGGCGTGGAATTAAATTCGAATGATAAAAATGCTACTTTTATTAATAAAAACATACCTATTTTATATTACTTTGAAGTTAACTTAATGTTTCATTTCTAAAGAAGAAAGAATATTTAAAAAATAAAACACCGTACCATTTCAGATAGTTAAGGTCAATATCTAGTAAATAACTTAAGACTAAATTTTTCATGCTAGATCCATTATGACGTCATAATCAATTTCAACATTCTTTTTCTCGTACTCTACGGCTTTAGCAGAATTATGTAGAAAATAGGGTATTTTCATGTCATTCAATTTGAAATCATATGAAAAGTAAACCGGATACCTATACTGAATTTGATATTGATTTAAAGAGGAGGCCATGAACAAACAAATTACTGTTTTCTGAGAGACTGTAGGCAATCTGGATACATTTCCTTTGCCGAATACGAAAAAAACTTCTATATTCATGACTGGTTTTCTTAATTTTTCATTGAAAATGACAGTTTAAAATACAGTTTTTCATCTTGATTACCTACAAATTATGCCCCGAAACACCTCATTTGACAAAGCTAAAGTTGTAAAGCATCAATAAAGGAATTTATTTCTCAAGTTTGATAAATCTGTAGGCACCTTTCATTTACTAGATCTTGACCTTAACTATTATTTTTTGTGAGTCTATCACACAATTATTTTTATATTAAAAAGAACAATATACATTTATTGACTGAGTTCGAGGGCAACATGCGTTTTGTCGGACCCAAGAACCAAACTGTCTGCCTGAGGCCGTTATGATTATGAATATGATTTCTCACAACCTAGTACGATTTAAAAAAGTGATAATAAAAACTACAGTAAAACACCACCCTTCCGCCGAGTCTGATTTTAGATATCTTCCTCCATAATGGAACCTTTATTTAAAATGAGACTTACAAGCTTAATTAGTATTTTTTGAACTAAAGAAAACTCAAGAATTAAATGGTCCAATTTATTTATTTAACATGTATTTTAGCATACGTAGTACAGAATCAAGCATAAACATTGACTTCTTAAATTTTTCAAAAATCTATTTAACAAAGAAATATCCATAAAAGTTAAAAAAAAAATAATTACAGTGTCTGCGAAACAGTTTTTGTCAACAAACTTCTTGGAGCAGATTTGTATCTTCTGGTATTTCAAGTACAGTAGCGTTGTTGGTAATCCACCAGGCACCAAAAAGTAGTATTTTGAGAATCTTGCATTTTTGATAAGTGTTACAGTCGCAATAAAAAAAATAAATTAAATAAAACCTCAAGGCTTTTTCGAGTTTTATGTGATTCGGCTTTGTAATCTGTGTACTATTTTTTATCGCTTATTTTGTTACGGATATTCTGAAACATAATAACACTGCACTACTCCTATTTATAAGATATGAATAACAGTTGAAGATAACGATAAGTGATCGATCAGAGATATATAAACAATACAACATTGTGAAGAGAGCATGAATCAAGGGAAAAAATTATTTTAAAAAAATGACTGACCAAATGCATAAGTTCTAAGGATTTAGTACCTTGTACTTTGCATTGTAAATTCTGAAATGAAAATTGATAGTTACATTGTAACTTATACGAGGGGTTATCAAAAAGTTCGTGGACTGACGCTATAAATTAGTACTACGCAGTCTATGCATTCAAAATTTATATGGAACATAAAACAACAAAAAATAAAGAACTGTTGAAAATTTTAGCCTGATACGTTCATTATTTGCCAAATTATTTTGAAATGAAAACGACATTATATGATCACCCGGCGCTGTTGTCGTTTGTTTTAATGACGTCCGATAACGTTGTCTTTTCATTGTCTGCTTCTTCTACCTCATACACTTTTTGATAAGATTCCTTGGAGCTGAGTAAGGACTTAAACCCGCCTTGTTTATATGATTCTACAATGCCATGAACAGTGACCTTCAATGAATATACTATTCCAAATGGATTAATACACTGGAAGAGATCATCGCTTGATTTTGTCGGCATATTTTGCTTTTGGAAATTCATTATCTATAACACATGATCAACGTCATATTTAACGTGATTGATTTTTCGCACGTTGACTACAAATCAACATTAACCGTGTAGCCCTTTTCTCTCTGAATCTTTTTTAACATTAAAAGACAGGCACTCTGGATGCATATTATTTCTCTGTAGCCAGTTTAAACATATTTTAGGTCTGTGTCAGTTTTTCAGGGGCAAAACTCTATAGAATGATGAAAACGGAAATTCCCTGCCCCCTTGTGACGTCATTTTCAAGGCCTCATTTGTTTGGAAATTCCGTGTAAAATTTATGATCAAAGTTAATAGAACTTCCAGAATGATGCAAAAAGTTTCAAATTTTAAGGAACAATTGTGTCCCAACACATACCTGAATTAACGAGATTTTTGGATGTCAAATGATCATATCAAAAGAGTTTTTCTCAGTTAGACATAGGTCGCAAAAATGTCGTGTTCGAGGTTGCGCCGCCTAGACATACCATTGCTTACAAAAACATTGTTAATTAATCAAAAAATAAAATGTATGATTCATAATTTACTCTTTAGATAGAAAAGATGATGCTAACTAAATATTTCAAAACTCATTGATGTGTCTAAAGCGGTTTTAATTTTATGACGTTAGTCCTCGAACTTTTTGATAACCCCTCGTATATGCACAGTAAGTTTTCTTTATAAAGTTTTAGATTTTAATTCTTATGTCATTTAGCCATTTTCTAATTAAAGGTCCATGTATTTATTTTCATGTTTTTCTAATGCAAGGAGAACATACGGTGCACGTGTTCATGGAAATGATTTGTTAAATGCTGTTGTTCACCTTAAATTTGGTATGTGAAAAAATTAAAGCCTAGTAATAAAGCTATTCTTTACATCTCATGCTTATTTGAGACACATGCAAAATCAAAGACATGAAAAAATATTCCCACAGAAAAAAGTTGATTCAAGCTACGCCGTATTAAACGTAGAATGAAAAGTTGCTTAATGTGAATCATTCCTTTAAAAGGAATACTTGTTGAAAGCTTACTACACAACATGTTCGAAGTGGCACTATAAAATTTAACAAAGTGATCATAGAAATCTACATTTATTAGAATGCCTTGGCAGCAATTTTAACAATTATTTTGATATTTAATTTTGAAATAAAGGAAAAGTTCAGTGTATAGAAGAAATATATAAGGTCATAAGAATAACCTTTAAACAAATTTCATATGCAAGACCTTTATAAAAAAAAGTTTAGACACACCTGAATCTCTGAGCAGAAGTGTTGGAGAGGATGATGTATATATAAATAATTAGAAATAAGCATGCAACAATTAAAAGCCCAACGATACTAAAAATTAAGGATGATGACGCGTTTTCTATCTTCACGTGATCCGTTTTCTTTGAGCAATTCTTACCGTTGTTTGTTCCCTGTGAGGCATCTGTAAGTGCAAATTTAGCAATATATTCTCTAAAAAAAATCAGTAAGGGGGGAGGGCTTATTTTTTCTTGATAATTTTTAAAAATAAGAAATACTTCAAAAACATGTACATAGGTTTCATTAAGATCAAATGATTTGATAATGTTCACAATAGTAATAACGGAAAATTTTAAAAGATAAAATGTAATCATAGCCAGGAAAAATACCGTCATCGGTTGTCGTTACACCAATATCTGTTGAAAAACTTTCAAATAATTGTGAGGTTTCAGTTGGAACGAAGGAACTTGAATATGCTTCAGAGGAGTTACGATGCGTAGTATTCAATTCTAAAATGTAGAGCATATGGTATTTCAAGCTTATTAAAATCGTAGGATTAAAACAAACCTTGACTTAATTCCTACGTAGTATACATCAGTACAAATGCAAGTTTTATAAAAATTCTATCAATACTCTGATGTAAATATACACTATCATGTTGATATACACAAGCTCAGTAATGAGCAGATGTATGGTAAATAGGAAGTTGACATCAAACTAAAACAATAAATAAATCTCACCATATGACATGCCTCAACAAACTTTCTAACATCTCCTATGAGAAGTTCCTTCCTGAGATATCTATTACAAAACTTTATGTTTGGTATGGGCAGATGCACAGTTAAATAAAAGTTGACATCAGACTTAAGAAAATTTCACCATATGGCATGCCTCAGCAAAGAATAGGCTAAAATTTCAAGCATCTGCAATGAGTTATTCCTGAGAAATCTGAGACTAAAATTTGTTTCAAAAATACAAACAAACACAAGGGTAAAACAGTATACACCCTCACCTAGAACTGGGTATAATAACGAGGGGAAAATGTGTTTTCAATATTCAAACTTATAAAATAATAACATTTTTTGCAAAAAGGAACATTTCTTGGTAAGTATATGCTTTGACCTATAGGACCGTTATTGGTTTCAGACTTTCCTGTTGATGACTTTCAGCCAAATGCCTCTAGTTTCCTGTTTCCGCATGTATCTCTTTATTTCTAGTCAAATGAGTGTTCATCTGACCCTCCCTCAGTTTTTACAGATACATCTCTTGTACATGTAAGAGGCTTTTTACTTGTTGCCTGGGTAATGACAATGGCACATAACGCCTTATTTCACCTTACCACACCTTTTTTCTAATCTGGCTATTTTCCTCTTTCGTTTTAATCGCCAATGCATGCATTTTTTCCCGAGGAATTAACTGTATCCACTCCGCATAGCACAGATTCTCTACCACTGACACAACAGCACTATGCATAAAAATGCAGCAAATTTTGCCCGTCATTAATTTTATTTTCGTAACCTGAAGTTCCGAGGAAAACAAAGTGAATTAATCGTGTCCCCGAACAAAATGTGCCCGCACTGAGGTAAAATTCCGGTTAATTACGTTTAGTTACAGAGAATTATACATATAGATAAAATAGTAGCTCTCCACCGGCTAGGTAGTGGCGTCTCCTTTAGAGTGTACAAATCTCGAGAGGGACTTTAAAACAACATTCAATCGTATATCTATAGCAAATATGCATTTAATCAAGAAAATAGTTGTAAAATATAAAATTCTGTATAACTAAAAAAAAAAAATTTACGTTTTTATGTGAAAGATTTGAAAAAAAGTTAGCCTGTCAATAGGTGCATTCAAACTAGGGCATATACGCAGTAAGAGTACGTTCATAAAAAAATTAACCATATGATAAGAATAGTCTTATTTTTGTGGGTTTTTAGGGCAAGGATGTCCCTAAAAATCTTATTTTGAATTATTCCTTATTTCTTATAGACAAAATAATGGAAAACGAACAAAATATTGATCACAATTAGCACCTGCAATTCAATACCTTGCCTTAAATTAATAACAACATTGTGAAATTTTTAGTAAAATTACTTTTATATCATGTAGAGACTTTCTCTGACGTAACTGAAAAATATGACATTAAGCAATAAATAAATGTTAATTTGAAAAAAAAAAGCAAAAGTTACTTTCACATCCTGTAGATGGATTACAATGCTTTTCCTCACAGTCACAGCGAAATTGACACCCTTTTCCATAGTTAGGATACCGGCAAATCAACTGACAGTAATCACCAAACCTTCCCTCTTCACACTCAGCTATAAACAGATTTAACTTTGTTTTCATATTGTGCGGTGCAACATGCATTGCAGAATTTTAGAAACCGTTTAACGAAAAGTACCTGATGCTTTTTTGCAACCATAAACATGATGACAACTTTCATTAGAACAACGACACGTCTCCCGGCATATCTCTCCGAATGTTGGAGGAGGGCATTTAAACATACAGTTTTGGCCATAGAAACCATTCTTGCAAGCTTAAAAGAAATTCAGAACGTTTCAAGCTTCCTGCATTAGGATTTCAAACTTTAAGTTGTTTAATACTTTTAGTTTTAATGATAAGTATTTTTTTTTAAAGTTTATTTTTTTATTCACATATTAAGACAGTATGATTCATCGTTCTTTCTGTAACAAAGTTTTATTTGGAAAGTATGTGTACAAAAAATATATATGCATTTTATACTTTAAGTATTGTGCTTAAAATTATATTCCTGATCTGATTGCAGCTTATGTCACACATGTTCCTTATGTGTTTACCTACGCAAGAGCTTGCTCTACGTATGAACAATTTCCAAAACGAGTTAGATTATTGACAAGCAAGTTGATGAAACAAGAATATCAGCTGTCTTGTTTAAAGTCATCATTTTGAAAGTTCTATGGTCGATACAATGACCTTGTCAGAAAATACAATTTATCACTGAGGGAAATGCTGACAGACGTTTTTCATACCGATTGTTAGTTCATTATTTATACACTGAATTGACGACGGATTTTTCCGTTATTTCACAATCATGACAATAAGCCAAGGCGGGTGTGACCGGTCAGCAGGGGTTGCTCACTCCCCCATGGCACCTGATCCCACCTCTGTTGTTTCGGAGGTCCGTGTTTGCTCTGCTCTTGTTTTGCATTGTTTAAGGACGCTGAGATTGAATACTGTTCGTTATCTCCATATCCCTCTACTTATAATAAAACAGAATCTTACGTATTTTTTGAAACTTAAGGTCAGACGACACGTTCCTCAAATATATGTTTTGTATCTATTGGTGTTATACAAAAAATATTAATATTTGTCATTCTGTTATGATTTCTAAGTTGTTTTCAAAATGTTTTTAAATATAAGTACACCAAAAATTGTGATATAGGCCTTTCAGAAGATTACTTATAAGGGTTATATAAGAAAAATGACCCTATGGTATATTGTCCAAATGCCTGGTAAGGTACCCTAATTTTTTGTGAGGAAACTTGTTTAAGTACATGTACTTCAATAACAAATTCTTAGGAAAAATTATATATTTTTGAGGAACATGTCGTCTGACCTTAAAAACATCAAATTATCTTCCATCTATGCGCACGTAATCTTTTTTCTGAACTAGGTTTTTGTAACCTTAACGTAACGTCACGTCTGCATCAAAATAATGCTGCCTAAGGTACATTTTTGTCACAAGGAACATATGTGTAGAATATGAAGCTAAAAGCAACAGTTCAACAATTAATTCCATTTTCTTTTTCTCAAAATCTAGGTCAAATCTCAAGATCAAAAGCCATGACATCTTACTTGAAGAGGAAATAATAATCAAAGCCCAGAGAATATGCCTAGGAAATGAAAAAAACCTTGGTGTCAATAATAACATCGAAGAAATAGGCAAAACCTGGTTTAAATTTAGGAAAAGGGTCAACTGTTTAGGTCAGGGTCATCATATCACAAATGTCACAACCTAGAGAAAGGTCTTGTCACAAGAAATACACAAATGTTTGTGGAAATATAATAGGTCAATGAACAAGTTAATTTTTTGCCGATTATACAGGCATGTAAATTTGATGTATACAAATGTTCAAACGGATTAACAAACAGACGAACAGCTAGATAAAAAAGAGACAAAAACCTATATTCATCCGAATATCCTATGACAAGAACATGAAAAACACAGCTCTGTTACATATGTCATTCTAGAATTCAGTTTTGCTACGCAAATATCGTTTTTTTATTAATATAAAGCGAAATACTTTGATAAAGTTGAATGATATTATTTTTTTTTCTATTTATAACAGTGATGAAACATTAATATTACAAGGATTACCCCTATTTTAGGTTATAAGTAATAAAGTATTAATCGAGGCCATGCATTAAGGTCGTTAATATACATCATATATTATACAATGTGTTCCAATTGAATAATCTTTGTCTTAAAAACCAAAACAAACAAAACAAAACAAAACAACTAACGTGTGCAGTTATGAACTGTCTTATTCAGAACGATTCCAACAAATCCGGCACAGCATTCCAATCCATTGCGCCTGTTTAAGTAAAGTGTTATTTAAAATTGTGTAGATTAAGACTAATGTGAACAAATTATTGAATACTAAACACTATAAAATTGGATAATGGAAAAAAAATTATACCCGTTGCAAATCAGTGCTGTTGACATCTTCACCTGGTGATGAATTAGCAATGCACAAAATAAAATCCAAATACACATATTATTTACCATGTTGAAATACAGCGCTTTCCCATGTGATCAGATTGAAATGAACTAAGTTTCCTGTCGACAATTACAAGTCATCATTAAATTCTGCTTATTATCTGTATTCATATTCATCAAAATAGAGCTGTGTTCCAAAGTAAATTATTTGTCGAAAACTTCCGTGAGAGTATTTTTGCTTCAATACATATAAAAGTATAAAATGATTGAAACACGTACACATGTACATCGAATTTACAAGGATGCAGATTTATAATGAAATAAAAATAATAAAACAAGAAAATAAATTTAAAAAACTTCAATAACGCTGGTGCATATTCAGTGTTAACTTTAGTACACTGTTCATGTATGAAGGGCATCATAATAATATGATACTTGACTACCTGTAAGAAAATAAGAAGTTCTTCGAAATAAATAATACATACCAATTGCAATGCAGCCATTAAATGTATCATTTCACAGATATCCAAAACAACTGATGGAAGATCCATTAAGTCTGCAACAAATACATAACACTAGCCAACAATTTTTTTAAATGTGTATATATTTAGTGTAACATGATAGCAAAAATGTTTTTTTTTTTTCATTTACAGAAAAATTTAACATAATCTCTAACCTTTACGGTAACAATACATGTACGTTGAACATCAAGGATTTTGGAAAAAAAAGCATTACTTACCCGTAAAATCTATTGGAAATGATATTTGTATAGCCTTAGTAAAGTATAAAATAAATACTTGAATAGGTATGCTCTAAACCAATTGTTCTGTGTCGTGGATTCCATGCTCCTGTAACGACGAAAAGTGACCCCCGTAGAAAATTGACCGAGGGTCATTTTTCTACGTAGAAATTTGACCCCCTGGTTTTGAATGAATTTGAACTACCCTATAAACATTGGATTCCGAAACTTCGTAAGAATCCTTACAAACAAAGATACATTGTGGGTTCCAGTAATTGTTCAACCAAGCCTCTTTCGTCACTCCTCACTTAGATATTGACACTTGTAAGGGAAAAACTTCAAGAGTACTGTGCAACAATATATTCAAGAAGAGGTGCATTTCAGATGTGGATACTCAACATAGGCGTCAGAACCGGGGAGGGGGCGGGGGGGGACATTATATAGGCATTAAAAATTGGTATTTAACGTTTTTGTTGGTTTAGCCCCCCCCCCCCTTCAATTTGCTTCCGACGCCAATGCTAAAAATTTCCATAGAACTTTTGGACAATTTGAAATCAGGAGATTTTACCAAAATCAACAGCTTAAAAAACTTACGACTTTTCAAATTTATACACATCCATTCTCCAAGATTAATTAAAGTCCAGGTTTTTTATATCATTGACAGCTACTTTTTCAATAAAAATGGAACTCGTAAATTTACTAACCTGGCCATTGGTCATTTGCAAAATTATTTTGTCAAAACACATTCTGATTGCACACACAAGTACTCCAAAGTTGATATAAAAAAGATGCTCTAGCTTCTTATTGATAATGTCGTCTTGTAAGACTAGGTTTTCCAACAATCTTTTGGAATTCCCATGGGTACCAACTGCGCACCGTTATTATCGGACCTATTTTTATATTCGTATAAAGCAAAATTTGTGCAAATCTTAAGCATGAAAAGAGGAAAACACTTATTGTGGCCTTCAACTCAACATTGAGATATATCGACGACGTAATATCAGTTAACAATTGTAATTTCCATTCTTACGTCGATACATCCTGAAGAGCTTGAGATAAAAGATACCACAGAGTCTGACACATCTGTTTGATACTTGGAAATTTTATTTGAAAAGACGTTAACGGTAATCTAATTCAACAACCAAGCTATATGATAAACGTGATGACTTTAACTTTTCTTTCGTCAACTTCCCTTACTTTTGCAGCAATATACCTTCATCACCTGCATACGGTGAGTATATACCCAAGTTGATTCGCCAATGAACAATTTCTTAAACGAGGTGAATTATTGACAAGCAAGGTGATGAAACAAGAATATGAGCAGTCGCGTTTAAATTCAACATTTTGTAGGTTCTATGGTCGATACAATGACCTTGTCAGCAAATACAATTTATCATTAAGTTTAATGCTGTCTGACGTTTTTCGTGCTGATTGCTAGTCCTTTATTTATACATTGAATTGACGACGGATTTTTCCTCTATTTCCTGATCATGACAAGGAGCACAAAGCGGGTGTGACCGGTCAGCAGGGAGTGCTCACACCTCCATGGCACCTGATCCCACCTCTAATGGATTTTGATATTGAATACTTTTTGTTATCTTCATATCCTTCTTCCATACAGATGTGCGTATATATGTAAGCTTAAAGGCCAGGAGCTAAGGGAATTGAATTTTATATAGTTAAAAAGCGTAGCTTTTCTTGCTTCTATGTTATGTTTTTGAATTTGTAAAAAGTTTATAGTTATCAGAAACATATCATGCTTTTTTCGGAAAAAAACCCTTTGAATGATGAAAAAAAAAACCAACCAAAAATTAATCATAAATTTATGTTCCACAATGAATTAATATTCATTTGAATTCTGCAAGTAAAAAAATAAACCCATTACAAATACATTGATTGTGATGCTACTATATGTTGGAAAGGATTAAAGTACAATCATAAACTCCCCCTACTTGCATTTGAAAGTAAGAAAAACTAGAGGTACTATAAGCAATGAACTCACTAAATGATACCCCCGCCTCCCATAATATCCATGTTTTTCTATATATATTGTTTTACCGTAATGGGTAAAGAGGAATAACTCGTCGTATCAAATGTTATTCAGAAGCCGCTATGTGTGACGTCATAGGTAAGAATATAATGGCAATATCCATGTTTTGCCAGGGGAAACCTAAAATACGTGTCAAATAAAGAAGTAAAAAAAGGATGTCACAATGCCAATATGTAATAAAGATTCTGAGAACGTTTCATTAAATTTCACTCAGTAGTATAAGAGGAGTTCCGGATAAGAGATGGGTACCCCAAAGCATAACAGACGGACGGATGGAAGGACAGACGGACGGATTACTATACGATTACTATATACCCTCCTACTTTTCAAGCGGGGGTATAAATATCAGGAGACACATGTATAATGTTTTATTGTATAAAAAAGTAGGGGGTCAAATTTCTATGGGGGTCATTTTTCAACGTGTGTGGAGTCGTAGAATTACTGGTCTGGAATGTTTTTCTACAGTCGAAAAATGACCCTACTTGCCGTAGAATATTGACCCAGGGTCATTTTTCTACGTAGAAAAATGACCCCCTGGTCAATATTCTACGGGGGTCACTTTTTGTCGTTACACCTGCACAGCATTCCAATCCATTGCGCCTATTTAAGTAAAGTGTTATTTAAAATTGTGTAGATTAAGACGAATGTTAACAAATTATTGAATACTAAACACTATAAAATTGGATAATGGAAAAAAATATACCCGTTGCAAATCAGTGCTGTTGACATCTTCACCTGGTGATGAATTAACAATGCACAAAATAAAATCCAAATACACATATTATTTACCATGTTGAAATACAGCGCTTTCCCATGTGATCAGATTGAAATGAACTAAGTTTCCTGTCGACAATAACAAGTCATCATTAAATTCTGCTTATTATCTGTATTCATATTCATCAAAATAGAGCTGTGTTCCAAAGTAAATTATTTGTTGAAAACTTCCGTGAGAGTATTTTTGCTTCAATACATATAAAAGTATAAAATGATTGAAACACGTACACATGTACATCGAATTTACAAGGATGCAGATTTATAATGAAATAAAAATAATAAAACAAGAAAATAAATTTAAAAAACTTCAATAACGCTGGTGCATATTCAGTGTTTACTTTAGTGCACTGTTCATGCATAAAGGGCATCATAATAATATGATACTTGACTACCTGTAAATAAATGAGAAGTTCTTCGAAATAAATAATACATACCAATTGCAATGCAGCCATTAAATGTATCATTTCACAGATATCCAAAACAACTGATGGAAGATCCATTAAGTCTGCAACAAATACATAACACTAGCCAACAAATTTTTAAATGTGTATATATTTAGTGTAACATGATAGCAAAAATGTTGTTTTTTTTTCATTTACAGAAAAATTTAACATAATCTCAAACTTTTACGGTAACAAAACATGTAAGTTGAACATCAAGGATTTTGGAAAAAAGCATTACTTACCCGTCAAATCTATTGGAAATGATATTTGTATAGCCTTAGTAGAGTATAAAAAAAAAATACTTGAATAGGTATGCTCTAAACCAATTGTTCTGTGTCGTGGATACCATGCTTTCAGAAACATCCCCTTTTTAGGCAAAAGTTATGAATTAACTGTCCATTTTATTATCATTTTTATTGAAATGAAAAAGCAAAGGAAATTATTTCATATTTAAAGACTAAAAATTTAATAGTAAACAGAGCAAATGATTCCAATTTTATAGAAATAAACTTAATGTTTTATGTTCTGGTTTTTGAACACATAGAATTAACCAGATAATCGAAAGCGAAAAGGAAAACAATAATCATTCATCAAACAAAAAGAAAATGGGAAAGGGAGAGCATTTTCAAAGTGTGTGTTCAAGGTAAATTCCAGTGGATGATTAAAATATTTTTTTTTTAAACTAACATGTAGGAAATATATTAAAACAGCACGTTCAAATTTACTTAAAGTATAAACACTTTTCAAATTTAAGTGCTAGTGAATTTACTCACCTATCAAGGGATTGCTAAAAAATTAAACATTATAAGGTGCCAGTACGGAAATTTATTGTTATGAATGAATGAATTATGAATCGTGCTTTGCTTATTCACAGTTTCCCCATATGACCTGAATATTTCAAACTGATTTCAGAAATATTTTTCAATTTACATTATGTTATTAGCATGCATGATTATAAATATTTTTAAAAGAGGAAAAACACAAACAATATGAGCAGAAATACACTAACTGGACGCTGATGTACCGGTATAACAAAGTATGAATTATAATCTTTATAATTATATATATATCTTCATTGAATAACTTTAAGTCATACGGCTCATTAGTATAAACAAAAACAAATATGAAGAACGAATGGTGAGAGTCTGTGGTGGTAGGAGCCCTAGTGTTCATCTGACTTCCATGCACCACAGATCGATACGCGGTACGGAATACATTTTAAAAATCCGTTATTTCATGAAATATAACTATAGTACATAATATATGTATGCATATTAATTAAATTATTGATTATTTCTTTATTCCATTGCATGTAGAATAATTTTTCCTTAACCAATGAAAACTCTGATATCGTGAGAGTCGAATAACTGAGTAAACTTGTACATATTTGGAGATATAGCCATCTGAAGAAATATATCGTTTAATTTACCTTTTTTCCGAAAGTTTCATAAACCGGATATTCAAGCAAAGAATGATATCCATCTTCTATACATGGATCACTACAAATTGGCATATTCTGATACTTCTTTTAATTTTCTGATATCTTCCTGTTTCAGTACTTAAGTAATAAAAAGATAGCCTTATCCATGTAACATTTTTCTTAAATTTGGAATAAATAGGTTTTGTCAAATATGCAAGGATTTTGGTCTTTCTAGATCACCACACTGTAGTTTTCTGAATCTATATCACCACTCTCTGAAACTGATGACGTAGTTCACAGAAACAAGACGTTATTTTTCTTGCGCGTTAAAAAGTCCCCTTTTATTTTGCCTTGTTTTATGGATATATGTTATACAATTGATCTCTAAAGTTTTCTTTTGCTATATTTTACTAGTTATGAGGGGCATATAATAGATTTTTTTTTAACGGTAACTTGATCCGAAGAGTCGTATCACGTCTCATTGACAAGCGCAGATTATCAGAACAAACTTGACGCTTCGTGTCTCGTTAGATGATCCTCACTAATGTAGATTTTCCAAAGGGTTTGGAAAAGTTTTCGAATTCCATGGAGTTCCAATCATCTCCATACAAAACTGGAAAATCGTGTTTGGAAGTTTTTGGAATATTTTGGACTTTGAAAAAAAAAAACAATTAGACTTAGACAGTTTTTGGATTGGAAAGTAGTGGAATTCTTTGGAAAAATTATAAAATAAGAAACTTAGCCATTTTCTGTGCTGAAAACTTTGGAAAATTACTTAAATTACTTATATTTTTTAAAACTGTCGACAAATAGTACAAAAACATCGGGATCGAAGTCGGGCTCGATGAATAATTGGTTTTAACAAAACGCCGGGAATTATCATGCCAAGTTTGTGTTTACATAGGATCCGGGCCACAATTAAAGGGTGAACGCCAAATAGCTAAAACGTGTAGGAAATTCACATACCTCCCTTTCAATGATAAAAATAAAAACAGTTCTCATGTTTGTGATACTTTTTGGCTATAGAATAAAAGTTTACAATGATATGCAGCAAGATGCATTTCAAGCAAATATTATGCATAGAAATATGTATTGTATAGATCAGTCATTTGGTTTATTTACACTTTTATTTTGCAAGCGAGAGCTATCCTGAGGTCATGAAGTTTATTAATAACCAGAAAATTCCACATTGAACACCCCTATTTCTAGATTTGAATATTTATATGACACATTGCTCTATAATGTGGTCAAAGATTTTTTTGGAAATGAAGCTTTTTTAAAAAAGTCACAAAGAAAATAATACACATGTATTTACTATATAAGTCTATATGTTAGCTAATTGTGACAATGAAATTTTGACAGGAGGTGGGTTATGCATTTTGAAAAAGTTTCATAAAAATAAAAAAAAAAGATAAAGCATTTAAAATTGTAGAAGTTGTGTATTTGAGTTTATAATTGAGGGTGAGTGGAAATTATGTTTTGTAAAAAATGTGCTCTTTTCACTAAAATAGAAATGAGGGGGGGGGGGGGTGGTGATGGGTTTGTCATTTCAAGAAAGAGGGAATGGGGATATAGTTTGAGGTTTTTGACAAATACATTTGATCAGTAAGTATGTATGTATGACATGTGTGCGTATGTGTATGATGTGTCTTATGTATGGGGATTGTGGCCTGGTGTTAATTTTTGTCTTCGTCTCGGTAACTCATGTCTGGTAGTAGGTGTGATCCTCTGGATTGTCTCCCTTGGACTGTCGGCTGGTTGGTTTGGGATTAAGTTGTCCTTTGTTGTAGGTGCACCTGGGTTTAGTCTTTCCTTTTGTAACTGCATGTTGTTTCATTGGCGTAGTTTTTCTCTGCCTTTCTCGCCTTTTAAATGCTTTTATCTTTCTGTATTCTCTACGATAGGCGTATTCCTGGTCAATGCGCTTAGGGTACTGATATGTGTGGCCGGACAGTGGCAATGCAATCTTTGCTGCTTTCATTGATGTTTCTGTTCCCGGACTTTTGTTTTGTTTTTAAATCTCAGCTGAGAGGATTCTCATGTATTTACTATATAAGTCTTTATGTAAGCTAATTGTGGTCCGGGTCCACATTTGTATATCCTTTCTTAGTCAATGTAAATATGTTGAAGGATGGGTCAAAGCTGTAAATATTGGACAAAAAAGACATAAGCCATAGATGTTAACCTATTGTGATGAAAAATAGGGAGATTCAGACCTCAAAAGCGATAGCATTGCGCGTGTGTTGTTTAACGCTTGGATTATCGATATCTTTCATGTAATATACATGTATATTATAAGCCTTAAATGAAATCAGGTACCTACACTAATTAATCTTAAATATCAACAGCAAAGAAGAAGATAGAAACACCTTAAGTTTGACTTAAATTGTACAAATTCAAATATTTTTCATTCTCATCATTTTGCTTGGATTGGCTGCTTTACTTAGTCTTTTGAAGAGTGATCTTTGCTGATATAGCCTAGAAGCAATAATTCTGAATGTTCATTTAGTTTTTAAACAAAACAAATGATGACATGGTTTAATCTAGATCTAAAACAAGTTCCTATCTTTCGTTATATAAATCAGATTTCCCGCGATGATCGAAAACGAAAGTAGAGATGTGCCACATGGCTTGGTCAATCGAGTGATTTCTATTGACATTATTGATAAAGTTGTGAGCTTCTGTGCTTTTAAAGACGATGTCAAATGTTTTCATCTAATTCTTAAAAGCTGTATATCCTTTTTCATGGCAGGGATGTTGATTAATTTATCGTTACCAATGCAATCACTGGTAGTCTTGTGTTGTTGTCGTTGTCAAATCCGTGCTTGAAATGTATGCATGATTCCGAGTCAAATCACGCGATATCTAGCGAGATTTTATTAGAGTGGCTTCAAAAATGGATACCCAAGCGAACCAAAAATACTTTAGACGCAGCTTTTGTAGAAAAGCGGAAGATTTCTGAATTAAATCGGTAGGCCGGAGATGGACTGAAAAAGCGGTAGACTCCCGCCTAAATCGGGAGAGTTAACATATATGCATAAGCATAAGAACTATTTTAGTCTATATGTGTCCCAACGGAGGCAGCCAACAGCATGATGAATATTTAAAAAAAAATTGCTCTGTGTCACCTCTAAATTGTCGAAGAAAACTCAACTCAGCACAACCATATATATATATATACATATATATATATATATATATATATATATATATATATATATATATATATATATATATATATATATATATATATATATATATATATATATATATATATATATATATATATATATATTACATTTCCAATGTCTTTGTCCGAGATAAAATTACCAATTGTAAATGTAATTTATTTCCTCATGAATGTCTTGGCGCGGTTCCAAAACAAACCACGTGCAGGGCGGGACAACACCTAGAGAGAAGCAGGCTTGGAGTCTGTGGATTGGCGGAATCAAAGCATGTAAATATAAGGAATAACTGTCAGATTTTTCGAATTCATGAAGATGATCAATGGATTGGCTTGTGTGATAATTTTATGCATAAACGCCTTCGGCGTTTATGCAAATTATCACACAAGCCAATCCATTGATCACTTCATGAATTAAAAAAATAAGACAGTTATTCCTTATATATATATATATATATATATATATATATATATATATATATATATATATATATATATATATATATATATATATATATATATATATATATATATTGACCCTGAGACGTGCTACTACCCCAAAAAAGCGTGTAACTTTCGTGCGCTTTTCGTTTCGTGCAAACTCTGTACCGTTTCGTATAAACCGTGCAGCGTTTCGTGCAAACCCTGTACCGTTTCATGTAATTCGTGCAGCGATTCGTGTAAGCTCCAAAGCGTTTCGTGCAAACCGTGTAGCGGTTGTGTGAGAAACGTGCGACTTTCGTGTAAGATCCGCGTGAGAAACGTGCGACTTTCGTGCAAAAATCGTGTTAAGATTCATTCGGAAGTCATTTTATTTTAAATATGGCTATAGATGGGTCAGGATATCAAATTGTTTTAGTATTTTATTATTGAATTAGTTATGCTTGTGATATTTTTGGAATAAAAACAAAACAAATGGAACAACAAAATGAAATTACACGGTAATGTATACTGTAATATTATATTTGTTTGTTTTCTTTTCCTTCTATAGAAAATGTGTTCAAATTAATGAACTATGTACAGCAATTTAAGGGCATTGAATTCAATAATCTATCAATGCGATCATGGCTTCTTAAATATATTTTCTCAAAGAAAGAAAGAAATACCGGTATTATTTCTTTTAATTTAAAGCAAAAATATATCAGGACTCCGCTCTTCTCTTAAAGTACGTGTAAGAAAGTTTTGAAACGATGTGTCATTTAATACATAAAACTTGTTGCTCATTATTGTCAAATAAATGGATTTTATAATTTTAATTCACATGCACTGACGACCACATGTTTAGAAATTAGGGGGGGGGGGGTAAATTAAATTACTAGTACAATCTTTCAATTTTTGTTGTAACTTTTAATCTTATGTTATTTTAAATAAATGCTTATTTTTCTATTCATTTTTAAATCCTTTGTTTAATATGTGCGCAGATACACCCCTTAAAAATGTATTGGAATCTTCTTTCCGCCTTTCAACTGTGATCAAGGTAATTTACAACAGCGATCACGGGCTCCGAGTGCATGGCAACTGAAAACCTGTTTGGTATATGTACATCTTGAGTTCACAGCTTAATGACACCTGAAAATTGGACTGGATTTTATTTTTTTTTTTAAATGGTTCTATAAATATTTAATGGGTACAACGTACAAATCAGCGGATTTCATCTTTTATTTGTAAATCCAAATTTCTAGCCGTAAACAGTAAAATAAACAGAACTGATTTAGTAGTCATGTAAGAAAAGCTTAGGAGTAAATCATGAATAATGTATATTATTTGTTTTATAAGTCACGTACTTTTTATTTCATCTTAGATATTTCAATTTTCTTATATTATATCTGAATGCCGGTGTAAAGATCGATCTATATTATATGTACAGTGGTACAATGTATAATCAAATGCGGCGACTCTTAATTAATGTACACATATATACAAACGTTTAGTCGCGTTATGAAATGAAGGATTTTACAGTATGATGGGTATACTGATGTTATTTGATAAGCTTCATGTAAAAAGAGAAATTGAATAAGAATAGATTAAGACATCACATTTAACGCCCCCCCCACGTTACCGGTTTCCCTCCTATAGATAATGCTTACGTAAGATAAAAAAAAATAATCGTGATAAATGTATGAATAATCGTTAGTAGAGTACATGTATATCAGCAAATTTAATTACTAGATCAAAATCAAGAAAAATAATCCGCCTACGGAAATCAAACACAATATAATCAATATTATTTAAAATCAGTGAGTTCATTTTCCTGCAGTAAGAAATCGAATTTATGCTTGATTTATTAAGTTATACTCGTAAAAATATTACATTGAAATGAATGACTAATATATAAAAATTGTATTTTTTTTAACAGTCATTCATGATATCGGCATTCCGTTTTTAAACAGTTGGATAAATAAATAAATAAATACGAAATGAAAATATTTATTAATTAATTACAACTGTCAGAGTATTAAATATTTCTATCGGTTTATATAATACTAGGGTACTGATAGTTAATTTAAACAGCTGCTAAATGTGACTTTGTGATAGATTTCCATTTAATTAATGATAAAACCGTAATAATGCCCGAGATATTCCGAGTAGAAAATCCAAACCGAAGCCAAACGTGCGAGAATCGTGTACAAAGCGTGTGAGAAACGTGTACAAAGCGTTTCGTGCAGCGTTTCGTGTAAACCGTGCAGCCTTTCGTGCAAAGCGTTTCGTGTAAACCGTGTAGCGTTTCGTGCAAACCGTGTAGCGTTTCGTGTAAACCGTGCAGCGTTTCGTGCAAACCGTGTAGCGTTCGTGTACCGTTCGTGCAGCGAGCGTGTGGGGTAGTAGCACGTCTCAGGGTCTATATATATATATATATATATATATATATATATATATATATATATATATATATATATATATATATATATATATATATATATATATATATATATATATATATCAGTAAATGTGATTATACGTGTCTTTTGATCGAGTGGGTGTTTGAAGAACCAATAACTTGATGAAGGTGTAAAAATAATAGAATTGATATACCATTTAAAGAAGAAGGTTTAGTCAGTTCAGGAAGTTGATAATCCGCATCATCTATTGATTGTAAAAACAATATTAGTAACATTTCCAATATTTCATCGCATTACATCATATTATTTTTTGAGTACTTACTGTTTTTTTTTTTATATACATGTACGTAAATTTTTAGTAGAAATTCAGTATCGAATAATTGTTGATGTCTAAAATATCAGTTACCCTCTGAATTTGTTGTATTTCTTCCACAGCCAGACACATGATTACAAATATCTTTTCTACATTGACAGTTATACTCACATTTTCTGCCAAATGTTGGGAATGGACAAGGTGAAGACCAATTCAAACCATAACATCCCTCCATACATTCTTGAGAACAAAAAAAGGCGTTGTTAAGAAACCTATGTGCAATAAAGAACTTAAAGTAAAACCTAATCATTTTTTTTATATTCAGCGTACATACCAGTGCATTTATTAAGCGTTTTATTCCAGATACATCCAAAGCAACAGACAACAGATTCCGTAGGTCTGTTGACAAATACTTCATGCAATAAAATCAACATATTTCTAGAAACCTTCTGAAATCATTCAAGATAATATGCAATAGTAAAACAACCAGTTTAATCCATTTGAATATTTAGGATAATGAAAAGACATTACTTACCCATCACAACTGACTGAAGTATATATCTGCCACATATAAATGTAAAAGATAAATACTGGAAAAATTATTTTCCAGTGCAGTAGCTGAATTTTAGAGTAAACATTATTTTATTTTAGTCTCTTTTTAGGAAAAGCTCATTCATAAGCTAGAGACTTTTCCGTCCTTTTCATGTTGTTTTTTTTTTATTACCAAATGTTATTCAACACATATTTATCATTTTCTTTAAAATTGTTTAACAAATGAGTACATTAAATGATTAAAAAAAATACTTGAAGTTCTTTCAAAAAGTAAAATGAGAAAAATTTGATGCGGTATTTCACAAATTTGGCGTGAAAATTAATTTTCTGGGAGGGAGGATACTGCTTCATGTTTAAAAAAGAATCAAGTACACTCAACCCACGTTATACAGTATAACATGTTAAGCTACTAAACTTATTTCTTAAATATTTATTCAGACTTTCTTTAGTGGTAATATTATAATATTTCATCAGCAGAAAATATATGAACAGGTTGAATTATATGTTGTAAAACAAACAAGTATGTACCTTCAAAACAAAAATACATTTATATCCGTGATTAAATATTTGCACGCTTGGTATCTGTAATGTAACCATTACCTTAATTGATATAAATTTCGGTTGTACTTTGATAAGTACTCTTAAGTATTAATTTGTATTCAGCATAATGATGCACACGTAAACATTTGTTGTCCAGTAAAATAGTTAACACACATATTCATATTTTATTTTATTTCTGCAAACTATTGCCTTTTATAATTTCTAAAAAGAAACAGCATTTTCCATAATCTGCAGTTAACTTTTTATAGATAAAAAAGTATATATTTACATATTCTATAAGCAATTCTGTAGTACATGAGTTAAAGATCTTTTGGTATTTCAGATCTCCATTGATCCTATATTTCTACCACTTTCTTCAAGACAAAATGTACCAGCATAAATAATTAATAATACAACAGCGACCACAGCAAGACCAATGATACCTGCAACCATCGGGGATAGGGTTCTTGTCGTTGACAAGATTAAGAGATTTCTGTTAAAATCTGGTTTAACAATGTTACGGCTGGTATTCTCCTCTGAAACTGTTAAATATCATTGCAAAGTAAATTTATATTAACATGTAAGTTGCATCAAATTAAACAAATCACCACACTTTTCATCTACAAAGTTTCTCAAATGTCCACATAAAACTGAGGGAAAAGGAGATTTATTTAAATATATTTTACGACGCTGATCTTTATTCTTGAAAACAAAATATTTTCTTGTTTCTTTGTATTTTTTTCAATAAAACAATGCTTCATTTTGAATTATTAAAAATATGTTCAAATAAGAAATAATTTGTGTTCATCGGGATTAATATTTAAGAAATAAGGTATCATTTTTAAACATCTATCGGGATAGAAATACGACTTGGTCACGAGATTAAATTCCATAAAGCCTGAAGGGCTTTATGATGAATTTAATATCGTACCAACCCGTAGTTATAGCCCAATAGATGTTTTAAAATGATACCTTATTACTTATATTTACATTTGTGACATTCAATCTTTATATTTGCCTGGTTGTGACTTCTAGCGTGTGAAATGCATTATTTTTCAAACTCAACGGCAAGTATGTAATCCACTGAAAGCCCGTCGACCCTTTATGACGTCACTGAGAAATTACGTCAAACGATTATCCATGCCCACATCTATGACCTCTTGACCCCGTACCTGTATTTATACAGTTGTAAATACACTTATCTGATACTTTTTGATACATTCTTTATAGATATTCATTATGTTATGCATTTTTGTGGATATCAAGCAGATATTTCGTTTCTTGTAATTTTTGTATTATTCTACTTTTTTGATTTTATATGTGATATGTTTGCGGATTACTTATGTTCCTTTGCATTGACAAATCCCTCCTTTGCGATACTGTAACTTCATTTGCAAATTTACATTGTAGCATCCATTTTGATATAATGGAACTGTACTAACAATTTTACAATGTTTAATCCATTTTTGTATAAGGAAACTGTAATTTGCATATCAACATTTTGAAATCTATTTTGTTATGGAACTATTTTAAAAAGTTTGTACAAGTTTATGATTTGATTTTATCAAAATATTATTATATTTTGATCAATAAACTTTTTTCAACACACTTGGGAGTTTGTCTTATTTTGATGTGTAGGTAGGAAAAGAGGAGGCATAAATACAGTTATAGATACGCATTCCTTTCAGTAGTGTTATATAAAGGAAAACATTGCAAATGTAAATATAAAATAATTTATATTTTTAATGAAGTGAAGCAAGATAATAATGAGATAATGAAAGTTTTATTTAAATATTTTTTTTTAATTTACTAGCATATTTTTTTCGTCTTTATTATATTTCTTTCTTTTTTTTATTTTGGATGCTCCAAATTTCAATTCAAAACATCATAATGGAAAATTAAATTATATAATCACGGACCTGATTCAAACTTTGAGAAAATGTACAAAAAAAGGACTATACAGCAAGCTTCTCTCTTGCATTTTCCGTAAGATTTGACTTGAAACACAATAACATTCTTTTAATTTTTCAGGAGAAAACTTTGATTTTTCCTAAAGTAAATACCTTTTTAACATGATTAATTAAGCCTATGAATATATCAAATAATCTGATACCTTCCTGCTACATGTACTCAGTACAATCAACGTTTGAAGGAAATAATACATTTTAATATATTTAATAATAGTAATTTCTATTTGTACCTTGATCACTTGTTGTTGATAATACAGGAACAGAATTGTTTCCCAAGGATTTATCAAAGATGATGAGAACTGCAGAACTGTCAGATGGACGTGTAAGATATCCAATATCTAAAAATTAAAGATTAACTTTATTTAACTTAATATTACATATTCAAAGTTTTATGTTAGTTTGTTAGGTCCTTAGAAAGGCTTTTGAAAACATACATTGTTTACGGGTGTTTTCAAGATTTTAATATTAGATATGTTTGACTACGAAAGACATTTGCATTAAAATTGAATTAATCTTATAATCTTTATGCAATACAGCAAGGGATAATTATATGAATACTTTAGTAAAAGAAATAAACCTTACAGACGTCTATATTACACTACATGTACAGTACCTGTAGTGACTGATTTTGTTAATGTATGTTTACATCCTTTTTCAAAATGGCACATATCCTCTTCACATTTACAATGTTCTTGACACATGTTACCATAACTAGGATATCTGCAAAGGTCCTCGCAAAAGTATCCATAATACCCGATGTCACAATCTATAAAATGAATGCATCCTACTTTATATTTCAATATCAGCCTTAAATTTATTATATTAGATAATAAAATTAGGGGATACCTTGAGGGTTTTTCCTACATCCCAGCTGATGGTCACAATTTAATTTACTGCAATTACAGGAGGACTGGCAGTCTTTTCCAAATGATGGGTACGGACAGGGATCATTGCAGTCTGGTCCATAAAAGCCTAAAGTACAAGCTGTTGAAATGAAAATTATTTGAAATTTAGATAATGAAATTTTTATTTTATGATTTGATTAGGTAGCTCAGTTAGGAACTAGATTGTAGTTTAAACATACGGGTACATTTGCCTGAAGCGTCGTTCCAAACATAACCAGCGCAGCAAACTGAAGTACCACCCAATCTATGATTCATTTGTATAATGATAAGCAATATATTAAAAACGATTCCATTGTTCTGTTATATTTTGTTAGTTTGTTTTAATATTAGTATTTCAGTCAAAAAAATTTATACATGTTCAATAGTCATAGGGACTGAAATCTTATACAACTATGAATACACTTACCCACTGCAGTTTGACAATGAAGAAAATTTTATCAGTTTCAAAAATTCTAAAAGAGCTGAGACTATAGGAAGATATCTCATAATTCAAAATTGAATTTTGGCTTATAACATTTCCTCGTTTGTTTAAATATTTTAATGAAATATGTACATGTAGCTAACATTTCCTGCATATGACGTAAGTAAAATAACTTGTACTTTAATCTAATGTTGTATTTTTCCGTGCCAGTCATTCGGACAATCATTACATCTTCCTGATTTTATATTATTGTATAAAATCTCATACTTGCATGGCTATTTGGAGATGTTTATAATTTCACATAAGTTGTTATTAACTTTTGCGGAAGGAAATTTGTTTGTCTTTTATCGGATGTTACATAAATAGTGTGTGTAGCATATGATAACAGATAAATAAAAACTTATTATAGCATGCATATGTATCTAAGTTGATATCTGCATTTTTTGCATTATTTTTATGCCCCCGTAAACGAAGTTTCGGGGGCATATAGTTTTTGTCGTGTCCGTCTGTCTGTCTGTCTTTCTCTCTGTCTCTCTGTCTGTTTGTCTGTTTGTCCGCAAAAACTTTAACCTTGCCCATAACTTTTGATTTAGTGGAGCTATGACTTTCATATTTCATATGTGTATTTCTTGTGACAAGACCTTTCTTTGGGTACCACCAAATTTGACCTTTTGACCTTGACCTTGGAGTTTGACCCACTTTTACATGAAAATTTTAAAATTTTACTTTGGTCATATCTGTTGAACAATAGACACCAGGACATTTATACTTCACATATGTAATGTTTGTTAAGGTCAAGATCTAGTAAATAACTTGAGACTAATTTTTTGGTGCTAGATCCATTATGACGTCATAATCAATTTCAACTTTCTTTTTCCCGTACTTTACGGTTTTAGCAGAATTATGTAGAAAATATGATATTTTCATGTCATTCAATTTGAAATCATATGAAAAGTAAACCGGATACCTATATTTAATTTGATATTGATTAAAGAAGAGGCCATGAACATACTAATTACCATTTTCTGAGAGACTGTAGGCAATCTGGATACATTTCCTTTGCCGAATACGAAAAAAACTCCCATATTCATGACTGGTTTTCTTAATTTTTCATTGAAAATGACAGTTTGAAATACAGTGTTTCATCTTGTTTACCTACAAATCATGGCCCGAAACACATTATTTGACCAAGCTAAAGTTGTAAAGCATCAATAAAGGAATTTATTTCTCAAGTTTGATAAATCTGTAGGCACCTTTCATTTACTAGATCTTGACCTTAAAAGAACTTTTAAGGGATACCAACAACCTTGACCCTTTGACCTTGACCTTGTAGATTTCTGTACTTGTGAAAAAACTTTAAACTTGGCCATAACTTTTGTACGGTAAAGGATGGGGCTTTCATTCTTCATACATGTAATCCTTGTGAGAAGACCTTTCATTGGATACCAAGAACTTTGACCCTTTGACCTTGACCTTTGAGATTGACCTACTTTAAAAAAGCAAACCTTGACCATAACTTTTAAAGAGTTAGGGCCAGTGCTTTCATACTTTACATATTTGATCCTTATGACAAGACCTTTCTTTGGGTACCACCAAATTTGACCTTTTGACCTTGACCTTGGAGTTTGACCCACTTTTACATGAAAATTTTAAAATTTTACTTTGGCCATATCTTTTGAACAATAAATACCAGGACATTTATACTTCACATATGTAATGCTTGTTAAAAGACCTTTCACTGGATACCAACAAACTTGACCCTTTGACCTTGACCTTGTAGATTTCCTTACTTGCCAAAAAACTTTAACCTTGGCCATAACTTTTGAACGGTAAGGGATAGGGCTTTCATACTTCATACATGTAATCCTTATGAGAAGATCTTTCATTGGATACCAAGAACTTTGACCTTTTGACCTTGACCTTTGAGATTGACATACTTTAAAAAGGCAAACCTTGACCATAACTTTTAGGGCTGGTGCTTTCATACTTAACATATTTGATCATTATGATAAGACCTTTCATTTGATAACAATAACTTTGACCCTTTGACCTTGACCTTGGAGTTTGACCTACTTTTTAAGAAATTGAACGTTGACCATACCTTCTGAACGGTTAGGGCTAGGGCTTTCATGCTCTACAAAAGTATTTTATGTGGCAAGACCTTTCATTTGATACTAATTACATTGGCCTTTTGACCTTGACCTTGGAGATTTTTGTATTTAAAAAACTTTAACATTAGCTTACTTTCAAATTTCACAATTGTTTCCCAGTGAGAATACCCTAATTTTGGTACCAATTAATTAAATTTGCATTTAAGAAAAGCTTAATCTTTGCTATGTTGCAATACGGGGGCATCAGTGTTTTACAAACACATCTTGTTTTATTTATTTATTTTTTTTGTTGAAGGACAAGTTAGTGTTAAACTTTTATTCAGACGCATTAGTTTTGCCAAGATTATGTGTATATTAAGGATAAAATTTAATATGTGAAAGTCAAATGTCTATCTGCTTAAATGTATGAAACTACATCCCTTCTACCCAAATGAATATCTTTTCCTTTATCTAGAGTGATTTGATCACAAAATATTTTGTTCTGGACTGAAAAACGTTTCTAGTCGAGCCTTTTCATTGTACAATACACAAGTATACAATGAAATGCTCATCCACAGGAATTGTCAAGTTTTGATATTTGTTCAATTTATTGCACCTTGAATTTAACATTGATGATTCTTTTAAAGATATATAAAGATGGTAATTTTTTTTTTTTTTTTTTTTTTTTTTTGTAAATATGCTTTATATCTCTTTTTATTAAACTATGAAATAGATTGAATCATTTGCACTGATATTTTGACAAATTAAAAGTTTTCTCTTTTACTTCAAGGACACATAGCTGTTCAAAAACTTTTACAGTAAAAAATATCCGCTTTTTACATCTGTATATTGATATATCATTTCTAAAGAAAATATTTTAGCACGGTTCAATAATATTTAAAAATCAATGTAGTTTTCTATTAATTTCAGATAGATATATAACTATTTATAAAATTCATACAATAAATTTTTTGATACATGTAGTAACAAGAATTATTTCTTACAAAACACGTTGATTTGTAGGAATACCGAAATGGGAAGTTTTTGATCTATATAGGAGTGCATGTCCCTTGGTATTATACCAAATGGATTTTCATCATTCGTGTCTTCCCTCCTGGCCAGTGCAGTCCATTAAACAATGTTTTACTCGGAGAAATGAAAAAAAAAAAATCAGTTATTTCGTGGTTCAAACTTCAGACAAATAAACAATAGAGAGAATGCTATCGATTGGAAGCTACAAATGTCTTTTTAGGTAAGAAATTTGATATCTCCGAACTCGGTACGATCGAATAAATTAAAATCTGTAAAAGAACAATATCTAAAAAATCTATAGTTAACTTAGCGGCACAGCTAGTTTTCTTGATTAAGTTTTAGATTAATTTCATATGTCATTAACTCAATTATTTAACGAAAAAAATTTTTGATAATTTTCATGTTTTATCCAAATATAAATACACCATACAGTGGTCATCGAATGTTTTGTAAAATTTTGCTATACACCTTAAATTTTGTATGTGAAAAAAAAACTAATAATATAACTATCATGCTTATTTGAGACATAATGCAAAATGACACACATTAAAATATATATTCATAGAAAAAACGTTCATTTAAACACATTATATATGTATTACCTTTTTTTTTAAAAGTTAATACACTACTAGATCTTTTATAAAGAAGATAGGTGAACAAGGCGGGCAGAGTGCCTATAGCGTCCGATATTAAGAAATCATATTCAGTAATATGTGAATTGAGTATTTCAATTAACTTATTATTGAATTTTTTGAAATTATGAGGAAAAAATACTTTGAGAGAAAAAAAATTTCGCTAAAAAATTTTTCTTTAATAAAATTAATAGATGGTATTCGTGGGATTCGAACCCTAGCAATAAAAAAAAGATGTATAAATAGCATGATGCTTTGAGACTAACGCGTGAACAACTATGCTACATCACTCGTGATGATTTTGGGCATTTAAATTATGTTTGTGATATGACCCGCGCCTTAATGGATTTGAAGTATTTCCCGAAAAGATGCGAATGTTGTATCATAAAAGTGTTCTTTTAAGGTATAGTGGACCTTCGCTCCATGTTTTTGTAAACCAAAAAATATGTATTTTATTTCAAAATTTTAGAATAATTTTTCAAAAAATGGAGCGAAGACCCACTCATAAAGAAAAATTTTGTTAAAGTACGAGAAAATGATCGTTTTTGTTCTTTTTAGTGTGTGTAACCTTTTCATAGGCAAATATTTTCTGTTTTTACTTTAATACTAGATGAAATATCAAATAAAATTTGGATTTTATTGAGATTAAAATTTTCACTTCTTATCTGTTGCACTATAGGCACTTCGCCCGCCTTATCCACCGATCTTCTTTGATTACATATATGTTTTCATGGGAATATTTCCTGTCAATTCGCTGTAGAATTGTATCACAGAATGCAATCAACAAGGTACTTGTTTTGAGTACAATATATATGTGAACGAGAAAAAAATCCTTACTGGTCTAAATAAGTATTTAATTTTATATTATTTATTTAAATTATTCGTTTAGCTTTTTATGACTTTAGTGATGCATTGAAAACAATTCCGAATAAGGGGTGATATTCTCAAAAACTTCCGACGACGAGGGAACATAAACTTGATGACTCCAACATTTCAATCGTCAACTCCCTTTACTTACATGCAGCAATGTGTAAGTTATATGCTCGATACAATGACCTTGTCATACACTCACTGACCTTTTTTTCCAAACTGATTACCATGCTATTATTTACACACTAAGTTGTCCAAGGTTTCCCTAGACCCAAACTTGACAAGGAACGCTTGTTTATGGCGGGTGTGACCGGTCTGTAGGGAATGCTAACACCTCCATGGCACCTGATCAAACCTTTGATTTTTTATGGATGTTCTTGTTTTTTATGCTCATTTGTTTTTGTTTAATGGACATTTACGCTGTTCGTTATCTACATATATTTCATTTTCAAAGGTAAAAAAATAATTTTTGCATAGTATGTAGGAAAACAATTCAGTTGAGTTTAATCTTGTCTATCAATGCTGTTTCATTTTATGTTTGATTGAAAACTGAACAATTAACATATATAAAGCTTTCCATCATAATTTTCTTTCTGCAATATTTAATAAGTTTGCAATTGGTCAGTAGAAGTAATACATGTCAACATTGTTTTATTAGTGCATAGTTGATGTCGTTTTAAAAAAAGAATGCGTAAAAATAACAACCAATGCAAAAATGATACATGTAATAGTTTTTTTTAAACAGTTTTAATTGTAATACAGTAAGTATCATAAAACAAATAAAAAAGTTATATTTTTAAAAAAATATATATCTCTACACATATTCATACAAGATTTGCATCTCTTTATCAATGTTAGCATATTTAATACTATCAAAAAGAAAGCTACAGTCCCCAGACTCATTATTCCATACACTGAGGAGTTCAGTTCTTTATCTGTACTTGTACATGTAGCTATGTCAGAGAGTTGATTATTCATTGCGTCACTGTTCTTCATATGTTTGTTAATGAGGCCGCTTGCATTTGTGGCTAAATAAGAGTTTTAAATAGAAAAGTAATCTCTTAGGAAATGAAATGCTTTCCTTGGGTTGTTATTATTGGGATACATATTGCACCTGTCGCAGAAAAAAAAATGTTAGCTTCAGCAGATTACGTCATTTGTTTGAATAGCTGCAATGTTTGATCCTGTACTAATTAGCTGATTTTTTTTATTGTTTGTTTTGATATGTGTATGTAGACATACCAATTAACACACTTTAAGTATGATACAATTAATATTTATGTGTAGGAGAAAACCATCAAAGTTTTAATAAGAATCACAGAAGATTTATTCAAAAGTTATAATCATAAGTGTCATTCAATGTATCAGGTGTTGAAAAAAAAAATCATTCAGAAGAAAAGAAAATAAAGTAATATAATTGGTTTACCATTTGATAAAGTAGATATCGTTGATTCAGATTGTTCTTGTTCCGCAATTTCTATTTATTGTAAATTCAATAGCTTAAAGTAGATTTTAAAATTATCAATATTTGTCACTCAACAGTCACATTAAGTTAAATTGGGTTTAATTTAATACTGTTTTAATCAAAAAAGTATTTTTTTTAGAAATTAAATATTAGAAAATAATTGAGTAATTACCTGCTAATGTTGATCCATATATACCACAGCCAGTTATGTGATGACAACTCTCATTCGTACAATTACAATCCCCCTCACATTTCCGGCCAAATGTTGGATAAGGACAAGGTGACGAGCATTTCTCACCATAAAATCCATCCAAACATTCTTGTACATTTAAAGAAGTTTATTATTTAATGAAACATGTACAACACACTAATATGAAATAAAAACGAGTTATTCAGTATTCATAATACATACGAATGCATTCGTTTACCGTTTCATTCCACATATATCCGAAGCAGCAGACAAGCGGTCTGTTAAAAAAATAAATAATGCAATTAAATAAAAAAAACTTTGACATTTTACTTATAAAAGGTTTAATGTTGTTCCAAATAATTTAAAATAGATTAAATATGAAATCAGTCATCCTATGCCATTAAAATATTTTGAATAAAGAAATGGAATTGCTTACTCACCACATATGCTTGAAGCAGATACCTGCCCCATTATGTACAAATACAGTAACAGGAAAAAGTATTTTCCAAAGCATTGCTGCATTTCAGAGTCACCATTCTTTTATTTTAGTCGCCTTTAAAAAACACTAAGTTTATTCCTGCTGAATTTAATTTCCTTTTTTGTATTGTTTTCTGATTCATTTCACAAATGGTACCACTATGTCCTATTCTTCAAAAACTGATTAACAACTGAAAGGAGAGCACTTAATGAAAAAAAGATATTTAAAGAGAATAAGCATTTTTTTTCCCACCTTTGTCTATAAAAAATATCGTCCTCCCGTGAAACACACAAAAAACTGATATATTCGTGATATGACAGTCTAAAATATAGATTACGACGTATTAAATGGCATTTTTGTTTTATGGGGGATGTTATACACTTAACCACTGGTTGTGAGTGGGATAACTCTACTAATAAACCCGCGACAAGCCCTCTGGGAATAGTTCCTGTCAAGGATTTGGTGAAAGAGCTAACCTACTCACAGCCAGTGGATAAATGTTTTATTAGATTGATGTAAAATTACAATTTTTGAGGTTGGAATTTTTTAGTAAGATAATACTACAAGAATAATCTGACATCATGATGACGTCAAAATGCTACTGAAGTCATTAAGACATCATCAGTTAATAGATTTATCGCTGGAAATAAAAATTGGTGGCAAAAATTGCATGAAAATTTTCCGAGGGTGGATAGCAAAAACTATACCCTGGGGTATACATTTGCTATGCGTGTACTATCAAAGATAGCTATGTTACCTTCTTAACTTTTCATGGGAAACAATTTAACAGAAGAATAATAAAATATTTTATTCCAATTTCCGTTGCTCTCTAACAAAAACACAGTCAAGTTTTACCAAAGTTATCTCTCTTTGTTTTCCCGAAAAGTAATTTTTTATGAAAATCTATTAAATTATCTTTTAAAATGTTAAAATTCATTTGAATATGTCAACTTTTAAAAATTGACTTCGGGGTAGGCAGAGAACAATACTAATGTATAAACGTCTTTCTGCATGCACTGCATACTCACAAGAGACAATATCAAAAGTGATGCAGTCAACCAATGAAAATTCCAGGTGAAGTAAAGTCATGAGACCTTTTTTCTGCATGATAAATAAGATTGATTAAACATTTTCTGTTATTAATAATATCATCTTCACTGAGTCATATTGTATTTTTTTTTACTTCTTATCGATCCGAAAGTATGAGACATGAGTATAGAGATGAAATAATGAATATAAATTGATCTATTAGGGCTTACCCTAGCACTTTTGCTAGGAAAAACTGAAATCAACAATCAAGAATTGAAAAAAAAAATAAAGCAATATGAGCTGTACTTGTATTCCTGAAAATTATGTTTAAATTTTAAACACATTATGTTTAAATCATACGTACTTGAAACTTTTAAATCAAATAGACTAAAACTTATTTCATTGTTTCAAAAGAATGACCTCTGTACAATATTAATTACTGGTTAGAAAATGGGATTATTAAATAAGGCAATAATGTAATTTTGAATAATTATACCGCACTTTCTATAGAAAGTTCTGGAATTTTGTTGTTACTCATGTCCCTCCGTCTGTCAGTCTCTCCATCCTTCCGTCCGTCTGTAAGACTTTTCTTCCCTGAACTCCTCCTACATTTTACTCAGTAGCCTAATCATCTTTTGGGAGATGGTCGGTGGTGTCATGTAGATATGTAGTATGGTTTCGGAATTTTCATTTTGATCCGGGAGGGGTGGTCAAATGGGGGTCAAAAAATGACATTTTTTGTGCAAAAAGCCCCGTCTTCCTCAACTCCTCATACATTTTACTCAGTAGTCTAATCATCTTTTGGGATATGAATGATGGTGTCATGTTCATGTACAGTAGGGTTTCGGAAATTTGATTTTGCCCCCGGGGGTCAAATGGTTGGTATTGTCATGTCTCTGAAACGATTACATTAAGTCTATGAAAATACCAACAACGCTGATATCTTTCTGCTATGTAAAACAATTAAATTTTGTAGGTAACAGATGTTCGTTATATCATACCTCTTCCTTTGTCACTGAAAGTAGATAGTTTAGATAATGTTTCGTAAGGATAAATAATTAAATCCAACGTTGATAGGAACCGAGGACTTAGTGGAGGGATGTGTAGAATACGGAGTACGCAGCACAGTTAAGGTTACAAAAAGGAGGCGGAACCTAATTTGTACGGAAAACGTGACTATGACATCATTCACAATATACGTCATACAACATTTCTTTAAAATACCACAAAATGAGTTTACCTGCCATTTTAACCAGTAAGAAATCATCAGACTACAAAAAAACTTACTGCAGCGTGTTGATTTGTCGTTAGTTAAATCCCACATAACAAGTTATAAACAAGTCACTGGTCGCAATACACTTGTCAATATGACACGTTTCTAATCATTTTCTAGAGTTAAATTACATAGCTCAATACCAATATTACGAAAACCTGCTTTCTAAAATTGACGTCATCTTGCCTATACTATGACGTCATAATGCAGCACTGATTTAGCCAAGGTAGAATATTTTGTATGCTTCCTTATTCCCTCTGCGAAGACAATCTTATCAGTTTAAAAAATTCTGAAAGAGGGGAGACTATAGGGAGATATCTCATAATTCAAAAATAAAAGTTGGTTTTTGACGTTTTCTCGTCTGTTTAAAAGTTTTAAGGAAATATGCACTTGAAGCTAGAATTTCCTGAATATGACGTAAGTGAAAGATATTAGACTTAAATTAAATGTCCTTTTTCCGTGCCAGTCGTTCGTTAAATCATTGCATCTTCCTAATTTTATATTATTGTATAAAACTTCATATTTGTATGAATATTTCGAGATGTCTGTAATGTCACATAAACAATTTTATGTTTCATAAAATGTTTTATATACAATCTTTTTTACATTGTTTTTGACAAATTTAGATTAAAATTACAGTCGTTATTGATTTTTAATGTAAAAAGAATGGGGTCGACAGGATCGGGATCGAACTCATGTTTGGATCGGGTTCGGCTTGATCGGGATCGAGTGCTCAATTAATTTAATTTTGCAGAAACAATGAGGTTGCAATCAATTTACCGCCACCTCCCATCCTCCTCCCATTTAATACTAATATTTGAATTTTTGATGTATGAAATTTTTCCTCATTGTATAACATCAAGCATTTAGCATGCTATGTGGCCTCTTTGTTACGCCACCTTCTTGTTACACAAACTTAGTAATCATTATATAACAATAGCTGGGATAAGCACTAAGTCGCAATATATCATATCTAAGTTGAAATTAATCATTATTTGGCCTTTTCCCAGACATAATTTACATGATTGTATGTAATATTGTATATTTATGTGTTTTTGTTCACTTTCGTCATTTATCTGGTCAATAAATGACATTTTCACTCAACTCAAGTTCTCGTGTCTTCACTAGTGTTTCGAGTAACAAGAACAAGCTACGGAAAGGTTTTTCATAGTGTGAGAGTTACTTTTATTAGTGGAAAAGTTGTGGATATAAATATATTTCTTTAAGGGCGTGTGTTTTTCATTCAACCAGACCCATTCTATTTGTTTTACCTAAAGATTTTATGCATATTAGGAATAAGATTTGATATGTGAAAGTCAAATGTTTATCTGCTAAAGTGTATAAAAAGAACAAACCTTCAACCTGAACGAATAATTTTCCTTTATCTAGCGTATATTTATTTAAAACAAATATTTCGTTCTAGACTGAAAAGATTCTGGTGAAGCCTCTGTAAAAGGCTCAAGTATACAACGAAAATAACCTGGATACATTTTAAGAATTTAGATGGGATTAAATAAAATCCGTTTGAGTTAAAAATGTAGGGAGAAAACAGAGATATCCGAGTTTTTCATTCTGAAGACTCTGGTTTTCTTTTCCTTTAATTTTAACCTCAACCGAAAGTTTTGTATCCCATTCAAAGTCTTAAAATGTGTCGAAGTTATTTTCGAGGAAGAAATGAATAGTATACAATTAAATGGTTCGACTATAGATGTCTGAAACGATTGACCAAAAAATATGGTTTCTCAAAACGAACGATATATTTTTAAAGTAGGTTATTGATTAATATATATAAGCAAAATACGAACATGAAGCGGTCGTCCCTGAAATTGATTTAGGTGTCTTGAGGTTAAAAAATGTAGGATTGCCCCCAATACGAAACAAGTGCCTGTCGTACTATAAATATTTCTTGACAAAATCTATAAAGTATTTGATTTTGCGGGTATAAAAAAAGAATCCTTCACCATTCCAGCAACAATATTAAGATTTTTAAAGTTTTTATTCACTGATTTCATAAAAGAAATCGGTAAATGTACATAAGAATGAAAAAGTCAAATTTATTTTATTTAAACATTATTTCTTATATCTTATCCTACCACATTGACTTATATAAATGATTTTGTTTTTTTCACTTGTTAACTGTCGGTTTTTCCAAATGCCCCAGTTTGTATATTATACAACTAAGACTGAAATGAATTCTCTCTACATGAATCAATACTTAATTTAAATGAAATATAATTTTTCACCTAGTGTTATAATAGTTGTTATTTGTAATTTCATCAGCTGTAATTCATTTTTCTTGAACATTTGAAAAATGAAGAGGAAAGTATTTCTATTCAATGGAGTAATCGGGATGTGTAGAATTTATAGGTAAGACTTATGGAATACGTAAATAAAAAGAAATTTTCAAAACAGTCGTTTTCTACGTATATGTATCTTCATGTTATCAATGAAACTCTAATAAAAAAATAATTCAACGTGAATGGGTGTGTCTTTCTTTAAAGATTAATGAAATTGCATTCACAAATAGAATACTTCAGTATAAAATGAAATATATGTAGAGAACACACAGTATTCAAGAAAAACATTCCATTAAAAATACCAAAAAGGGGCATAGCAAACAAGGACCTCCAAAATATCAAAGGTGGGATCAGGTGCAATGGAAGAGAGAAAATCCCCTGCCGACCGGTCAAACCCACCGTGCGTTTCTTGTCATGATCAGAAAATAATGGAAAAATCCATCGTCAATTTTGTGTATAAATAATGGACTTACAATTACTATAAAAAACGTCTGTCAGCATTTGACTCATTGATAAACTGTATTTGCTGACAAGGTCATTGTATCGACCATAGAACTTATAAAATGATGACTTCAAACGAGACTGCTGATATTCTTCGCAGGTAGGTTAAGGTTACAACCAAATATTCTACTTGCCTATGTGATATGACGTCATAGTAAGCAATATAACGTGAGGTTTGGAGATAATAATTTCTTAAAATCGATATCTAAGATTGATTTGAAGTCGTAAAAATGAATCAAAATATGCAGAGGCATAGTGTAAACGGAATTTTGTCGTTCCTGGGCCTCTGTACTTATCACAGGGGTTACATACCAAACCCGTGACGTCATAACTGTTGATCATGCAGTAGCAGATCGAAACTGAATCGTAACGAGAATTCATGTAAACAAACACAAGAAATTGGAGTTTAAAAGCATTTAGAATGAATATCATGTGTGATTCTTGTGGGAATAAAGCGTATGAATTAGGTATGGTAATATAATTTTGCAATTTCCTCGTAGAATTATAGCAGGGAGGGTGTTAACTTGTCGATCAGCCTTTCGTCTGTCGTTCGTAACAAAAAAGATGCAAAAGTTCAACACTACGCCGCATACCTTGAAACTTAATTTTTGTTTCTATCTAAAGTTCTTATTCTTTTGTTTTCGGAAAGTGCTGCTAGAATCGTAGGGTTTACGGGAATCGATGCTTTTTACAAAATGTAAAAATTTTGGGAAGGTTTCGTCCGAAATTGTTGAATAATTAATTCTATAATAGGACAGTACGATTCTAGCAGCACTTTTCATGGTATGGAGATGTTTTTACATAACTATTATTACAAATTGAAACTAATTATCACCGGAGTAGTGTTAAACTTTTCACTTTTTCATTAAGGCATATTTTCTAATTATAGACGTCACGTGGTGACGTCGTGGTGAAGTGCCTCCTGTAGTATAAGTGCCATTGAAGTCTATAGAATGCATAATTATAGCAAAAGTTTTATCCTTGACTTTTCCGATTTATTAGTGTTACATAATTATAAAAAAGTGTGAATTCGCCGAATTCTGATCCATGTGCTGCCTTAACATACCCGCGTTGTTTTATCAGCTGTTTGTCAAAAATATACCCTGTTTTGAAAATTGTTCATACGTAGAGCATGCTCTTGCGTATCGAATCAACTGAGATATATAGACTCCGCATGCAGGTGATGAAGGTATATTGCTGCATAAGTAAGGGAAATTGACGATAGAAAAGATTGTCATCAAGTCTATCATAGACCTTGGTTGTTAAATTACCATTAACGTCTTTTTCAAGTAAAATATCCAGGTGTGAAACAGATGTGTCAGACTCCGTGGCATCTTTTATCTCAAGCTCACCAAGCTCACCAGGATATATCATATTCACATATGAGTGGAACAAATTCATTGTTAAATTACAATACGTCATCAATATATATATATATAAATGTCAAGTTGAAGGCTACAGCAAGTGATTTTTTTTTCTTATCATGCAAGAGATTTTGCTTCATATGAATACAAAAATAGGTCTGCTAATAAGGGAGCGCAATTGGTACACATGGAAATTCCAGTAGATTTTTGTAAGACCTAGTGTCCAAAAACCACATATTGTCAATCAGAAATTCAAGCATCTTTTTGTCAACTTCAGAGTAGTTGTGTGTGCAATCAGAATGTGTTTTAACAAAATAATAAACAAATGATCACGTAAGTAAATTTACGAGTTTATTTTTTTTTTGGAAAAAGTAGCTGTAAATGATACCCAAAAGCTTGGCCTTTAATTTATCATAGTTTTTAAAATGTTGATTTTGGTAAATTCTTGTGACTTCAAACTGTCCAAACATTTTTTATTTGGAATTTTTGAGCATCCACATCCGATTCACCACTTCCTGAATATATTGTTACGCAGTACTCCTGAAGTTTTTCCTTCACTACAGTCAATATCTTAGTGAGGAGAAAAGAAAGAGGCTTGGTTGAACATTTACTGGAACCTGCAATGTATATTTTTGGTAAGAACTCTTATAAAGTTTCAAGTTCAAAAATTAAAAATCTTCATGTATTTTAATCTACAAAATACTTAGTGACAGGACCTTGGCAGAATGACAATTAGTATGCCGTTGCAATGGGGGTAAAGAACAGAAAAAAATATCTTGATATTTTCTATGCTTTTACGACATGAACAAAATCTTGTCTGTAACCACATATCACTAAGGCATCTCGAAGGTATTTCCAAATAGTTCAGATGCTAACGCTTTAATGTTTTCTGAAGTGGAACTTCGCATTTTTGCATTTATTGCCTCTAAAGCATATCCATACTCAACTCTTTTATTTGCAGGTACATGTACACCATCTTCGTAAAAGCAACTGGGAACACCAGCTCTGACAATAAGTACGACATAAGCTTTCTGCTGTTTAATCATAAAACCAGGTGACCCTGAAGATCCAGGTGCAAATGTCGTGCTGAAAAGTATCTTCTGTGGTGGATCACGCAGTGTTGCGTAATAATCAATTCTATTAGGAAGATTTTGTCTACTCCAGTCACTTAGCCATTTAATGTAAATATCAACCTCGTTGTTTGGTTTGATTATGTTTGGATAAACTTGACTGTCTTCTTTCATTTGCACGCAGCCAATGTGGCCAATAAGGTGAATCTCTGATGGATACTGCATTTATCCAAATGAAGTCAATGGTGGCGCCAACGTTACGGTGCTTTCCTGGTGAACTTTTAATTCTAGAATAGCTTCATCAAATTCTTTATCCATATAGTGAAGAGTTGGTTCAAATCTAAATTTCTTCCTTGGTTCATCTGTCTGGGCCACTTTTGTCTTGCCAAACTGAACGCAGATTCTATCACATTCGATATACTTTTGATCTGAAAAATATACCTTTTGACATACACAGTGAGCTAGAGACTGGATAAAATTTTAAATAATGATAGTCTAAGAAATAAGCCTTTTATATATAGCTATAGTTCTACAGATTGTGTTAATCTTTGATAAAGATACGTATTAAAAGTTTAAATGAGAATTTAGAATTTTTTGGTCGACAAAATTGCAGTATTCAAGCGTAATACATGTGAAAAGAAGTTGCAGTGTACCACTGTTCTTTCTCTAATCAGTGGTACGTTGTAACTTCTATTCACATGTATTACCCTTGAATACTGCATTTTTGTCACTAAGACCAACCACACGAATTCTAACGAAAACTGCTAACCTTTGACAATATTTTCTAGAACATGTAAGCATGTCATGATATATTTTTCCCCAACACGAAATCCTGTTCCCACAGAAATTCCATCAACGAGTATTAGTCCTACACTCTTGCTGACCTCTACTTTGATAAAGCTTGTCATCACATCTGTTGGATACACTCCCTTGGAAAATGGATATTCAGGTTCTGTTCTTCGTGTTTTCTTTCCCTGAAATGTATTTGTTGTAAAATTAAATGCAACTGCAAACCTTATTTTTTTCTCTTCATTTTTACTTTTATATCAAATATACAATATGTTTCTCTCTCAAAAAATTGAGAAATATCATATACATGTATTCATTATTTAAATTACATCTCCATCGCATTTCTTTCTGTTTCGCTATGCATCATCAGAAACATGTCCCCATTGCAAAGGTTACACTGTGCCTATATTTCCGTCGATTGCAATAAGAGTGCTAACCAGACTATTCAATATATCACATTTTTTTATCCTCTTTGTTTTTTTAATAAAATGTTAAATGCCATACCTCTGAACGATTGTAATCCCTGCAACAACCCTCCGTGTTTCCTTCAGTATTGGCATGAACATCCTGAAAATCGTAAATTTCTCATAAATAATATTGGGAGAATCTCAAATAGGTATTGAGAAAGTCATTAAAGATTTCGTTGATAATATAATCCATCAACTTGAATCAAACAAAATTTTCACTTCTACGTCCTTATATTGAACAGACATATTACTATTAAAAGAACTAGTCATATTCAGACCTAAGAAGCCAAAACAAAAGTGAAATTAGTATATTGAAATCTTTGTCATGAGACAGCTTAATGTAAAATGTACTGATGGTAAATAAGGTAACCTTTTCCCAGAAGCGCAGGATTTTTTCTACATTTATTGAATGCGTGTCAGAACAGAATTTGCACTGGATTTTTCCCTTTCTATTATTATAGGAAATTTCACTGACAGGTATAAATGACCGATCTTCATAATTACAAATAATGCGTTGGCATTTGTATCCTTTGTGATAATAAATTTTCTCATCAAATGTTTCTGTAAGATTTTTACAAGCAGATTGCACAGCCTCTCCAATCTCATTTGAAATGTTTGTCTCTATAACTGAAGGTTTAATGCGCTTCAGTTGCACCTGAATGTCATTTTCACAAATACCAATGACGACAGTGTGGTTTTTATAATCAAATATTGATGCTGTTTGATATAGGCCATAACTCTCATTTTCCCTGGTGACATCCCATTTAAGGTAACTCATGCAAATAGCAACTATTCTGTAGTAAACAAACATTGCAAATGAGTGAAATCGAAAACAAAGTATTGATGTGTATTCCCATTTTTCCTCTGAAAAGTCCTGGTGAAAAATTCTCTTGTTCAAACATGGAACAAACCATGCTTTGCCTGTATCTATGGTGTCGTTTTTGGAATGTAGAGCAACAATCATATGGAGTTTCTCAATTTTGGTCATAATTTCAGTTTTGTGATTCAAATACGAGGGTACATCTTGCCACAGAGCAGTCAGCAGTTTGTCATTTAATTTCCCTGTCTTGTTGAACAAGTTCCATTCTGTATATTACTTTCTCTTACAGTCTTTATGAATATGATTTTTTTCGGCTATAAGTTTGTTTACTGCAATAGCAAACCACTGAATATCAAGGATAACCTTTTGTTTTGAATGTTCTTCAAAATAATTTCCATCTTCAAACCATAACAACAACCCGTTATTGTGAAAAAACTTTAAAAATTCCGATAATGTTGCTTTGTTTTCAAGTTGAAATTCAAAAGGAAGGCATTTAGTGTTTTTATCCCAAATTTCATCAAATGACATAACTTCTTTCTTTTTCTCTTTGATCAGCTGTTCTAGCAGGGCCCATTTCGAAGGCACTTTTATTGTATTGTTCAGTTTTTGTGTGGCTGCTTTAATAATGGATGTTTTGATAGACTCTAATGTTTCTCTGCCTTCATCACTCAGACTAAGAAGATCAACTTCATACTCAGAGTCGACTAGAGAACCTCTCAACCAATCTCTGTCCTCCTCTGGAACGGCTTTCCAGAACTCTTTAAAATATTCATCAATTTCCTATTGATAAGAAAAATAACCAGTCCTTAATAACTTAAGCGTTATAAGTGCATGTAGATTTCAATTCAAAATGGTGTATGTTTTGCATGTTAAAAAGCTTCGGTAAATATCCACATTAAACTGCACGTATAATGTACTTACATCTTCAGATTTTCCTTCCGTGTGAGTAGCTATAATTAACACAGGGGCCGTTTCTACTACCAAATGTCTTGATGGATGAAATCCAGAACTTCACGTAGTCTAAAAAAGACATCTAAGTAGATTGCATCGGAGAAGTTATTTGTTTTTTTTCATCTTTCAAACAAAAATACACTATTTATAAAGTTCTATATATATAAATCTGCATTTAGGCCTGCTTATCTATCAATAAGATTTAAAACAAGCGCGGTTTATTATTAAACTTTGCGAAAGTTGCTTCTTGTACATTTATCACTTTATAAAGAAATATCCTCTTAAAGACAACAAATGTTTACCTTTATAAGTCCATGTAGAGAAGATTGATCCCTGTTGGTTATTTTCTTCTGAACTTACGTGATCTCCAAGCTTTTGGTTCACACTTAAAACTAGAATAAAGAACACCCTTTCCGTAATGTAAATCTGATGGCATGCATAATTTGCAAATTAACCGGCTAAATCCAGCATACTAATTGTTGGTAATTTTTCTTTTTCATCCAATATCTTCAGCAACATATCCTTTGGAATTGTAGTTGTTCGTGCGGCTGAGTAGACAACGGGCTTTATTTTCATTACTTTATCATTTTCAACTTCAGTATGAAACGTTTTATTTTGAGTAGAATTATCCTGAATGTATAAATTGTCCTTTTCTAATTGTACATCTACGGCGTTTGCATTCACTTCTACACTTCCATGGTTCTTCCCAACGTCCGAATCTAGGTCAGATATACTTACCTTAATAAATACATTTTGTCGTCCGTTATCTGAAGAAACTATTCAAAAGTATTTTGTATATTAAAATAAGCTATTATTTAAAATATATATATATATAATTTGCTTTTCAGAGTTGAATATCTTTTAACTATTTTAATCATGTTTGGCAGGACTGCTTGTATAACAAATCATATATAGTTTTTTATGCAGCTATGAGAAATATATTTTACACCTTAGAATAATTACGCACATCTCTGTGCAGTCTGCAGGATATGCGCCTTTATCGCAGCGCAATTATCAAATAACCTTTCATTGCGAAATCGCAAGCTTAAATTTCTTGACAGAGTAACCCAATCAAAATCCTTGACTTTGTTGCGCCATTTTTATTAGCCTGGTAGTGCCTTAAAAAAACCCACCACCCACCCTTTTTGGGGTTTTTGGTTTTATATTATTTTATAACTTGTCATACGTTTCTTGGATTGGCGCAATTGTTTGGACGCCTCCATGGATTTACTCATTTATGTTATATTTTATGCATATTTACATGTACTCTGATATGTTCACTCCATGTAAATTTCTAGTCAGTCTCAGGGGGATCACACTTGTACCTTTCACCTATGTACATGTAACCTGTAGTCGAATATGTCATTTAATTCAATGACATAAAGTAAAAGGTAAAACAAATCATTAAGGGGGATCACCTAATATTAAACAATACAGGTTACATGTACATAGGCATAAAACAATATTATCACAGATAATTCAATATGTGTTTCTAGTGAATATTCAATCAAACAAATACATCATACCTTCTAGACATGCATTTCTGATGGTAAACACATGCTGATGAAGCTCTAGGCCCCTTGTAGACTCAATATCTTCTACAGCATCCTGAGTTTCTCCCATTAAAAGTTTCAGCAATGTTGTTTTTCCTGCTTCAGCACAACCAACAAGAACGCCTCTTGAGTGTTCAACATTTATTGTGGTTTTCTGTAAAGACTCTTCAAGTTTTTCTAGGTAAATTTGTTGCAAACTCCTCTTTAGAATTTGTGATAGGGCATCCGAATGTATAACCTTACTGCTTGATCCTGAAAATAAAAGACAAATCACTTTGTATGAAAAGTGTAGAAATGTGGAAATTTGCAATGCATGTATATTTTCCTGCACCAAAATAAATAAAACGGCGATGGAGATATATGTAATTTGTAATACAGCTATACTTGTCAAAATTTCGAAGTCCCCACTTTTATATTTTTCAAAATATTCAAAACCTTAATATTGATGTACTAGTTGCTTACAATTTTGCCTTTAACTTGCAATACTTAACCTGTCAAAGCCAAAAAAATTGCAATCGAATGTGTAATTACTCGACCGTGACCGTTTTTGTTCAAAAGCATGAAGTTCGAGTTTTTCTTGTGTTTTCTTCATATTCTTTACTTCCATGTTTTCTCCATCTTCGATTGATAAAGTAAAACAGAAAAATGTCCACACAAGATAAACCAGAGTTTGAGACATCTTTTACAGCAGCAGAATCTAGCGAGACTAGAGGATGACCTAGTCTCCACATGGAAAAACATTCAATAAAAGTTTTTTTCTTAAATAGAGTTAACTCTTTGAGGACCGGTTGTCTTGCTCTGAATTCGTTTGAATGGAGAATAAAGCAGTGTCTAAAGTTGTGAATTTTTAATTCTAGGGTGCCTTAACATTTCTGCATATTGTGTTAAAAGTGCTTCAATAAAATAAATCAAATGAGAAAAAATTGTATTGCTATTTTTTTTATTTTGCAAATTATACTGTTAAAGTAATTGAATATAAGAGTGGTGTAAAGCAAAACTTGCCTGGTGACTTAGAAATTTTGACTAGTATATATTTTCCTGCATTTAAAGATCAATAATTCGATAAAAGGCGCAAATGGACGATGAGAGCGACAGATTTGGATTGATGTTTGTGTGATTTTTTTTAAATTCGAAAAGTAAATAAGAACAGCATATTCAGTATCTACTATGACTTTTTTATTTTAATTTTTCACATAAAAAGTTATATCGTTTATATCCTTGCATATTTTGTTAATGGTTTCTTCTATTATATACCTATTATACATGCATATAATATTCCTACAAATAACATGAAACCTAAATTAAGGACAGATGATACAAACAATTTATTCTTTGAGAAAGATTTAATATCATGTCACAAGTTTAGAAAAAAGGATAATTCTTAGAATATTTTCTCCTAAGAACTGGAAAAGTATTACTAATATTTCAATAAAAAAACATATATAGACAAATCACATTCAGTAAAGGTTTACAGTTGAAAACAAATTTCAAAATATGTTACTTGGTGCTAAAAGTATAATATAAACCTTAGAAAAATATACGAGGTCGGGTGAATTTTAAGAGGAGGAACAAAATGACAAAAGATTAGCAATATTACATAGGCTGATTTTTACAATTTAGCTTTTCCTTATAAATTTCAACTGGCTTGGTATATTTTTCTTTAGTTTATATTACACTTAATGCACCAAGATTACATACTCTGAAATTTGCTTTCACCTGTAAACCTTTACTGAATTTGTTTTGTCTATATTTGTATTTTTTCATTGAAATATTACTAATATTATCCACGTGTTTTTATAATCCTGTTCTAAGGAAAACAAAATCTAAGAAGCATCTACTTTTCTAAACTCCTGAAATGATATTTAATCTTTTTCAAAGAAAAAAATTGTTTGTATCATCTGTCTTTAAAGAAGTTATATGTTATTCATAATGAACGATTTTAGGAAAAATGTTTTCTTTCAAAGGACCTACATGACATATAATAAAAAATAACCAAAATGTGTTAAGGCCTTGTACGTTATTTTAAAGAAAAATCTCATCGGAAAAAAAAATATTTTGAGGCTTTTTTGAAACTGAGAAATGCTAGGAACGGTTCTCAATTATGAAATATTTTTTACATGACTTAACATATTCATATCCTCATTTTCCATTTAAGTCAATCTTATTTTTGTTTTCAAATCGTTTATATCTATAGCTAGGACAAAATAGATTGCTATATTAGATGTCAAACAAAACTTACTTATTCATACTCACTTATTCGCCCACATTTTGCAAATTAGCAATTTTGTAAACAGCTACCTTATGTACATAATCAATTAAGCCTATAATTTCTGTATTCTTTGACATCTCAGTGGTATTAAATGTAAATATTTTAATGCGATATGAGTAAATAACAGAAATAGTGAATATGTGGAGTTATTACATGGATCAAAAAGAGATTCCTGCTTTTTTTATGAAGCCTTGGATCAGAAAGATATCAAAGAAGTATAAAACGTATCTATTTCATGGGAGTAAACATGACTTATGTTGTTTCTTTAGTCAACACCTACAACACTCACCATTATTTGAATCATTTTTCTTTTTTGGACTGCCGATGGATACTGAAAATAAACAGTTTCCAGTTACAGAAGGAAAATACATTTATAAAATTCGATTAATATATGATTAATCATTATGATCTAAATGGAAGAATAATATTTAAAATGTTCAATGTTCTTCATATTTTACATTAGGTTATTACTTCTATACATTACACGTAACTATGTCAGTCTTTATAAATACTAACTGTCTGCCAGATAATCACATCATTTTCTTAACATCAACCTTATACATGTATTTTGTTTTGCAGAATTTGAAAGCATAAAAATCTCCACAAACAAAGTATTAGGTTTTAATTGAGGTATATAATTCTGTTTAAACGTATACAGAATAAATAATAGTGCCTGTTATATTAACATTCATAAAAATTTAGGGAGTTTTTAGGAAGAGAAGGGCTTTCAAATGATAAAAAAATGAAAAAAAAAACATTACTAAGTCCATGAAAACTCAATTTACCTGACACTTTGTATACTCTTGTTCGTAATTCATCTACAGCCCCGAGTCTCTCAATGTATTTTTGAGCATCTTCTGGCTCTATGAAACATGACTTGATTTCGGTAACAGAATCCTTGTACACAGTTGAACTCCCTATGTGTTGTTCTAATTCTATAATGATTTTCAAGATGTTCTCCCATTTCCTATTAAATTCTGAGTCAGAAAGAGATAAATCTTTAGAATTCGCAGAGTATTTGTTCCGAAGAAGGCTGATACGTTCGATGTTTGCTGCAACACTTGTGTCATTTGGGTCTGGGATCTTTCCCCAACCTTTTGGGGGTAATGGTATTTTGCGGACAATCCGAAGTATGTGATACAGTAAAGGTATACCAAGATCTGAATAATCTCCTTTATATTGATTTAGCTGTACGGGAAAAACTATTTGCTGTTGCGATGCATTCACAGCCGTGAATGGGATTCCCTTTTTGTTTTTCAAATAACTATGAGACCATTGTTTCATGACCTTGGGTAATTCAGATGGTGGAATTTTCTTTTTAAGGATATCCCGTAACACATCTGAACAGGGACCCAGTATAAGTCTCGCCAGCCGAGCAGTATTTGCTGTCTCTGGTGTAGATGTACGTTTTGATAATGACATTGTCGATCTAATTTATACAGCACTATCCGACGCGGTCATGCTTAATTAATTCTAGATGTGGGCCTTATTCTGTTCAGAAAATTAGAGAATTGCAACTTCATTCTTTATTATAAGTATCAGACAGTGCCAATAATGGATAAAAAGGACATGAATCGATCACAATGTAAAGGGTATTCAAATTTAACATAAAATGAGAATAACATTAAAAACGAAAGTAGGAAAAAACAATGTTATTCTTTTGGTCACATATTAAAGACACGTTCTCAATTATAATTCTCAGTTAAAAATCCTGTATATAAAATATTCTGCTATACCTGTCACCTGCACTTATTGCGCTATTTTCACTCTAGGGCAAGGTCTTTTTTAAATCCCCATTTCATCTAAATATAGATTTTATAATTATTGCGAAATGCATTTTTTTTATATTACTCTGAGTTCGAATCAGTCAAGTGAAATAAGAATCTAGAAAAAAAATGCATGTACACTCATAGTGTAGACTATTAGTGATCCGAAATTGTAAAAAAAAAAATAATAATAATAATAAAATCTGCTGCGAACAAAAAAAGATCAATGTTGCTAAATGGAGATGAATCAAATACTGTAACATTTAATTTATCACAATTGCTGCTGCACTGTAGCGCCTCTGCTAGTGTAACACAGCGTCCACTAAATCAAGCACATTGCTAAATGCTACATGTATCCATAAATCTAAATGTTACCTAGTGATTTCTTTAGTTTACTTTAGGAGTACTGTACATATGAAAGTATGGGTATGTTTATTCTTTAAGTTTATTAATAGGATATTACATACAAATTCACAAATATTGAATAGCAAAAAAGGTAAAAAGACATTTTTGTATATGAGTTTTATTTATTTTCTACTTGCTGACAAATATGAGAATCATACGTACGACAGTTATGAAACATTATATTACCTCATACCTAAATAGTCGTTAGTAAAATAAGAATCTGATTGACCCAGACAGGTACGTGACCGTCGTATTTCTTGGATTGTGCTTGATTTGGTCTAATAAACAATTTATTGCATGACTGTTCAGGAGACGTGAAGATTTTCCATGGGGGTAGAAATCTTCATGTCTCACTCACTTTCATGCAGTAAATGTATAATATCAAATTTTCGAGCTTTTCCTCCAGCCAGTTTTTACCATGTCTGTTATTAGTCTCGGGATCTCGTGTGTAAATATTTTAATTTGGAAACATTTGGTCTACGCCGTGTTCGTTAAATGTTCTACCGCTAGTCAATTTCTTGTCAATTTCCTCAGCATACCAGGTCTGAAATGCACTTTTATCAAATTGTTTTGCCAATACCCACAAGATCTAAGGTTGTAAATAACTAGTGCATGACGCTGGTACGAGTCGGACTGTAAGTCATTCTCGGACCGTTTCCAGTGGCGGATCCAGATATTTTGAAAGGGGGGGGGGGCGACCAGTTTGAGGTTAGGGTAGGGTCCCACTGCCACACCCAAAACATTGATTTATTTGATATTGTGTATTTTTTCAGTCACAAAAGGGGAGGCCCGGGCCCCCTGGGCCCCCCTCTAAATCCGCCAGTGGTTTCTTAAGGATTTACATTGATGCGCTTTAAACACGTTCAATATATCTTTGAATACACGAACTTAGCATGGATCTAATACATTCTAGCCATTCTGAAATGTGTCAACGTCAGATAACACAACCTTCTTCTGTTGATCTCCCGGTTCTTCTTAAAATCAAAATTGACAATACTCTAAGTTTCTGTTTTGATGTATAATAAATGTAATGTTAACATTAACAAGTCCTTTTTTTAATTAAAATTTTTATTTAATTATACTATCACTAATATTTTCACTATTAATAACTTTAATGATTGTGGTATGAATACATCTGAAGTTAAAACTGTTCAAATACAATTCAAATCCACCCTAAACCCGATTGGTTAACACAAACATGTTAAACAATGCACGTTACATTACTTTTTTTTTCAAAGCAAATCTTCTATGTTTTTATCTTATATTTTCTGGAGAAGGCTACAATTCCACAATACGGGCGACTGTAGGCAAAATAATTAACGTTTTTACCTTCAACTTACTTCTAAAAAAAGGCTAAATTTTTATTTACTGTAAAGAACATATCCCATTAAACGCAAAAAACGATATAAAATAAATTTGCTTGTTACCAGTTGCTTTCCTCAGAAGCCATGACAGTTCTCGCGTGATACATGTAAGCTATATTAACGGGATAAAGGGATGACTAATTCCTATCTGATAGCTAAAAAGATGTAACAACCCTTTCAACCTAATAAACCTTAGAGGAATAAGGTTCATAAGCAAAACTAAAGAACAGCATATTAAAAGACAAAAAATTTACCCAAAATTGTACCATTTAGTTTACTGACCAATGATCTTAAGTGACGCCCGCAAACATTTATTTTATCACAGTTTATCATTGGGCCTGTTTATCGCTTGAATAATGTACATATTATGATACCAAACTTTGTTTTTTGTGTAGAAGTTTTCTGTTTCTTTGTTATCATAATTATTTTATTGGGCATTTCAAAACATTTATTGTTAAGAAACATTATATTCTACCTTTATGAAATTAAATGGATACATATGAAAACAATGTCATTCGATGTGCAACATGTACGGATACACTCACTTAATAATCTATTATCAAAGACCTATATATAATAAACAAATGCTAAGTATTTAAGTTTAATGTTTTATTCGAGTTGGCAGGTATTGTCCACAGTGGTCTACACAACAGTGGGGCAGCCGGCAAAATGGCATACCCCCAACATCAACATAAGTTGTGCCCTCCCTGACGGGAAAAGTAGCACGCTGGGTTGACCTCATTCGTGCTACGGACACATTTCAACACAAATTGTCTTTTAATTATATTATTTTGCTTTAGATTTACATTATATAAGATATAATTTTCAAAGTCAACATCACATATATCAACATCAATCATCACTTATATCAACATCAACCACAAAAAGTCAACAAAATCAACAGTTCAATGGTTAAATTGAAGGTGACGATTTCGCCAATACGACCACTGTGAAGTATAGTCTACTGTCTTTCCCCGAGCTCCTTGAAATCATGGATAAATCGCCAAGTTGACACCTGTCACGCATGGTATTTGGTCAGAGATCATTCCAAAGGTCCTAGAAAACGGAAATAGCGGGCAATCCTGATCAGCACCGTCAGTCTCCTTCAACGAAATCTCTTAATACCTGAAAAGACAAAAACAAAACCACACAGCAGAAAAAGATTCTCAATAACATTTCTATAACTTTAATAAATCGGCTATACCTAACCCATGTAAAACAATGTATACGTAAATTAAACAAACAAAAGGAGAAAGAGTAATACTTAACACCTAGCTCAAGGGTTGAGGTGGGAGGGTATTTCATAATACAGAAAAATAAATCGGATACTTTCATCACCCACCTTTCACTTTCATTGATGCATAGAAAAGGGGAGATAACCCGTAAACCTAGTAACTACGTACTGACACTGCATGGATGGATAAATAAATTCCGGCTTATCTCATTTATTTAATTTTTCACAAAAAGGAGGTGAATGATGACATATAATCAAAGGATATATAGAGCTTAGATAACGACGCATATTATGAGATGAACTCAAATATGCGGTATTATCAAAGACCTATATATAATAAACAAATGCTAAGTATTTAAGTTTAATGTTTTATTCGAGTTGGCAGGTATTGTCCACAGTGGTCTACACAACAGTGGGGCAGCCGGCAAAATGGCATACCCCCAACATCAACATAAGTTGTGCCCTCCCTGACGGGAAAAGTAGCACGCTGGGTTGACCTCATTCGTGCTACGGACACATTTCAACACAAATTGTCTTTTAATTATATTATTTTGCTTTAGATTTACATTATATAAGATATAATTTTCAAAGTCAACATCACATATATCAACATCAATCATCACTTATATCAACATCAACCACAAAAAGTCAACAAAATCAACAGTTCAATGGTTAAATTGAAGGTGACGATTTCGCCACATGGGCACCGTAGGTGCCCACCGCCACCTGGTGGGGGTAGGCAACTTCAATTTAACCACCCACCATGGACTCCTAGCCTACTCAAAACCCTCAGCAACCCATCCGTCGTGAACATCACTCTCTCTCATATCCAACCCACTGTAGATTTATGCTGCATTAAAATAAATCTGGTTACCCTTCAAATTTACCGTGCCTTACCCCCCCCCCCCCCCCCTTTTCCCTGATTTTATATCTTTCGAAGTTGTATTGCTTTGGGTCTCTATTTCTATTATTAATATCCAGCTATTTTACTCAGTCAGAAAGAAAGAACTAACTGGACTAATGTAAGAAAATAAAGTGGAAAATATGTCTTAACTAGATTTATCCCTCCTTTTTTATTTATTGGTTTATTCATTTGAATTTTATTTCTTATTCATTTTTAGGTAATTTGAAAGAAAAATTTGTAATATACTTTCCTGCAAAGATTTCAAACAAGATGAATGAGATGAGCACCTATACTCTCTACCCCCCCCCCCCCCCTTAAGGATGATTAAGTTGTTCCTGTATTGTAGAATAATTTTAAGTGTTCATATTCCAACTCTGTCAAGTGCAGAACATATTTTGTGATATTTTGTAATGTATCTTGCCAGTTCTGAAGAAATGAGCTTATCTAAGTACTACTTTATTTTTTAATCCAAGCTCTTCCGAAGACCATGTAAAATTGATTAAATCTTGTATATACTATTTACCTTTGAAGCCAAGAAACACAATAGGGTACATGTACTTTGTATTTACCCCTAAGCATTTGTTAATGTAGATGGACTGCACCAGACATGTAAGGCACATATGACTAAAACCTTCATTCTAAATCCCTTTCCAGCTAATACTCTATCAAATAGGCATGATCTTACTACACCTTAAGCTTCCTACTTTGGGAATTTTGAGGAGGGACCCCTCCCCCTTTCCTCCTGCAAAAATATTCTGTGGAATGGGTTATTAAAATTATAAACTTAAAATTCTTTTTAAGGCTGTAAAAAATAGCTTTAGGATAGAGAGCATGAAAATTAATATGCTAAATTAGTGTAAACCTATCCTTTCTATAATACCCTAAAATGCTGTCGAAGTTTATTTAATCTTAGCACTATGAAAAGTTAACTCCTACTCACTTGTGGATTTGTATTTGTATCCCCTAGCTAACCTATATTTTACTCCAGCATGCTAGAGGTTCACAACGAGATACTTTTGACTTGGCTCCGAGGTACATAAGGAGCGTAGGGACGTTAACTGGGGCTCTTATACATGTAGGAGTAACCTGTATTTGTACCCATTAGCTGATGCATGGATGTAATTTACATGTACATATGCAATTATGCACCGACTAATGCATCTTAATCCCATACAAGATTAATGTGTGAACAGAAAATAATTCAGCTAACTGCTCACATGAGATGAGGGATAAACACATACCATATTAATACCTGCGAATGGCAACTGGGTTTGAACTGATATTTTCAATGAAGAAATGCCCCTAAGATATGCAAATGTGTAAGCTAACAGTAAGCGCCTACTATAAAAAAGAAAATATTGTAGGAAATGGGTCAGATTATAATCTAGCCTGTGGTATAAAATGTATCTAACACCCCACCCCCACCCCCCACCCCCGAATTTGTATATCTATGCTGTTAGGAAATCTCGCCTTATGCGGTTCTTTCATCTTATTTATTTATTTATTCTTAAATCTTATAACTCCACATGAATAAAGCAAGTTACCTAAACAATTTATCCTTTTTGAGTTTAAAATCTGTGAATATAGAATTTTAACTGAAGCAAGTTTTATCTGTGTGAAAATAGCAAATCTTTTTTATCTAATAACTTAGAGACACAGCAAAAGCCAACACTGACAGAAATTTAAGCCCTATTTTAAACGTTATACTGGAAGTTTCATTATAACCCTCTTTATTTTATTTATTTGTTTATTTATTTATTATTTTGACCATTCATACAGCATATGCCATAAGGAAAATACATCTATTAGAAAGACCAGCACTGCGAACCTTATTCAAATGAGTCTGCATTGACTTTAGCACCTAAAGAACTCTGTAATTTGTCCCTCATCCCTTTCCGAAACTGAATTACTTGATTAAAACTGGTAAAAGTTCAGGGACTTGAAGTTGCATTTCTTATTTTGAGGTTCACTTTCCCTGATGAGAAAGATAACTCAAAGGAATAAATGTTAATTTCCTAATAATTTTGACAAGATTAGCCTATCAATTATTATTATTTATTTATAATAGTCTTTTATTTGTAGAATTATATTTAAATACCTAAAGATTTTCTTCTTGTATAAGTCTTAAAGAACATTGACGGGAAATAAAAGCCCGTGCTGAAATTTATCTTTGTGTGAATTATCGACATTTTTGGAATAGTGTATATAATGAATTGAGTAAAATAAGTTTACCTGATTTTCATGTTAACTTAAGATAGTACAAAACTTTTCATTTACTAAACACAACTATATAAGATACAAGGCCTTTATGCAGTTAAGGGGTGAGAAGGCATTAAATGTATGTGTCTTTATTGTGTTATCATGATATCAACAAACCTGCTCAAATAAGGTACAGGCCCTGTTAGAAAAATTCATAATTATGTTCATATACACTGAAGACGGCTTCCGAATGTTCAAACAGCCTGACCTTCATTTATTTCCTTTATTTATAACTTGAACCAAATCAAAATGTCAACACAGAATATATATGTGAAACAAGCCCTTGACCCCCCTCTTACTTAATCTGAAGACTTATATATACATATATTAACCAGCAAAATAATAGCTAGACTTGCTAGACAATAGATATCTACATGTACTTAATTAAAATAAAATTCGGGAAATCCTATCTATATCAACTAGTGAACCATTGAGGCCCTAAATTACTATGCACATTGTTATTATTCTGGTTGAGTCTGAAGCTGTCCCCCTTTTCAAGCCCCCTAAGAGAAGAGATATCCGAATAGATGAGGATGCTGCTGGTCCTAATATATCTATTAATATGTAGATTTGACAGACAATGTACAATTCAACTTGGGTGCATAAAACCTATGCCCCCAGCTTTAACAGCCTGAATTGTTCATTGCAATGCTTCCGTGCAACTGATTACTCAAAATCTATTTAGTCATCATTCGTATTTACTTACCTTGAGTTTTGTCATAGCATGTGTACATGTACAACTGTAAATATGTATAAACAAATACACATCTTATTTCATGTTAAATTCATATACATAAAAAATGCATTAATTGTTATATAACAATTAACATTCAAAAGCACCACAATTTGTTCTTTATTTTACTTCAAATTATTTTATTTCACAATTGATTACTGCCTTTGTTGCCTTCCATGCCTCTCTTTGGACCATTGTTTAGGTTGAATGGCCTTGATTGAAAATTTATATCCTTTAATTAGAGTTCTGTTCCTATGTGAATCAGGGTAAATAACATTTCTAAAGACATGATACAATAGCTTTATCAAACTTTAATTTATTTTCAATCTGTATGTTTTCTATTTATTCACTGTTTTAAGGAAAAGTTTTTTATGTCACAAAATATTTTGACTGATAAACTGATAAATACAACAAGCCCGAAGTTACAAAATAACCCATCCCCATATTGTAAGAATTATAACTATGCATATTCCCATTTCTAAACCCCCTAAAGATAGGCCAAGGGAACTAAGTATCTAAATATAGGCTACCATGTGTACGGATGTTTGACCAATGACCTTGAATAACACGGACCGAATAAAGTTGAATTTCAAACCTATTTTTAGATTAGCTCATTTTGTTTGAATAATATTTCACTAAGTACGTTTTTCCTCATTCAAAATATACTGATGAAGTTGGTTATTATTACCATACTTGTGTATCTTGTACCATGTGCCAGTGTTTAAAGTATGGACGGGAGGCAAATCCATCTGTTTCAATCCAATGAAATATTTGCCATCGAGCAATATCAATGTTGATAAGATAATCCATGTTAATTCTTTGACAGAAACTTAACTTTAAAAACTGGAAATTATTAAAAAATATTTCATAATACAGAAAAATAAATCGGATACTTTCATCACCCACCTTTCACTTTCATTGATGCATAGAAAAGGGGAGATAACCCGTAAACCTAGTAACTACGTACTGACACTGCATGGATGGATAAATAAATTCCGGCTTATCTCATTTATTTAATTTTTCACAAAAAGGAGGTGAATGATGACATATAATCAAAGGATATATAGAGCTTAGATAACGACGCATATTATGAGATGAACTCAAATATGCGGTAATAAATGCGCTAAATGATATCTTATGATTCATTAAGAAATGTGTTTTCATTCATTCATTCGTTCTTTATTTCCTACATTTGGAGATTCGAATTACAACACATCAATAATAACATATATACATGCACATCAATGAAAAAAAAATATAGAAAATGTATATACAGTTTGTTTATACACGCTGCATGAAAATATATATATATAAAAAAAAAACCTCATGTTTTTGTTTATAATAAATACTTTTATTTAGACAGGATAGCACAATTAGTACACATGACTAGTTTACATTGTGATTCTGTATAAAACATATTTACAGACAGATATAAAAAAAAAGTAGAAACTAGAGTAAAAAAGAATAATTATATACATAGCATGTTATATCAGACATATTTGTACATACTGATAAATAAACTACTAGTATTAAATATTTTACCATACGATAAAATTCATTTAAGAACAATTTCTTCACCTGTTCAAATTATAATTTTGCAAATATGCAGATTTAAAAGAAGCTAAAGAATTACAGTTTCTAACAGTGTCAGGCAACTGGTTCCATAAAATTGCAGTTGAAACATTAAAAGATCGTTTATAATACTGACTGTTCGCGCTTTTGGAATGTATAAAAGGCCACTAACACTACTCCTTGTTGCCCTAGAGCTAACCTGGCTAACATATCTAAAAACATGCAAATATTCTGGCTTCAAACTTTTCATAACTTTAAAAGCAAGGACAAGTTTTCTATATATAAAATAATCATGTATAGGCATCCATTTAACATGTTTAAGAGCACTAAAAATGTAAACAGTAGGTGTTTGAATGTCTTTCACCTTTATGATAATTCTAGCGGCCCTTTTCTGTAACCTAAAAATTCTATCAATAAAACTCTTGTTTTTGGCTGAACACAAAACAGTGCAACAATAGTTAAAACTAGAGCAAAGCTCGTTGCAAAGCAACGAGTAGGTCTTCCGTCCTGTTTGACCGGAAGTAGCTTTCATTTTTAGCAAAAATGAGAAATAACGTCCAAAAATGGTTTAAATCCTCCAAAGCTATGTTAATTAATGCAAAAATAAGCCACTTTTTGCTACTTCCGGTTTGACCGGAAGTGACAACGACGGACGGAAAATTAATTATTATGCTCCTAGAGATATGTGTTACTCAGAAACGTGTCAAAAATGGCAAAAATACGCGTTTTCTGACTACTTCCGGTTTGGCTGGAAGTGACGACGCCGGACGGATTTTGACGACTTCATTAGATTAAGCTTGATATTTTGAACAACTTTGCTTCTTTGACGTATTACAAATTCTCAATACTTTTTGAGATATAAAGAAAAAAACGTTCGGCCCCTCTAGGCCCTTAATTTTAAGGGCCAGCCCCTTTTTTGAGATATCTTTTGAAAGATCTTGGAATTCCACACTTCTTTTGTTCTATATGTTTTAACAAAATATTTCTAGGTAAAAAGATATCGAAGAAAAGGTGTTAGAAATTTTGGAATTCTCGACAGGACTATTTTCGGACCATAGCTAGCGCCGACGTGCGGCGTTTCCGGAAAAAGTTAAATGCAAAAGGCACATCTACAGACGTAGGTCTATCATACCTGAAAGTTTCATGTTTCTATCTTAACCCATTTCCCAGAAAAACTCTGGACAACCTGACCCTTTATAATTCATAAAATCGGCAAAATCTCAGACCGGAAGTGACGTCGTCAGAAAAGAAAAAAAAGCATAAGGTTCAAGTGATGATACATAAGTCCTGAAAGTTTCATGAAAATTCATCGAGCCATTTTCGAGAAATTTCGTGCACAAAATCGGTAAGAAAAAAAAAAACAATAATAAAAGTGAAAAAGAAACCTAAGAATAACAGAAAGGTCTTCCGCTGAAGACGGAAGACCTTAATGAGGAAAAATGACAGTGTTATAATCTTTTAACAATGCTGTCTTTGACATAAAACCTTGAAGACAGCGTAAAATGCCTATTTTTTGTGAAAGCTTATTACATAAAAATTCAATTTGTACAGACCAGGTTAAACATTTATCTATATGTACACAAAGTAGTTTGGCACTTTTAACAGTCTCTGATATAACATCACGTACTTTGTTACACAATTTTCTACATTTTGAGAGCTTTTGTGCAGTACCAATCAACATGCATTGTGTTTTCTTTAGGTTCATCGTAAGCTTATTACTTTCCATCTATTTCATAGAATTTAAAAGATCATCATGCAACCTTTCTTCAATAACATCAATAGATTTATGTGACACATCCTGTGACGTATCATCTGCATAAATATTGACATTTGAGTGCTTCAGACATTTTGGATAATCATTTACAAGTAAAATAAAAAATAAAGGCCCCAATATAGATCCCTGTGGCACTCCTATTGTAACATCTTTTTCATCAGATAAGACACTTTTCCATCTAACACATTGTGATCTTCCACTAAGATAAGACTGAAACCAGTTAAAAGATCTTTGACGTATGCCATATGACAAAAGTTTGTGCAACAAAAATGCATGATTTACAGTGTCAAAAGCTTTACTAAGATCAATGAAAAGAACACCAGTTAAATTGCCATTGTCTATATTGTTTAACCCATTTATCAATAATGTTATGCAAGGCCGTTTCACATGAGTGCTTTGGCCTGAAACCATATTGATGTCCAGTTAAAAGATTATTATTATTCAATGTAATATTATATAAATGGTGCCTGTTTTGGAGGGAAACATTTGAAATTGACACCCCAAGGAAAACCATTGTCAACCGACGCGTCAGCGAAGGTTGACAATGGTTTTCCGAGAGGTGTCAATTTCAAATGTTAACCTCCAAAACAGGCACCATTTATTTTATTATACTGAATGTCTTATTGATTTAGGACGTCAGCAAAAAAAAAAAAAAAAAAAGAAAAAAACGTCGATCGTCTTTATGTTCATGTATAGAAAGCTTTCACACTCACCGGTTCGCTAATCTCCTTATTGTTTGTTTGATAGTCGAATTAGAGTCATTTATCAAATAAAGTTTCGTTATTTCTGGCTCGCAAGCATGTTTCCTACACTCGCAAGCATGTATCGTCTGTCGTTTGTTGTTTTCAAGTAAGCTATATCGGACGCAAGCTTTTATTGACGTCAAGTTAATTCCGGTTCTTTCAAACGCGCAACAGACGTTTTGAGAATTCTACGGTGAACCGTACGCGCATAATGTCCACGCTTGTGGCATAACCGTTGTGTTACCCGTTGTCACGTGTGTTGCTAAGGCTCAGGGTAATCGAACGGATTGTTAACTGCGTCTAAACCAATCAGATTTTAGTATTTAACATGAAAGTATAATAATATTATATGTTTCATACACATTGTCGCTGTAGGTGGCTATACTAGAAACTATAAATGAAAAACATTTTAACACTAACTTCTTTTTGTCTAATACTTGGTCATGGGTACCCCTAAGAACATATAAGTAAAAGTCGTACTCATTTTAACTGACAAAATCTGTGTAAACATTACTGTATTCGTCTGATAATTCATACATAAATTCAGATCTCTCATTTTATGTTACAGCAAACGACGATATGGCATGTTGGAAACCGTTTGTAGAGGGATTCGAGCAGATTATACACTGGTTTACACCGATTTGCAATGAATGTAACAATTTGCATTTCTTTTGTTGAAAGTGGATATGTCCAGAGTGAAGCCAAATGCACAGATGTATGAAGAAACGTGAAGTCCGTGAAATCTGGATTTGAGTAAATTAAATTTTTCCATGAAGAATTGTAATGAGAATTAATAGCCTGTTTTACGATATTCTTAAAAATATGTTTGGACGGAAAACTGGTATTGCCTGTGTTTGTATGAAGACATCTTCCTAAGGTGTATTTCTGGATAATAGGGATAAGATTATTGACAAAACCGAATTTTGATGTCTGGTTATGGTTAAGATACTCGAACATTCGTAAAGTAAAGACTTGTTTCGGAAGGAGATTACTATCCATGCAGCAGAACTTTCCAAAGATATATAGTTTTCTTTTGTCGATTTCAGCTTGCATTGGTTGTAATCCGAACAATCTTTCGCAAACAGCCGTTCTTGTTGATTTGTGAAAATTTAGTATGCTTTTTGCCAATAAAATGCTGAAATCTATTCAGAATGTTCCAATCTTTTCGTTTTAAATTGTTCCATAACTCACAGCCAAAAAATACTGAAGGTAATACGAGTTTCCTATGAATACTAACTAACGTTCTGGGATTAGGCCTCTTAAGCATATTTGCTTTTATTCCAAAGTAGGATTTCCTTCATTTTTCACAAGAGCGTATTGTGTTCGGTAAAGCTCGAAGGTTTGATGTCTGTTGTACGCCAAAATGGATGTAATTTGTCGAAATTGGTATGACATTGTCACCAACATGCCATGCGTAATTACTTAAAACGTTTTTGTTATTGTCTTTAAATATTACAACATTTGATTTTTCAGCACTAAAATTAAAACACCATTTACATAAATAATTTATATCAAAATTAAAATAAGGTTATTCTATTTTATCATCAAAATAATCTTAGTCTGTTTCAAAGACGTCGTTTTTTTTACGAAGATAGCGTTATTGAAAGTGTTTCTAAAACGTCATTAAAAAAATGGCCTCGTTGATTAACGTCATTGAAGTTTTATTTCATTGCTACCGGTACATGTTGTGTTATAACACGTTAAACTTTAAAACTATAGCATATTAAATGTATTGCTGTAGATATGAACTATTTGAAAAAATCAATTTTGAAAATTTTTTCATAAATACCCCTTTTCCTAGAGAGCGGTCCATATTCCATTAAAAGAAATTTTCCCTTCTAACGAACGACCCACTAATTTTACCCCTACTCTAGAGGAGGCAATGAAACGTTATTTTAAAGATGGCTTGGTGATGCTCATTTGCTGGATAGATACTTTTCAAAACTGCTCCATACAGCTATCGCTTCCACATTATTTCTGAATAACTCTGCATGAATTTTCAAAACAAAGGCTTTTGGGTGCATATTACTATGTAATGGTGTTATTCAAGTAACCGAATTGTAATCCAAGTATGGAAAAACACCTTGCCAATGTGTTAAAAAACGATGTCTTCTTACAGAAGCTTTAAAATTAATGATTAATTAGGATTTTTTTTCCCAATTTTCATCAGAATAACAAACATCTCCAATAAGCAAGAATTTAAATCATTATACTATGGAGTCATGAATATCAGCATTGGTGTTGATAAAAAAAAAAGTTATCAAATATTGCGATATTACAGAAATCGATTTTTTTCAAAAAAGACATCATTAAAGAAAACTAACAGAAAAACAAGTTTATAATAGAAGAGCAATTTTAATATACATGTTCAAGTAATTAAATGTAGAAGGTGGTAAGACACTTTATACTACAGCAATAGTGAAAGAATATAAAAACAAACTCGAGGTATATCTTTTTTTCTTCTACAGTTTCATGATATTATCTTTTTGAAACGGAAGTCTGAAACAAAATATAAGTGGGTGAAATAAGCAATTAGAAATAAGTATATTCGTCCAAAGGTATTTGTAATACTCGTATTTTATTTATTTATTTTTTTTTTGTGGCTTAAAGCAAAACAAGGTTTTAATCTTTACCAAGAACTATTAAGACACAAGAGCATTGTTATGCTACATGTGCACACTGTGAAGGGAAATAGAACTTCAATGCAATGATTTTGTCGAAGTCGTGTTTCTTTATACAATGTCCACAGATCATGAGTTTTACATATATATAAAATTGCCTTTATAAAAGCAAAACATTTCTTCAACGTCTGTGTCCATGTCAGATCGACTGTCTTAGCGTTAAAGATTTTCCAAACAAGACAAACATGAGCACACATTTCCAACACAGCAATTGTGAAATGAAGAATAACATAAAAGTCGTTTTTGTTGTTCTCCACACAACATATCAAAATGTGAAAAATGAATGTCAACAAGAGAAGAATTTTTAAAATGAGCAAAGGATATTCAATATTTTCTTCAACTCCATGGCATCTTAAAATACACCATCCGTTTATTACAATTGTTTCGAGGAGGTAAATAACCCGATATTCTGAAAAAATATGATAAAAAATCATCAGTATATGGTATCCTTATGTGCTCGTTATAGGTAAATACAGATCAATATTTTTTTTTTATTCTTTGATAAATGAACCTGCTAGAATGACTTGCATGTTCGGATCTAAAACTTGTATCTAAAAACATTATTTACTTTGAGGCATGGTATTTCAACATTGGAGTGTACATGAAAAGGTTTCTTGAAGATTTTTTTTTTCAGATCAGTTCTTTTCTGTGTGAATTAGAAGAAAACAAAGTTGGCAAAGAATTTTATGCACGATCTTAAAAGCTTTACTGAAAATAAATTCGGATATTGCATTAATTGATAAAGCATTGTTCACATTTTCCGTGTTCCTAAATTATTAGCCATTACACATATTTCATATTTTAGGCACTTGACAGAAAGGTCAACATATACCCTTGTGGACTAGTAGTAAACCCATGGTCACCTTGGTTGGCAGCTTCACCAGACTGAAAATTATACTACCCATTCCTTAATCCCTCAAACGGATAATTGGAAATCAAGTGTCCAGTAAATCAGCTGTCAGATTGCATATTCTTAAAAAAGGATGAGAATGGATATAGACTATAAGAGACTCACAGGTATTACCATCAGATCATGATGCAGCTGGTTGTAAGAGGGCTAGAGTGGCGACCGGTCGGCAGGGGATGCTCACTCCTCCATGGCACCTGATCCCACCTCTGATGTTTCGGAGGTCCGTGTTTGCTCTGCTCTTATTTTGTATATTGTTTAATGGACGTTGAGATTGAATACTGTTCGTTATTTCCATATCCTTCCTTTAGGTTACGTTTTTAGTAAATTAAATGTTAAAGTTCTATATCTAAGAATCAAACTATAGGAAAACGGTTGTTTTCATATTGTAAGATAAATAAAATGGTTACCTTCCATTCGGATTTTGTTTCTTCAACAGTATCCACACCTGACGAAAATATATTTTTCTCCTTTATTACAAATTGAATTATGATTATAAATATCATATATCATAAAATGTAATATATTATTATATGTGATCATATATTTTACTATTTTATAACTGTTATTCTTATATATGTCAATACGATATATCCTGAACAATATCTAAACCGAGGTACATATATTATTGACAAAGCAGCTGATGAATCAGGAATATCAGCGGTCTATTTACAAATCACCATGTCATATGTTCTATTGTCGATACAATGACCATGAACTGACCCCAGGATCATGAAACAGATAAAGACTAAAATCAAATTTGAATGGACTATAAACAAAATCATTAATTTTGGAATTTATTATACCCCCCGCTTGAAAAGCGGGAGGGTATATAGTGATCGGGATTTCCGTCCGTCTGTACGTCTGTCCGTCCGTCCGTCCGTCTGTCCGTCCGTCCGTCCGTCCGTCTGTCTGTCCGTCCGTCTGTTACGCTTTTTCTCTTATCCGCAACTCCTCTTAAACTACTGAGTGAAATATAATGAAACTTTCACAGAATCTTTATTACATATTGCCATTGTGCACCTCCTATTTTACTTTTTTATTCGACACGTATTTTACGTTTCCCAGAGCAAAACATGGACATTGCCATTTTTTGTTTACCTATGACGTCACATAATAGAAGCTTCTGGATAACATTTGATTGGACGAGTTATTCCTCTTTACACATTACCGTAAAACAATATATAGCAACACATCGACATTATGGGAGGCGGGGGGTATCATTTAGTGAGCTCATTGCTCACAGTACCTCTAGTTTTTAAATACACTTTAATAGACCTTTTGTTAAGCAATTCTCAAATATAGTTTAATTTAGTCTGTTTGACTTCTTCATAATTTGATTATAGAATAAAGATTGGACTTAATCTTAAGATTTTTCATGATCTGACCCAGATCATGAGGGCCTTGTCAGCAAATGCAATTTATTATAGAACCATATGCTTACTGACGTTTTCCATACTAATTGTTATTCAACACTGAGTTAACGACTAATTTTTCCGTTTTTTCCGGATCATGACAAGAAGCACATGGCGGATGTGACGGGTCGGTAAGGGATGTTCACTCTTCCATGGCACCTGAGACTTGCTCAACAGAGCGAGCGCTCGCGAACGTATCTGTTGAGAGAATAAGGATTTTGTGCGAGCGCACGTGAACGTTCACTCTGTTGAACAGACCTCTGATCACACCTCTGATGTTTTGGAGCCCTCTGTTGGCTCTGCTTTTATTATACCCCCCGTTTGAAAAGCGGGAGGGTATATAGTAATCGTTAATTCCGTCCGTCTGTACGTCCGTCCGTCCGTCTGTCTGTCCGTCCTTCCGTCTGTTACGCTTTGAGGTACCCATCTCTTATCCGCAACTCCTCTCATACCACTGAATGAAATTTGATGAAACTTCACAGAATCTTTATTACATATTGCCATTGTGCACCTCCTATTTTACTTTTTGATCCGACACATATTTTGGGTTTCCCGGCCACAGGAAAACATGGACTTTGCCATTATAACTATATGGAGGCGGGGGGGGTGGTATCATTTAGTGAGCTCATCGCTCACAGTACTTCTAGTTTTGCATTGTTTTGTGGACTGTTAATCTTAAATAGAATATTATTCGTTATATGCATACGTTTCATCAGGAAAAGTTTATTACGTATGAATCCCTTCAAAAGTTGACAATTTTATAGATTTTTTTTCAACGTTTTAAAGACTAAAATATAGAATATAGAATATAATTTCAATACTAGAGGTACTGTGAGCGATGAGCTCACTAAATGATACCCACCGCCTCCCATATGGTTATAACTGGTGAAAAAGTCCATGTTTTCCTGTGGCCGGGAAATCCAAAATATGTGTCGAATCAAAAAGTAAAATAGGAGGTGCACAATGGCAATATGTAATAAAGATTCTGTGAAAGTTTCATCAAATTTCATTTAGTGGTATGAGAGGAGTTGCGGATAAGAGATGGGTACCCCAAAGCGTAACAGACGGACGGACGGACAGACGGACGGATGGACGGACAGAAGGACGTACAGACGGACGGACGGAATTAACGATTACTATATACCCTCCCGCTTTTCAAGCGGGGGGTATAATTACAATGTACATTGTACTTAACGAATACACGAATATCAATTCGGTCAATATCTTTGATATGTCCGAAATGAACCGATACACTGTATTTGCTGTATTTTAATAGGAAATGGGTGTGATGTGTGTCGAATATTTTAGTAAGGGAAATAAATGTTAATGAGTATGGAATATACATGTTTAATGATAATTATATTTGAAATTATTATCTAGCTTTTTTAAAAAGTAACTTACCTTTTATTGTTTAGTTAAAGATGTTAAATCTTATACCCTTCAAGTGTAATTCGATTGCATTGATATAAGGGAAGCCACATAATTTATTTATACCTACATATAAATGTGCGATCAATAGCTTTTTCAGGGTGTCCTTTGAAGCGTGAGAATCTGTTTCAAAGACGTCACAAGTCTATTTAATAAAAAAAAAACATTTAGCAAAAGATAAATTGAAATAGAGTAAATACTAACCTTGGTTCATTCTTTATGTTTATCGTTTACAGGACACATACAGTGTATTACATAATTGTGCATTTCAAATGAAGTTATATTAGAATACTTTTCTTCCGTAATTTAAGGCAACTAAAAATCAATAACATGATAAAAAAAATAAGAAAAACTTTAACGTATTTTCCCTATAACCTTCTTAGTCAGGGCATTAATATTACATAAGACAGTGATAACCCCTCTTAACAGACATCAATCGGATTTATAGTACAGAAGGAAATAGATTGTAATTCAAAGGTCTTTCAAGAATTCGTAGATAATATCGCCCTCCATCACATGCAGCACCTTCCCCTTTCACAGGTCGCCCGCGTGGCATAGAGGTTAGAGCGTCTGTTCTAGAGTCGCCAAGTAAGGAGTCAATCCTTACGTCGCGGGTTCGAATCCAACTGTGGGACGTGACGTGGAGAAAGTTCTGCAGTAGGTGCTGGCACGAAAAAGATCCCTCCCTGCTCAATGGCCAAGAGTGCCGAGTAAAGCACAAATTTTGCAGCTCTTCGTCGGATAGTGGTGGCGTCTCCATATGAATGAAAAATTTTGAGAAGGACGTTAAACAATATACAATAAATCAATTAATTCCCTTTCACTAACATTCTCTTAATAAACAAGTGAAAATTCGTAATGATGCGTGTTACTAGAATTTCATAAAAGTATAATTTATTATATGAAAATATGATTTAGCAACGTTTATTTTGATATTTATATTCACAGACAATATAGATTTGTGAAAAAATTTATTTGCATTTTTTTTTCAATAGCCAAAAATACCACTGATATTTCCATCTTTATTCTATGATATATATTTCATAAAAGTAAAATAGGATATTATTTTTCCAACATTAGCATATCCCTGTAAGGGTTTTCCATCGTTTAAAATTTTACTGTGTTGCAGAGTGAATGCATTTTTTTATAAGCACTAAAAGTTCGCAGTTTTTTTTTTTCGAAAATGAATCGCTTATGGTATGGTCGTACGTATTGAAAAATATAAATATACGTGTTATGAAAAGCAGAGGAAATTTTGGTCGATACAGTCGAATTACTTATTTTTGAAAGTAGATTTGCCGTACTTATTAGTCAGTTTTCTAGATCAAATTACCGAATTATACCGAATTATATATAAAAAAGAAACTTCAGAATAGTAAAATACTTTTAAGAGATCCTTGAATATGTTGAAAATTTTAAGCAATTTATTAACATCAATTAAATGACTTTGGTAATATGTTATGTTTGACTTACAGTGCTAACAAAATTCTAGAGCCGTGGCCTTAACGAAAAGACATATTTAAGAGTCAAAATCAGCAAGCATCGACATTTAGTTAAAAAAAATGTGGAAAGTGGCATAGAAACAGATTTGGTTAAAACTCATACATAAATTTTCAGAACCAATGGTATGATAGAAAAAGGCAAGCAAAAATAATTTTTCGCATTGTTGCTAGTATGGAAACCACGCGCCTTTCAAATGGAGTGCTTTGTACTTTATCATGACACTTGAATTTATGGTTAGACAAACACTTTTTTATTATTAGTCATTAAAAAACTTTTTAAATTATTATTTTATTTAAATAAATATACTCTATTTTAACAACTGTTGATTATTGAAATTCTCTTCACCTTTTGATAAATTAAACTAGTTTTAAGAGGTTTATTTTGCTTTAAAAGCAGCAAATTTGAAGTTCTTTATAGGAAATCTACAACCATTTAGAGCTTATCAACATAAAATATTTATTAAACAGTATTTGTTCTAGGAGAATCAAGAAAAAAATCTACAGGCAACTAAAGCATTTATATATGATAACTTATTTAAATCCATAATTTTCTGTCACTTTTGCTTCAAATTACCTCCCTTTGGTATAGCTCTCTTACATAGGAGGAATAACGGTAGTTTGCTTACATTCTTTTCAATAACAATACACAGAAGACTAGCAGAAAATTACAAACTTGGAGCAGTCTAAGTCTCAGTTTTGGCTTTTTTATGAGTCTTAATAACGGTGAGTGATTGATTTTTTTTTACAATTTACCATTACAACAGTTACTGAAGAATGTATAGCATAAATTAACCATGCAGTAAAATATGTTACATTTGGCAAGTGTTATTGCACATTAATTTTCAATTTAATTCTGATTAATTATATATGTTAGCATAACTTTAGTATTTTATAACAAAATAAAAAAGATTATGCATGGTCTGAGGAACCAGAAGGAGGGGGGTATCCCCATAATAATATTGCCGATATTAAACTATATATGATAAAATGAAATCAAATTCCCCAACTTAGATTATTTTTGCGGATCTTAAAGGTGAAAAAGTTGGTCAAGATCAATTACATAACTGTATCCAAAATTATAAAGTTTAATTTGAATTTAGTTTAATTTTAATTGGTTGTATTCACAGTATTTGTAACCAAAGTCACTCACCAGCTATAATGATCATGATGATTATAACGTGATTGATGTTCGGGTAAATAAAAATTTTGTATATAACAGTAGATATCTTAATTTACCATTTAAGATAATACCTGCTTTTTATATGAAAAAATATGAATTTATGAAATCCAACACTATTATGAAATATTTGTAAAATGGAATGACCTTTGTTATGGCGTCCGTAAAAAAAGAAAAAGGGACAGGGGGTTAGCTCTGTACTTTATATATTTTAGTTTAGGAAAGGGGATTACCTTGGAAGTATTGTGATACAAACAAGTGTATTATATAGTGGACTAGTAGTAACTGAATTGTATATATACCACTGTGACAGTAAAATAATGAATTTTTTAAAAAAAAAACTTTTTTGCTGATGTCATCCAGTGTTTATTTATAAAAGAAAATTCATATTCAGCTAACATTTTCTCGGGTACCACTGAACTATTTGAGGTCAACTAGGTTCAAATATTAAGCATCATTAGATTTAAAGAACGTAAATTTATGAAATGAAAATCTATAATACTCCATTTTTTCTTGGGGGGGGGGGTATTGGAAAGAAATGACATAATTAAGATTTTGACAAAACCTAGAACCAATTGACCTATTTATTGCAAGTTTTTTTAAATTTAAAGAATATCTAAAATCAATACGGTCTTAACTTTGAGTTGTATACTTCTGTTTTAAGAATGAAATTCGGCACTTTGAAGTCAAACTCGGAAAGAAGCAGAAACAGAATTGGATGAGCTTATATAAAATTAGACTGGAAAAACATGTAAATAATACATTTAGTAGAAACGTTAACTTTTTAAAATAAAATGATAAATCATTGAGATCTCTTGGAAATTAATTGATTCCAATAAACACGCTTTGCATTCATCATCATTGCTCAAGCTCAACTAAAAATGGTTCTAAGTATATGAAGGCAAACCTATATAATAATATTATTACATTTTAATTTTATCACTTTTTTCAGATTATAAGAATACATTATTACAGTACAGACCATTGATGCTTGAAGTGAGTGGATAGTGTTACCGGAGACTCAGGGATCCAGAAAATAGATCCATAAATTGTACAGTGTATTCATGAAAGTGGGTCAAATAAAAATGGTAAATCCAAAGGCAACATTCTTTGTTTGTCTGTAAGCACTTTTTATTGATGTAAATCTAATAACTATCAATTTTTAGCATGCAGATTCATAATTAGATAGTAAAAGAATCTGAAACTTATCTTTATATTCTGCATTTCGAAGTATCATAATTAAAACAAGTCAATATTAAATGATCAATCAATTAATTTCAAAACTGACAAAATGTTTATGTGAGAAAAAAGAAAGAGGGCTAATTTATATATTGTACCTCATGTACCACTGTTGTTGGTCATGTTGGTGTGAGTGAAATAAAAATGATGATGATGAACTAGTTTAAAGTCAGACGACACATTACTCAAATTTACGTTTTGTATCTCTAGGTTATATATATATATATTTATATATAATATTCATATTTGTCATTCTCGTCTGATTTTTACATTGTTTTCAAAATGTTTTTAAATATAAGTACAACAAAAATTTCGATATATGCCATTCAAAAGATGGCTCAAAAGGGTTATTAATGAATATCTTTTAGGGTCAGTTCAAGTTTAGATATTCATGTATATATAGCTTTTCCAGATTTTTATTTTAGTAGCTACTGAGGTCTTAGCTGTCTTGCAATATTGATTCTTTATTAGGACAGCAGGAGAATATATCATCGATTCAATACCAAAGGCTGCAGTAATTCGTTCTTGAGAGACAGGGTATCGTTTTTGAAAGTGCATGGTGTGGGGTAGGCATAAAAAACTGCAAGAAAAAAAGTTGGGAAATTCTCCGAACTCAGGGGCGGGGGGAGGGGTTAAACATCAGGTTATGTTGAGAAAAAAGTTGGGTGGGAGATGTTATCCCGTCTACCCATGCTATATGCCTGATTGATACGGTTTTACTTTAAAACTATGTGAGCTGCCGTAGTGACTCTCATAAACTAGAATTATTGTGAACAAGCTCATAAAATGATACCCACCCTCCTGCTATTGCATTAAGTGTTTTTTATTACAAAAAAGGTCCAAATGTACTAATTCAAAACCTTTTTAAAATTTTGCTAGTGCAGATATACATACCAAAAATGACCATGACATATACTCAAGTCATAGGTAGTACAAGAAGGGTATGGAAATAACGAACAGTAGTGTTGAGCACAAACTTCCAATTTCTCTTCATTCAAAGTTAAATATGTAAATGTGCCAAACTCATATAGTACACTTTTACTGCAGTGACCTTGAAAAAGCTATTTCCTTTAGTCAAGGTCTAACATGTCCAAATGAACTATGAGCAAGGTCATGACAAACCTTGAGCTCAAAAATAATCCCCGAGATGAAACTTCAAGTCTTTTCATTAGAATGTTACAGAATGGGCAAAGATTGCACTTTTCTTTTTCCAATGACCTTTCCTATTTATAATTTCCAGTAATCTAATATGAATGTGGATTTATGTATTGTGTAGATTTAAAATTGGATTGTTTTGTTGATAATTGTGTGAACCAGTCTGTTGTGTAATACGGAAACTTGGACCGGGATTTTATATGCATCTTGAGCATCACTATGAATTTACAGCACCCCCACTTCCTTTTTCAACCAAGCCCTTAACCAGCGCATGGTTTAGAAATTAGAGTGAAAAAAATATTAAAAAAAATAACTGTTAATTAATCGAAAGAAACTAAATTTGATGTTAAAAAATTAGTCGAATCAACGGCATAAGAAGACAATTTAGACCTGGAGCGCTTTCGGTGGCAGCATATTTTTTTTTTTTTCTTTTTTTTTTTTGATATTTGGAGATTTTTCTAGGACAGCGTGCAGCATCATCTAGCGTGTCGGTATCGCCATTATTCTGTGTGGATTAATAACTTTCTTAAAAAAAACAAACCTAACTTTAATAAATTTGTAAGCATGCAAATATGTGGATTTGTCACTATTATTAAAAAATTCAAATATTGAAGACTCAGATGGTGAGCAAATTTTTATATTGGGTGATGATGGCCAATTGCAAAGCAAACCAAAGAGTATTAAAAAATCACAACAATTGAGAAATGGACGGATGTCTTTCTAATTCATTTGAGTATATACATCTATCCATACAGGTAAATATCAGCATTTACTAAAATACATGCACGATGTACGTGCTGGAGCAGGTAGGTCCTCTGGGTGGAAACTTTATGACGAGGAAATGTCTACAGTGACAGGAATCCTTAGACCTACATCTCGTCACAGTGGTTAATTTGAATGGTCAATGCGAAGCAGTGTGAAGCCATATCGTCACCTTCAAGCTGGATTTAAAAATATGATGTTGACTGTTGATACGTTGATGTTGATTCAGTATTTTTTTCATAAAGACAGTTTAAAGTAAAGAGTTGTATATTAAATGATATGTAGATGTCTCGGTAGCATAATTGGGATGAACCCAGCATGCTACTTGCCCTTTTGGAGGACACATAATATGTTGTAGTAAGGGGTGAGCCCTGTTGTCTGGCGACCCCAAAGTTGATGTTGGAAATTCATTTATTTGACCACTGTGGCCAATATATGCCATACAATAAACATTTAGCTTAAAAAATGTGTTTTTAATTTTAGAAATTCATAATTAATGCTACAAATGCAAGCAATTGGTATTGTGTATTGAATTGCGGGAGTCTGGGTTGGATAAGTCATTACTGTCTTTAAAAAAAAATATATGTACCATATATTTTAATGCAACTATCAACTAACCGTTACATAGAAGTGTGACAACAAAATATTTGTCTTAGTTTTTTCATGCATATAGGCCGATGTGGGTTTAGAAGTTAATTGATTATGCAAGTCAAGCCTTATTAATTAGGTGCTTTAGATTTTAGATTTGAACGGAGGTAGAATTTTTGTAATTAAAGTTTCAGAGAGAATTTATATGTTTGGATTTTTTAATTATAAAAGATCTTACAGCGTTGACAAAATGTTTAAAGTGTATCACGTTTAAGTTCAATCGATGCTATGTCGGAGAAAAGTTTACTGTGTCGGACGCAGCACAGTAAAACAGCTCAAGGAGAACACTGCAGGTACATGTAAATGTGTTAATCAGAGCGTTCGACGCGTTTTCTCGGCCTGCATACATGCATATCCAAACGTCTTCTGCTGTACTTGAATGCATACGTGTCAGTGTGTTTCCACATGGCGAAGAATGCATAAAAATACTTCTCACTATATAATTCTAGTTCTGAGTTTCTTCGTTTTAAAATTCACATTTCCTTGTTTTTTTATTTATTTAAAAGCTATGACTTTAGGGATGTGTAGTCGACATATAAGCTACAAAATCAATAGACAGCTTTGGTGTTGCAGGTCCAGAGAAGAACATGTTGTTCCGTGCCAGCATTTCCTTACCCCTTTCCAATTATCTTTATATACGAGATATTCTACTCATTTTTTGAAGTAAGAAGAGTTAAGTATGGTTTTAAAGTGAGTTTATTTGCAAATATGTACAAGTCACTTAGCTGCATTACATGTTTCATTATGTATTAAGTGAATATATTAATTTTTGTGTACAATAAATATTCTTTACAGATACGATTCGTCGTTCTCATTGACGTAAAAAAGTGACAATGCAAGATTCAAAGTAATTAAGTAATTTCAAAGTAGTACAAATGTAACATTCTGTCAGTAGTATTGTAGCTATTGTTTGAACATTGGAACCGAAGTAAAATGATTATAATATGGATTTATTGTATACTAGGCAAATGGCAATCTCTAAAAGGTGAACATTTAATTACATTTTAAGGAAAGATGATACAAACAATTTATTTTCTTTAGAAGGACTAAATATTATGTCACAAGTTTAGAAAAGTGGATAATGCTTAGAATTTTTCCTCCCACGGAGTGAAAAATAAAATAGTCTTGGAAAATATTACTAATAAGTCAATAAAAAAGGAAAAGCAAAATGACAAGAAATCAGCAATATCATATAGATTGATTTTTACCATTTTGCTTTTCCTGATGAAATTTACCTCGCTTGGTATACATTTCTAAAGTTTATATAAAACTTCTAGCACCAATGTAACACATTCTAAAATTTGTTTCCATCGGTAAACCTTTACTGAGTGTGTTTTGTCCATATTTGTAAGTTTATTGAAATGTTACGTTTATTTTTCAAGTCTATTTCATTTTCAAGTTCTTAGGAGAAGAAATTCAAAGAATTATTTACTTTTTCTAAACTTGTGACATGATATTTAGTCTCCTCCAAAGAAAAAAAAAGTTTGAATCATCTGTCCTTAAGTACAAAGTATGAGAAAAAATGTTTATTTTATGAAATTATGCATATTTAGCAATTTTATAGATAATGAAATTAAATTTACACAACAAACAAGCAATTACAATATGTTATTGATAAACATTCCATAGATCCTAGTTTAAGTAAGAAGAAGAGGTGTATGATTATATATACAAATAGAGGACCAGACAAATCATTCTACTCTGCTTGTACAATGTGCCACAAGTGAGCCGAAGACAGAAGAGTCGTTACTAAGAAACAGTGCCAATCGACTGTATAAACAACTATTCCCCACGATTATTTAAATTCAAGGCTATCTGACACTATTAGCAGCTGTTTGAACGCCGCTGTAGTAAAAGATAAGGGTGTACATTGTTTTGTCATATCCGTGTGTCTGTCTAATTACTTTAACTTTAACCTTGCCCATAACTTTTTGATCTACTACAGCTATGACATTTATATTTCACATTTGTACTCCTTGTGACAAGCCCGCAATACTTTTCCATTTCCGATTTTTTTTTTTGGTGAAATTTACCATATTCAAAGTCTTATTGAGAATAAAGTTATATAATAGCGTTTCCGCCTATTCTCTTTTTAATAATGTCTCTTTTAAATCATTCCAGGTAAAGTAAACTTTGGTTCCAATATCTTTTCTATTCATCAATCTCTTGGTGTTTTTTATGTTCAGGGCTGCTACTGTACTCTTCATTTTCCTGCAGGTCATCATTACCTTGTGTCGTAGCCGTACTTTCAAAGGAATCATTTATCAACTCTGTGTAGGGATTAACATCCATATAAGCTCTTTCGTTTGAAGAATGTATGACATTTAGATAGTTACCCTCCACATTATTAGGATCCACATAAGACCCTACACGCATTCGCTCATCATTTGGAGTTTCGTGTTCTTCCCTTGATACATTCAAATGTTCATAGCCTTTGTCTTTTTCTTCAATAGTATCATAATCGGGATCATTGTAAGGATCATTTGAGAAGGCAGCGTTGGATACATATGGATTTCTTTCTGTTCTCGGAACACTACGGAGGCGTAGTTCTTTACGTCTGTCTTTCAAAAGCATTTTTCTGTAACAAGATATCAATAAACATTGCTACACGTAAATAAACTGACAATGTTTTAGCTCATCTTTTGCATGTATCCTATCGGCGTTTGCCATGAATATTTTGTTGGTCTGTAAAACGTCAGCATCAGCTTGAATAGAACTCAGAATGAACAAGGGACTTGGGATTTGCGTCTTGCTAAAGTGTGCCTGATCGTTTCCCTACTACATGTACTTTTTTTTTTGACTATCTTATTAAAGTTTTATTTTCCCATGTTTACTCTTCATTATGTGCAAATCCATCAAAATGTCGTCAGTATGTAATTTTAAAAAAAAAGCTGTTGAGAGTCATTTTTTGATCATTTATTTTTGTCATATTTAATTATTTTATTGTGTAATACATTGATTTTTTAAAATCATCTTCTTAACAAATAACATAAACAAAATAATAATAAAGTGGGAAATTGAAGAATGTTTAGCTCTTGTTTTTCAAATGCATAGATTCCACTCTTATTGTTTTATTTTGTACTTGCGATATGATCATATAATGGCACATATTTATAGAGACGGTGAGTCTAAGAGGTAATTTATATATTTATCGAATCCATCATTAGAATGAATGAAAATATTAGTTCTTTTAGGAGCTATTCTATTCCGTAAAGTTTTAAAATTTATTAGAATTGTGTCTAAAGAAAATTTTCTACAACTATAATTGAAAAAAATCCAAAAAACCAAAAAGCAAAGAAAAAATGCAATAATTGCATTTATGAATTGATGGGTTTGATACATACCTCATTGTTAATAAGCTAAAAATCAGGATACCAACAAAAAGCACAAAAACTGAGGATCCTATGGATACTGTAAAAAAGACGAGTTATTGATAGGAATAGATTTAACCCAATAGCAACATACAGGGTGTCTGAAAAGAAAGTTAACACTTTCAAACGTTTAGAATGCCGCTTTAAGGTTGAGGAATTTATATCAAAATGTGTACACATATAATGCAAAGACGTAAGTTTAATCTGATAGCTTCATTTAATTAATATGTCAAAGAATATTATTTTAGCAGCAATTTAAGGTAAGTCACTCCTGAAATTTGTTATATCAAGGATTTTTTTAGAAGTATATTTAGGATAAGTACTCATAAAGTGTAACTCAAAATCGCAAAGAAAATAGGGGGTCAGTGTGCATCCTACTGATCTACGGTACATTTAAGTTGACCTTTTTGCACTTAAATTTCATCTCTTTGGTTAATTAATTTAACCCTTATTATATTTGATTAGATGAAAGCATGGCAATAAATATAATCTTATTTTACGTAAAATAGTTTGAATAATATTTATCATTAAACAAATCTTGCAATTAATGCGCATAATTATTGTGTGACCTTTTTGCACTAAAAAATAACATATTTGGGGTTTTAAAACTTAATACTAGGCAATAAAAAAATTTCTTATATCAAACTTTTTACGACTTGAGTTCTGATCAGTCACAAGTATCGAGTAGTTTAAAATAATGAAAGAAAAAGGTGGGGTCAGTGATGTAAATTTTGAAATATTTGTCAAAATATGTGTTTCAGGCAAAAAATGGTGTAAATTTGACCTGGACTTCTTTAATATATTTTCATTTTTTGGAAAAGTTTGTTGAGGGAATGTGTAAAACATAGTCTAAAAATATAAATTAAGATCTATATTAAATATTTTTAGCAGTATCAAAACGGAAAATATTCTCCAAGTAAAAGTATGCTAGGCTAAATTTCGATTACATTAAATTTGATAAATGTGCAGATTTGCAGAATTTTCTGCTTAATATCCTTCCACCAAAAGAAATAGTCCCTCATAAATCTTGCTTCTTTGTAAATTTTTGAGCAGTTTTTTCATTGAATGTTAAAAAATTTACATTGTTGAATTTCCATATGTTATAAGAATTGAATTTTAATAAGCAGTTTTGAATTAAAAGCTTCTGCGTGAATTTTTCTAAAAAGCTGACGAGTGACTAACCTTAAGTACAAAGTACCAATCTGTCATTTCAATAATTAATGACGTTCTCTAGGTGACGTCCTTTCACCAACTTCCCTTCTCTCACTCGCACTTTGAAATTATTAATGACATTTTTACACATTTCTTCGCTGATCTTCTTTACTTCCCGTTTGATGTTTGACAAAAGCATATTCGTGTCCACCGGTTTTGGTTTGTAAACGGAACACTTAAGGTATCCTCAGAGAAAGTAATTGCACGGGTTCAAATCGGAACTGTGCGCAGACCAAGATTGTCCAGACTCTTTCACTTCTGGGTATCGCCGGGAAATCACCTTGTTTCATTGAGATACTGTAAATGTATTATATTTGGCGTGTACGATATTAGGCGGAAATTGAATTTTCAACAAGTTGGCGTAGATTTGATTTAGCGCTCTTTGAATGTGCATGAACCTTTATACTCAAAAAATTTAGCGATGTACTTGATTTAGCGGAGGCTGCTTTCCGCGAAAGGCGCTAAAAAGAATACACAACCAAATGTAATACGTTTACAATAATCTAATACAATATTAGATGATGTGCTGTAGCACCGTCTTGCATGAACCAGACATTTTGCATATTTGCTGTTCGTTTTCGAAGTGCGGGAACGAATTTGTTTTTCAGGAGTGACAAGTATCGTTGTGAATTAACAGTGTCCGTAAACACGTAAAGGCCGATCACTCCATGTGACGATATGGCACACCAAACAGTTAATTTTTCGCTATACAATGGTCTCTCCGTGTAACAATGAGGCTGTTCATTTCCCCCAGAGTCGCATGTTTTGTTTACATATATTTCCAGATAGGAGGAAATGTGATTCGTCGGAAAACCAAACATTTTGAAATGCATCTGCGTAATTGTCAGCAATGTCAGCAGCCCAACGACAAAAATCAATCTTTGAACCTGATCCGAGATACTCAAACTCTGCTTTATCTGAATTTTGTATGGAAAAAGTTTGAGATCCTTCCTATATATGTCATGAACAAAAGTTTTAGGGATTCAAGTCTCTGAGGAGGAACGTCTAACTGATTTCTCTGGACTGTTGGAGAGCATTTCTTTAAGCGTACTCACATTTTCGTTGCTCCGACTTGACCTTGGCCGACCTGCTTTTGGTGCATCTGCTACTGGTCCTTGTCGCTCGAATTTAGAAATAATTTTGTAGACATGTTCCTGCTCACATTACAATTCTTAAAATGAGATCCAAACCTTTGCTTAACGTCTGTTACACATTTCGTTTCATAAACTTGTCTGACGATAAAAATACGCTGTTCTGACGTTAGTCACGCCATATTGAAATACCGTTTAATTAAAATGACGTCATAATGTCGGGACGTAAGATTTAGTGCAGCATTTTTTTCTCATAGTAAAAACTTTCGTTTGAGACCTTTCGAATGATATCAGTTTCATAGAAGAAGCTTTAGATTTAGCGAAGTTATCAAAATGTAATACTGTTAACTTTCTTTTCGGACACACTGTATTGAACAAAAATATCCGTTCAGCATCATTAATATTTCTACATATTGAGAAACTTTCAGTTATTCTCAACTTACTAAACAGCTGTGCTTGATTTAATTGTTCTGTCGTGTCCTGGTCTACGATTTGTGAAGTTGGAGAATCTATTTTTAGTAAAGAAAACTATATTTATGAAATATGCGATAATTAACAATAATCATGCTCAATATTCCAAACAATACAGATTGTTAACGCAGGAGAAATAGACCTCTGAAATCTGGGGTAGTCTAATCGGAGACAGCCATCACACGCAGAAGAAAGAAGTAAATTTAAGTCATCATATTTATTGTATATATAAAATTAGATGTTGATTTGTCATTAATTCCTTTCGCCAGTAATTTAAAATCTTCACTACATGATAATGTATACATGTCAATATAAATTAACATAAATTGTAGATTTTCTTGAAAAGATTTGTTTCATCTGTTTTCTTATGTCTAAATCACACCTGTACACCATCGATACCCCACCATATCTTTGGGGGCTATGATTTGAACAAATCTGAAACTACACTACCTGAGGATGCTTACATATAAATATCACTACTCCTGGCTTTGCTGTTTTTGACAAAAAAAGGTTTGAAGATTTTTTCTCTATATCTCCAATAAGAACTTTGATCCCCCATTGTGGTCCCACCCTACCTCCGAGGTTTATCATTTAAATAAACTTGATTCTACAAAACCAGATGATACATTTATATGAATATTAGCAATCATTGCGATATATATTTCGATGCAAAACAATCATGAATCTTCACCACCTAGTGATATTGCCATATCTAATAACACAAATCATGCTTTTGCGGTGCTAGAAAAAACGATTTTCAGAGATTATTGCTATATATGTGCGCCTTTGCAAAACTTTGCAAAATTTTAAACGCCAATTGAGGACCTACCCTACCTCAGATGTTTTGATTTCAATAAAACTTGAACTACCCACCAGAGGATTATGACACATAATTCCTGCATGGTTCATTAGAAGAAGATTTTTCAACTGTTTCCTATATATTTATATGTAAAATTTTGATCGGCCATTGTGGCCCAACCATACCCCAAGAAATCATGATTTGTGCAAACTTGAATCCACACTTTGTGAACCTAAGAATAATTTAACTCGAATTTCATCTTTCTTGAGAAATGAGTTCTTGAGAAAAAAGATTTTAAAGTTTTTTTTTTCTCATATACTCCCATGTAAAACGTTTTGCTCTTCTGGCAACACGAGTTCATATTTTCTTGCCTATTGGTTCTTGTAGAGAAGATTATTGATATGCCAGTAATTTTTCACTATTTTTCTTAATTTCTCCCCCCCCCCCCCCCACTTGGCAATGGGTATGAGTCTCCTTTTTACCCTTTTAAGAGCATGAATTCCCTTTACCAGACAATGGTTTGTCTTAAGTTGAAATCGGCCCAGTTGTTCTTGAAAATAAGATGAAAATTTAGAAAAAAAAAAATCGGCGATGACAGGCAACGGACAAATTTTGATCAAAAAAGTTCAAGAAAGACTTCGGCTCAGGTAAAAATAGTAAACAGTGACTGTTCTTAACAATAAACAATACATTTCTGTAAAAAAAAAGAAGATATAAAACATCCGTAAGAACCCTAGGAATTCCAGAGGTGGGATGAAGTGTTTTGCAGGAGTAAGTATCCCCTGTTGATTGATGACACCTGCCGTAAGTCCTATGTACTTATCAAGTAGACGGAACATTTCGTAGTCGAATTCAGTGTAAAACAAAGGTTAAGCAATTAATTTAAGACATAAGTTAGTAAAAATACTGCTCAATAATAAGTTGTATTTCCTTAGAGGGCCATGGTAACGACCATGGAATTTATGAAATGCTGACTTTTAACAAGTTTGTTGAAGTTCCAATTATATCACACAATCTGTCAGTTTGTCCGTCCCAGTTTAAAATTGATCGTACCTCAAGTCTTAGTTTATTTGATCTGCAACAGCACGTACTACAATTTCTTTTTACGAGTTTATCTACTGACAAACAAGTAACAAGTTGGTACAACAATATAATCTTAATCGTTTAAAGAACACATTTAGTAAATACTTTGGTTGGTACAATGAATATGTTGGCAAATAAAATCAGTCGTTAAGTCGAATGACGACTGGCGTCTTTCAGACATAATGGTAAACTATTAGTTTATCCAATCATGACAAGGAACACCCGTCACGCTGATAGATTACGGCTTACCTTGAATATCACATTCTAAGTCACAACTTTTCTGAACTACAAATGTTCCATGATATGATGTCGTTTAATTGAGGAATAACCTCTACTTTCTTTTATTTTGGTTTCATAGTGTGATCAATCGAGTGGCTTTTTTGATAATTTGCACAAACACCTAAGGCGTTTAGGCATATATATCATTATAATAGTTACTTGATCCAAAGGGTCGTATCACGTCGAGTTGACAGGCGCGGATCATCAGATCATCAGAAGCGTCGAGTTTGATTTGATGATCCGCGAATGTTAACAAGACGTGATACGGCCCTTCTGATCAAGTTACTGTTTTTAATGATAATTTTACTATATACCTCCTTATAACTAGCAAAATATAGTAAAAAAAACTTTACTGATCAATTGTATAATATTTGTCAATAAAACAAAGAATACTAAAGGGGGACTTTTTTACGCACAAGAAAAATAACGTCATGTTACGTCATACTATGTCATTAGTTTCAGAGAGTGGTGATATGGATTCAGAAAACCACAGTGTGGTGATCCGGAAAATCGGATCACGAAGTCATGCGATTTTGCAAATTAAACAGGAAAATTGGTTGATACACATTAAGTATATAATAAGTTAAATTATCACGCAAGCCAATCAATTGATCATCGTTTTGAAAACTAAAATTTGGACAGTTTTTTTTTATACATTTGCATGCCATTTGCAAATTGCACGTGCTACAGACCCTACTCCTTCCCATTATTCCTGTCCCGCAAATGATTTTTTTTTTATCGATGAGCTACTAGATGTATGTAGAAATAAAGCATTTTTTAGAATTTTGAATTTTATCTCCTACAAAGACATTTGAAATGTAAATATAATGGAATATGAATTCGAGTTACTGCATGCTTTAGCTGTATGGAACCTCAACGGAAAAACGTCACAAGGTTCATGTCTTATATCACACTGCATTATTAAAATTTTTAACCCGCTGTAAAATTCTTGGATGTCTTCTCTTGTTTTAAATCTGAGCATATCTTAGTTTAAATGAACATAAAAAAATTACGTTGTTCAATTTATCCGCTTTAAAACTATTTTCTTTCAGTACAATATTGCAAAACCCAGCCTCTGAAATGATCCCGTTTACAAAACAGTGTATGTTTAGAAAAATAATTCTGACGTCATAAGCATCAATAAAAAGCTGTCAAGACTTATTTACTAAATATGAATCAATATTCAACCCAAAGAGATTTTCTCATAATATACTGAAAGGAAAAAGAAACGGAGGGTAGCATCATATTCGATAAAAATTTTACCGTATGACCGAAAATTACGAAAATTTGTCAGAAGAGATATTTAGTTACTATGCACCAAAATCAGTGTTCAGAATTACTCAACCGTAAAATGTATGATGTCACATAGGAAGAGCGTTAAAGAGCCAAAAACACGTGCAATATGATGACGACGAGTTTGTCGAAAAATATTGTTGCATTGTTTGATGCACCTGGGGTATGCACATCGCTTTTCAATGTTTATAGACAACATGAATATCTTCCAATCTTGGTACAGTTAACAGAAGTTCAATGGGGTCTTGTTATCGAAATGCCTAATTAATGAAAAAGGCAACAACGGTTGACGAAGCAGTATCTTGTAAATTTTCCTCCATAAAACTTGTAACCCGTTATCAGAAAGGGTTTCAATCAACCGTGACGATGACGTTAACGCGAAACAGAACCATATTACGAGCGGGTTATTCCTCCTGTCATCTCTTAAATCTCAACCGTACTACCACAAAAGCTGCGATTTATACAGTAGACTATTATGATCATTATATTCACACGAAAATTGAAAGAAAACAATTCAGCAATTTGGTTTTTTGAGCCGGTCAACTTACTGTTGTATTCCTTTCACTGGCGCATGCGCGTGTCGTTTGACCTATTTTTCTGCGTGGTTACCCATGCCCAATATAGCCAGGGTTTGAAAGATAAACACTCTGATGAAATTCCATGCAAATGAAGAAAACGGCTCTGACAGATGCATGATGGAGACATTGAAGATAATGAGAGTTTTCAGTTTTCAATTTTTTGGGGGTATGATCATATGAGCTTCCGTAACTCATGAATTATTGGACAAAATCAAATGTTATTTTGGTTATATTTTTTTGAAAGATCTTAAGAATTAGATAGGAATGTTAAAACCTATTATAGGAAAATAAATTTAATTCACCTCAAATTTTTACCCTGCGTTTCTTTTTCCTTTCAGTATACTATTGTCATTGCAAAATCTATAACGTGCAATTAATACCTGCTGTCGACATTGGAAACTCAGATATATTTGACATACCTAAAAAACACCAATTGAAATTAGCATAATTTTTTAAACAGTAGTTTAGATCACATTTGAAATAACAAAATAATTTGTTTAAAAAACGTTTTCATTTAAAAAGCAGTTACTTAGATAATATACCACGGATACGATATGTGTGAAAAACGTTTTTTAAGAGACATTTATTGATTCAAATTGTGATAAAAAAAAAACATATTTGTATTGGACAAAACTGTTGTTGGATGTTTGAATTGTGCAGAATTTATGAACAGATAAAAGTTGCATTTAAAAGGAACAGTAAAGAGTGTTCTTTTACTATGAAGATATATGTCTCAATTGTTTTCCCCTAATATCAGTTTTAGGAAATTAAGTTGATTTTTTTTTCAACAACAATTCAAAAAGACTTAGATAAATAAATAATTAGAAATTTATCAGTCTGTTTTCTAGAAAAGCGAAGGTAAACAAAAGCATTTTCATTCTCATGTAAAATGTAAAGATAAGAACCGAATTTTGAAACTGATGATGAATTCGGAAAATATCCTCATTACTTATAATCTATAATTGTTAAAAAAAAGAATTTTCATAGCTGTGAGTATACAACTTATTCTTCTGCACGAAAACATTAGAATGTACAAAAATAGAAATAAAAGTAATCTTACAATGACTTAAATTGACAGGAGATTGCAATGCTCCATTTTGAAATAGGTCTACAACCATCCTTGCCATTGACGCTTTATCTTTTGTCGGACAAGTGACATTTGTCACGACATTTATTTTTGAAGTAATACAATTTCCTACACGTTGAAAATTACTGAAAATAAAAAATATAATGATTGATTTTTCATTATAAACAAATAGACTTAATTGCTGTAAGCTGAAATGTTATTATTGATTTATTTTTACTAAAAGGAAAAATAAAGGCATTGCATACTTTTTTAATTAAATCAAAACTATTATAAGGGTATTCCGTCTCCAACGGAAGACCCTTCTATTATTCTATTGTTTCTTTTTCACTTTCTTCTAATTAGGGTCTTCCCTTCTAAGTTTTATGGCCCCGGAATCAGGAATTCTGCGGCTATATAGATTATATAGTGAAAATACATTGAATCTTTGAAAATGTTCTTCTCTGCTCCTGGTTATTTAATAAACTATTAGTGTTTGGGGAACATATGACATTGACTTTTATTTGTAGAACAGATTCAATGAAAATATTTCCAATACATTTTTCTCAACATTTTTATGCACTCACGGTCCTGGGTTTAAAATGATGTCACGAATAGTGTTATTTTTGCAATCCAACTATAACAAGACAAAAATAGGCTTTAACATGGCATCTGGAAGAACAATTGCTTGAAAATTAGCAGTTTTCAAAACATGCTTACATGGCAGGAAAACGTGAACGTAATGATGTCATATATTTAAATTAATGGTAATTCGATCAAATTGATTGATTGATTTGATTGATTGTATACTGTTTTACGTCCCTCTCCAGAATATTTCACTGATATGGAGACGTCACCATTGCCGCTGAAGGGCTGCAAATTTAGGCCTATGCTCAGCACTTACGGCCTATGAGCAGGGAGGGATCTTTATCGTGCCACACCTGCTGTGACACGGGGCCTCGGTTTATACGGTCTCATCCGAAGGACCGCCCCATTTAGTCGCCTTTTACGACAAGCAAGGGGGGACTGAGGACCTATTCTAACCCGGATCCCCACGGGGCTTGATCAAATTGAAAATTACCAATAAAGGTAACAAGTAAAGAATAACCGGGAAAATTAAAAAATATATATATAAAGTAAAATTAAGATAATTATTCATTTTAAGAGACCAATGGTTTGATACACGTTGCTCTTTGGCTGAAAAATCGGGTACATACATTTATATACATGTAGTTTCACACGTAGGTTATCACCTCTTTCGAATTATTAACAATGAAGTGTAAATGAGATAAGAAATGTACGATGTATCATTTTCATTTGTTGTAATGTATGTTAATCGGGAAAACAAATCTTTAACTCGAAAGAAATTATACTGCAATGATTTCCGTATTACGTACGTTTCCTAGTTTCAGAAATCAATTCCATTTTTGAGTGTATTTTTGTACATAAAAATTTGTTTTCCTGTTCAGAGAAATAAAGAAACAATCGTTAGACGACAAACGTGCAAATAGTTACCGGCACAATGTCTCTGAAGTTGTCTCCTCCATGGGGTGTTTTACTATGCAAAAAAATGCCAAGACAACTACTCTTTCAAAAGATACCAAACGTGAATCTGCGCACGGAGCTTTAATACCTATAAATGTAACAAAAATTAGAATATTCTTCTGTTAATTCGTTATAATTTTGTAAGACATACTGCAGGTATGGTCATTATCTATGTTAACGCTTTTTCAAGATTTAAAATAGTTCAATTCCAAGTATTGAATTACATGGTCGTTTTGATTTTACTTTGTAAGTTATGTGCCTACGTACAACCAAATTTACATAGATGGTTCTGTCAGGAACATATTAATACTACTTATATATTGATATATTAATACTACTAATATATTAAAATATAATACGGAGTTTATATATCTCAATTGATTCGATATGCAAGAGCATACATTACGTATTTAATATTTCTAAAACGAGGTAAATTATTGGCAAACAATGTGAAGACATAAAATATCAAAAGCCTGCTTTAAAGTCATAATTTCGTTAGTCTTATGGACGATTTAATGACACTGTCAGCATATACAATAATGACCTTGTCAAAATCTACAATTTATAAGAGAGGTCAATGCTGACTTAAGTTTTTCATACTAATTGTACGTAGGTCAATTCTTTTTTTCTATCTCAAAGGCTAGATCATGAGTTATCAGAAATCCATCTGGATGTAAACAAAACAGTGATGTTTTCCAACTGACTTAAAAATCATTTTCAGTGATTAATATCGAGGGTACTTTTGCATAATTCTGTACGTCTTTAAATGTGCACATGTAAACCTGAATTTGTAAATTGTAAATCATAATTTGATAATTTTTCAAATGTTCTATTACAAAATTAATTTGACAAGTGCTAAATGTAACTGCAAGTTTTGCCGATGTTCTCATGTAATTCGTACACTTCCGATTTGTCAAGTTGTGAAATGTAAATTGTACTTCCGTGATTTTTAAATTAAGCAAGGTTGCATTAGGTTAATCCCTATTTATACGAAAGGGACCCTTTGTGGGTGACAAGTTATTCGTTACTTAACAATTAAATCTTTACCCCAACTCGTCTCACCATGAAATTAAAAAAGGGCTGATGAAATGTTTAAAATTAAATGTCTGCCCGTAAGACTGTTTGTAAATAATAATATATAAGCAGGGGTATACTCTAGTAAAAACTCCCAATGACCCTGAATAATTTTCAATTTGGATATTTTTAAAAGCCTTTTCTGAAGTGTTACATGTTTACCAGCAGATTCGGAAGGAGGGACTTAGGGTTGGAGAGGTCTGGACCTCCTCGGATTTTCAGTTATGAGTTTTCTACAGTAAAATAACCTTGGACCCCCTTTCAGGAGTTATAGACCTCTCATAAATAAGTAGAAGTGCTATATATACATATTTGAAACAGTGAATCAACGAGAAATGTCCATTGACACCCCCTACACACACATGAAAAAAGGTACTAATATTTTGTGTTAGGATGATTTTTAGTTGACACGCCCCCTACCCCTCCATTAGAAAAATATCCTGGAACTTGAAAATGTATTACAAGACCCATTTCATGTCTAATTGGTAAAGTACATATTAGTTTATACACTGTATAAACGGAAATTTTAGATTAAAAAAATCGTTAATATGATCATGTGTTATAAGTAAGTATATTTTCTATCTTTTTTTTCAAAAGAGGTCGTCGCCTGCAACATGGCGCAGTGGTGTAGTAGTTAGAGCGTCTGCCCCAGAGTCGGAATACTTTTTTGTTTGGGTATTTTGACCGGTTGGACCCCGCCCTCTTTGAAAATATTACGAGATCCGCACCGTTTTCTGTACATACAAAGAGCGAAGTTTTGTGGTTAAATTCAGGGATACCCTGTTCTTATTTGTAAAGAGCTTAAGAGACCGTTTGAAGGAATACTATGCATGCATATTACAAAACTTAGTTGCTTAAGGATCTTTTAGCTTTGAGGTGAAATAACCCGCCATCCTTATAGCGCCCTATTTCTTCTAAATATGCAACCTTGCATAATTTACAAATCACGAAAGTACATTTCACAAGTTGACAAATTGCAAGTCTACGAATTAAACGTGATTATTGGCATAATTCTTACTAACATTTTTCCACTTTTCAAGTTATGTTGGAAAATTAACAATTAAGAAATTGAGAAAGAACAAATGGCAAATGATGAAAGATTACAAATTAAAGTTTTAATGTGTAAATTTTTAGAATTACAGAGATGGAATTTTGAACCATATAGCTTTCCATAATCTTTGTCATGTATTGCAAATCATTTATTTTGCATAATCGAATGGCACAGTGGAAAGAAGTTGTGTGAACTGTAAATATTGTTGTTCAGTGTGGTTAGGGCATTTATCTGTAAAGACGTCTGGTCTTTGGAAATTATCGAAGGGAAATGATGTTCCCGAATGTTTAAATCGCACAAGTATTAAAAAATAAATCTTTGCATATTTCAGTATAATTATATAGTTTCATATACATGACCTCGTCAATGCAGTAGAAAAAGAGTTACTTACACTGGGAGATTGACCTTCCCATTAACCTTTCTAACATATCCTGTCTTTGCAAAGCAATGGATCTTAATTCAATCCCAGAACATTGAATATCCGTAGAAATTTCAATTCTGTTCTTCAAACATCCAACAATTCTCCACAAGCGACTAAACGGAATAGATAAAGCTTGATGAGAAGCATATGGAGATAACGAACAGTATTCAAAATCAAAGTCCATAAAACAATACAAAATAGGAGCAGAGCAGACACAGACCTCCAAAACATCAGAGGTGGGATCAGGTGGATCAGTAAGCATCCCCTGCTGACCGGTCACACCCGCCGTGTGCTCATTGTCATGACCATGAAATAACGGGAAAATCCGTCATCAATTCAGTGTATAAAAATGGACTAACAATTGGTATGAAAAACGTCAGTAGGCAATTGTTTTTAAGGGGGCCGACTGTGGTTTTATTGTGTGAAAACTGCAATAGCAAAACTCTTCATTTTTATACCATATATAACTTACATTAACTTCAGTGTACCTTTAAAGTTTGGGGGAAATCTACTGTCCAGGTATTTTGAGGGACCGTCTCAAAATACAGGTACATTTGCTATAGGATTATATAGAAAAATGCGTATTACAAATACTACAATAGATAATTAGTTCAAACTATAATATTTGATGAGTAATACTACTTTATACAATTTATGTAAGAAACACAAAATTCTACGGTCTTGTTACCAGAGGGAGCATTTCAAAATGCAAAAAATTAACAAATTTCACTGTTTTTATAGAGTACTACAAAATATGACATACACAATGGATTCACATGAAAACATAATAAAAATAATGGAGATATTTTCAAATTTTTTTGTTTTAAATTTCAAGAGCGTATGTTTATCACTTTTTTAAATAATATTTTATCACCCCTTCCTTTAAGAGCTTCAGATGATAATAATGTCAAAACACACTGTAGCGACGTCAACCTATCTATCAATTGCAAAATCGATTAAAAAATCAATAATATCAAATTCTAATTACATTTTCAAACCTTTAATTTCTTTATTTGTTTCATTTTATTAACTAAGCGAAAAAAGTTGCATTAAAACAATAAATACGTTTCATTTTACTATGATGCGCGAAATATTGCTCAATGGAAACTACATTTGGCCCCCTTAAATATCAATGGTTCTTTGATTAAAATCTCCAGTTTGTCTTTCTTTCCAATAAAAGGGTTTTCATAGAAGTACAAGTCAAAGCGTTTCACCTGTAATTTAAAGCAGCAATGTGTGTTTTCCAGTTTTCAGCAGATCATGTATATTATTCTCGGGGCTGTGTTCTATACCCTAACATAGGTTTGTATTGTTTCTGGTTAATTATTTTTTCTATGATTGATTACTGTTTGTTTTATTAATATTGTTTCTTTTCAATTTTGTTACCTACATTATACCAAGTCTGTACTACAATAACACTTCTACATATTGAATAAGATACATACTTATTTTTCTCTTAACATTCAATGATATCTTGTTTTACCCATACTATAAATCATTTTATCATTTAAGTCATATATATTAAACAATCTTCGTCAATTGTGTATTTTTTTTTGCTTGTTTTTATAAAAGGATCAATTTTGTTAATATATACGTTACACTTTTTTGGTGCATGAATCAATGAATTATCGGGGAATCAACAAGACTCTTCTATTTAACTACTTATTTGTTTATGCTTACTTTATTTAAATTGGATCGATAATTAAAATATCATTCGGCAAAAATTTTAATTCAAGTTTATAACAGAGAATGAATGATCAGTGAAAGACAAGGTTAATGAACGTCTCGAAGCACCGTATTGCTAAAATATTTTAGCGGAAACAAAAATGGTACTAAAAGACTGTAAAATTCTTTTTCTGTGATTCTGTTTAGAATTGCCTACATGTGTCACGGGCGAATTGCTTAAATGAACACCTAAGACACTAGCTACAGTTTTGACATTGTTCTAATGGATTTTGCATTGTTTTATACCTAAAGGCAAATTTGTTTAGACAGTGATTTAAGTTTTTAACTGTTCACCCAACACATCACAATGGACCTTCTATAAAAAATGACAATTGAAATTTTTGATAAAAAAATGTATAATAAAATCTTATTTACTTAAAAAAAAAAACATTGATAGCAATTGAAAACAAATATTAAACGTCAATAACCTCAAATAAATTAGTGCTAAAATGAACAATCGAAATGAAGGTAGAGTTTCTTTTGCATTTTAAACTATCAATACAATACCATGGTTTTCGTAAAGTTATTAATAATATAATTATAATATGGAATAAACGACTATTATAAACTACAAAGTTAACTTGCCGTAAATATTGTGTCCATGATGATTTAAAAGGCTTCATATATTTTGATATAAAACATTAAATGAAGTCAGTTTACTGAGATTTCTATCTTTATATTCTTCTTGAAGAATTAAAAATTGATTAACACTGCATGCTTATTTAAAAGGCTTAATATATTTTGATATAGAACATTAAATGAAGTCAGTTAACTGAGATTTCTATCTTTATATTCTTCTTGAAGAATTAAAATTGATTAACACTGCATGCTTATTAAGCTTAGATTGTAATATATATAAAAAAAAATAAGATAACATACAATAGTATTTCTTACAGAGCTGGCAATTAATTACTTTAATTTGATGACTAGCTTTTAAATTAAAATAAATAATAAACGATCATCCATACTTTCATAAAGTAGTGTATATTTATGGATGCATTTTTTAGAATATTTGTCTTGATTCATGGATAAGTTCTTTTAATACAGAAAAAGTACAATCTTACCTGCAAAATTCAATACCAGTTGGTTCAGTAGCAAAGCACTGAGATGCTATTTTTTGAGTGTCAACAGATCTGTTTAGACATGGTGAAGCTAAAAGGAAGAAAAAAAATAACGATAATGAACCAAATATGCATACAAATAAATGATATGAAAACATTAATATCAATACACTAACATATAGTTAACAAGCACTCACAGCAAATGTCCACACCACAAAGTTCCCAGCGAACGCTAGAATTAGTAGTGAAACACCATGGTTCTTCTCTGTCAAAGTTTCTACAGTAGTTCTCTTGTGCAAGACTAAATATGAAATAATTATGTTCATGTGGGCTCTGCACATCCCATCTTTGACACAGTATCCCTGACTTTGTTACACGTTGTTTTCCTCTGTATAAGAAGCCCGGCAATCTACAGTCTTCCGGTGTGGATTTCCCTTAATAATTCAAAATCTTGGATCAAGTATATCATTAACGTATAGACTCATTATTATAAAATTATGCAGTTTGATATGTCATTGCCCTAATAATTTATTTTAAATGATGGGAGGTTTAAATAAGCCTAACACTGAATAAATAAATGAATTTTATTACCAAATTGAACTACCTCAATTGTATATGCGTGAACAAACATTTGTACTGCTAGCCAATTTGTCTCAATTTAAATTTTGTACTAAAGAAGATCGGCAAGTACACCGAAAAAAACTATAGATTGATAGCTTGACTGATTCCTGTTCAACGGCACTTGAGAGAAATAGATTACACCATATATCGGTGAAGAGCTTTAAATACAGACATTTATACTATTCTTAGAGCCATTGAACAGTGGGATTCTTCATTTTGCCGTCGCCTGATGTGACACGGAAACTCAGTTTTTATGTCTCTCTCGAAAGACTATCTATTGCCACACGTTTGGCAAGTGAAGAGTCCCTACTTACGGTAGGCGTCTTATGCATAGGTCACATTTAAGCTGATGGTCGGGCAACTCAATTTTTCTGGTCTTGTCGGCTGAAAGAACATGATCGGCCGACACGAGTATCGGACGACACGGAGCAGTCACATCAATTCCAAGGAACATCAATGACTTGGATAAATAACACAAAAAATCTTTTTTTTTTCTTTAAAAATCAGCAATATTTTTCATGGATATATGTTCAGAGAGGTGACCTGATTAATGTTTGCAAGGCAAAAATTTTGAAAAGAATTTTTAAAGATTGTGACTAAATGTTTAAAATGTGTGCACAATTTTGTAAAATATTGCATAAAAACGACCAGTCGCGCATATTTAAGCAGCAAAGAATACTTAAGATTTCTTTATATATTACAGATTAATAATTCATGTTATTTCCGTTCAAAGAATACATATCAATCCATCCATTAAAATTTTATTTGTTTATGTATCCTTAATAGATTAAAAATATTCAATCGTCGCCCGATCATCGAGCTCTGAACTGCGGTTTTATTTTAACCGTCGCCCGAAATTTTGGACACCCGGCCTTATAGTCCAACGACGGACGGCTGACTTCATAAACTGACCAACGAGGGTCGAACGTTGACCCACCGAGAATTTTGGGTCGAAGGATAACTACAATTGAGGAAATCAGCCACCAACGCTAAAAAAATTATAACTTGGACCGATGGACACAGAATTGATCGGCCGACAAAAAAAGGTCAAAATCAGGCAAGACAACGGCCGATGAACCGCTGACTTTCACCCGAAGAATCCCATTTTTGCTTGAAAAACAGTCGGCCGTCGGTCATTGTTTACTTGTGACTGGGGATTTAGTCTAAAGAGACACCCGGACAAAAACTGCAACTTCCTTATCATTCCAAAAATTAGAAATAAGAAAATCCAAAATCAATTTCACAATTTATCTATCAGTCACATTTTTCAGCAATGGAGCATATGATGAGAAACTAATGTGTCTTTTGATAATGATGGCGTAGCTACCGGTCGCATACCTACAGTCATCGGACGATGACTGAGGCTATTTATGCCTAGGTCACATTTCCCGGCCCGTAGCCTTGGACCGGTGGTAATCGTTGGTAATCCGTGGTGTTAGCGATGCCCCAACATCGGTCCACATCGGCCTAGTAGTCCTTAAGGTATCAGTCACATTATTCAGCGATGGGTATACGATGGACAAACAATGCGTTTTATGATAAAAATGGCGTGGTTGCCGGTCGGACTTACAAAGGCCCAGCGATGCATTGCTAATCGAAATACGATGTTCCCGGATAATCGGTCGATGTATAGTTCATCGCTCATACATTGGTGAACACCGTTCGTACATCGGTCGACTACGGGCCAATGTTTGGTCGAAAATTGACCGGTGATCGGCAGTTATCTGTTGAACACCACTCAACCCCCCGATGACCTCTGATTCAACGGATATTGGACGATGCTCAGCCATACATCGGCCGATCCTTGAAAGATGTGTTATTGATGGGTTACCGATGAGGGCCGATATGAGGCATCGTTGGAGACATCGCTGAATTTCAACTACGAATTATTTCCTGCCGATGACCCCACCGATTCGCAAAATGGCCTCAGTCACCGTCCGATCACTAGTGGTCCCCGGACGGCAATCATGCCATTTTCATAAAAAAAAAACGCATCGGTTTCTCATCGTATACCCTATCGCTTGATAATGTGACGGATACTTTAGCGAATCGGTGGGTGCGATTTTTAGAGATAAGTTGTAGTTAAAAATCATCGGCAACCCAGTCATTAACACATTTTTATGGATTAGCCGATGTATGGACGAGCATCGTCAAGTGTCCGTTGAATCTGAGGTCATAGGGGGTTAAGTGATGGGAAACAGACATCAGCTGGTCATTGAACGATGTTCAACAAATCACTGGACCATAGTAGACCGACGTACGAACGATGTTTAAAAAGGTATGAGCCATGAATTAAACGTAAGCCGATTACCTTGGAACATCGTTTCATGAATAGGAATGCATCGCTAGGCTTTTGTATTGTTATCAAAATACTCATTGGTTGCCCATCGTATACCACATCACTGGATAATGTGACTGATATTTTATGGACTAAGGCCAATGTGGACCGATGTAGGGGTATCATTTACATCGCGGATTACCACCGATTACCACCGGTCTACGGTCACCGGTCGGGAAATGTGACTCAGGAATAAGGCATTAGCTAAAACATTCTCCTATCTTTTTGTAAGTTCAATATTGTTTTCATGAATCAAATCATTGTTAAAGCTATTCGTCTATCTTGAAGCATGTGTACACAACAAAGGGAAGAAATGATTATTTCATCACATTAAAACTTTAAGATAAGTAAGTCTCATTGATTAACAATGAAGTTATACACTTAAAATTTCTCTTGATAAACTATAAGTGATAATAGTTTTAAAAACTAAATTGAAAAGAATCAAATCCATATCGATGATGTTTTTTCATTCAACAAAATAGAAATATGCTAAGTACAACGCACAAATCTTGTTCATGATGAAATGTTTATTTTCCTCACACTTTAAGCTTTGAGAAAAAAAATACACTGGTGAACTTCGGAAAGTATCAAGGAAGGATACATCAAATATTATAACTATTTTGGGGTAATTTGGAAGTCCTGAATGTTTATTCCATATATATTCTACCCTTGATATCTCGAATTAGTTTCCTTACTTACTGCTTTTTGTACACAGTCAGTGACAATTCTAATAAGTAATGTTATGTCCATTAATAATGAATTTGTTTGAGTTTAAGTCATTTTCAACGTATATAAAATGTCTCTAATAGGAAGAATATTTCTGAAACATATCTGCACTACCTGCTGTTACTGTACTGCTATGATCTGGAGAAGGTGTAGTTCTCTCTGATATTGTTACTGGGAACTCCGAGGGGACAATTGTTGAAATTTCTGGAGGTTCACTTGTGCTGTCTAAAAAAATCGGAAGATAAACATGTAATGCGATTAAATTCTATTCAAGTAAAATTAAACAAGGCACTTTTTTGTGTTTTTAGAAGAAAATTATGTTTTTTTTCCCTTTTGAACTATAAAAGTATTGTTAATTTCAGATTCCTATTTTCAAATGCTGGTTGGACACAAAGTCATTTTCAACATATATAAAATGTCTCTTATAGGAAGAATATTTCTGAAACATGTCTGCACTACCTGCTGTAACTGTACTGCTATGATCTGGAGAAGGTGTAGTTCTCTCTGATATTGTTACTGGGAACTTCGACGGGACAATTGTCGAAATTTCTGGAGGTGCACTTGTGCTGCCTGAAAAATCGGAAAATAAACATGTAATGCGATTAAATTCCATTCAAGTAGAATTAAATGAGGCACTTTTTGTGTTTTAGAAGAAATTGATGCTTTTTTTTCTCTTTTGTAAAAGTATTGTTAATTTCAGATTCTTATTTTTAAATGCTGGCTGGACACAAAGCTGTTTTTTGCAGTGAAGTGTGTAATGATGGTTCTGAAATATCTATTAAATTATTTCTTCTGAATTCATTCAACGAAGTGTGACAAATATAATTAATATATTCTGAAAATACGAGAAAAGAATTTTAACGTAAATCGACACTTTTTAGTAATATCTGGAAATTTACAACCATTTTAATGTTCTTATCTAAATATTTAATATAACGTTGAACTATTTGCTTAAATTCAGAAAAAGTTTAGGACTTTGAACAAAAAATATTGCTTATTAACTTTTCAATGCCAGAAAAATCACATTTTATTAGTGCATAAAGGTCAAATAATTGATTATGCGAGCAATTTGAAACTTTTTTCGTAGTCACAATTTTATCTTTTTTAAAATAGATATAGAGTTAAATTTGTCTTATGCTTTAATTTAATGAAAATATTGGTGGGAAAACTTTGAATATGTTATTTTTGATTAAGACAAAAATTTCATTTTAAAAAGGTCATATTAAATGCACTGTAGCGCCAAAAGAAGCTTATTGATCCCCATTTTTTAATTTCAATTTTAGGTAAGCTATTTATGCAAAATCTAAAAATATACTTGGCATAAAAGTTTAAGACTTGAAATATCATGATACAATGTCGTTAAACTGAAAAAGTAGTAATTGGATCAAACAGAAAAAAAAATTATCTAAAATATGACTTCTTTACCTGAGACAAAGTAGAGAGGGTTCCCCAATAGTAATAGATAAGCCATTATAGGTATATGTAGTTTACATGATTAACTTGGTAGTAAGATGACACACAGGGCGATGCATTGTGATATACTTCTTTTCCGGTTTCCTTTTAATGTATATGCTTCTATTTAAAGATCATTTAAATTTTATACATCCCTTTTTATTGTCACAAATATAGTAAATTAAGTCCAGAAAGTATTTCATCTAAATTTAGCAAAAAATTAAAATATTTTTGGAAATATTTTAAAATTTACTTTATAGACCACTACTTTTTTTTTAATTTTCTGAATAAATAGAATAACTTTGACCAATCTAGTTAAATTCAGCAAAAGTTTAAGACCTTAAAAAGATTTTTTGCTTGTTAAATTTTCAATGCCATATGAATCACAATCCGTGAGTGCAGAACGATCAATTAATTAATCATGATTTTGTTTTATCTCATGCTGTTTTTAATAAAAACATTGAATGGAAAACGTCGAAGATGTGATGTTATATCAAGGCACATTTTTTTTCCAAAAAAGATAATAAATAATGAGTTGTCTCAAGCGAAATGGGGCCTTCGTGACAAAAAATTGAAAATTTACTTTTTTTTACTTTCTTTGAAGAGAACGTCCGGCTGAATATTTTGATACCATTATTTGTTTGTTTTTCGAATAATATACCTAGAAAAAACGTATCTGAATCAAAATGATGAGTCTCTTCTTTTAGCGTCATGAACGTTGCGTAACGTCAAAAAATAACGTCATTTTCCTTGTAAAACACTACACTACATACATGACATTTTTTTTAAATTAACCAATGAAGAACCGTTTATTTATAACCAATTCTTAAAGCTTGGTATTTGTAACTAATAAGAATTCTTGAAGTTAAGAGTAGCACGTACAAAAAAAGAGAACATGTACATAGATATGTAACATTACTTGTCTGTGTTATTTTGTTAGATTTCATTCAAACATATAACAACAAAAAATTCAATGTCCATTTTTTGTGCATTTCATTCCTCGGGATTTGGACATGTCATCTCCTTGTAAGGATCCCTGACAAATGGTCTGACCATACGTTGGAGGTACTGTTGTCGCTCAGAGGAAATCCCTCCGGGTGGTATAATCTCCGGCATCACGGCAACTGCTGTTAAATCTTCGGACGTAACAGAAGACTTCAGCAACTCAATTTCCGTTTCTGCATTGTCAACTGTTTCTTTGACGTATACTTTTTCTGTGAAAATATTATTTAAAGTAAAACGTCTGAAGAATTTGAAATGAAAGTGCTAGCGTTTTACAACTTGTATTGTCGTTTTTTTTTCTTTTTTTTTTTTTTACATATTATTTAATATATATATAATTATATAATTTATATTTACCCATTAAAAACAATATAAGCATATTAAAAAAATTCACCGAATTTTTTTCTAAAAATCCTACCAGGAGATAATAAAGAAAATCTGAAATGATGGAATTTCCATGTGTCTCTTACTGGAAGAAAGTATTGGGAAACAAACGTTTTCCAATCAAACCATTCCCAGCAGTGTTTTCCCGCCTCGATCAAATATGTAACTGCAGTATTTGATTTGGCACTCTTGTTGACGACATCCAGATAGACTGTCAACATCAGTTCTGTGATAGAGACGCTTAATGTTTGCAAACCCAGTATCCACTAGACAACGTCCGTGATAGGGCACTTGCATTGAAAGAGTAATATTGTGGTGAAGGCCTAACAATGTTCTCCATGACAGATACCCCAGGACATATCTGATTTTATTCTCGCCTGAAGTAAATAATAGCATCTATTTGTGTATACAAAATAGATGCCTTTATTTTACGAGAAAAGTATATTTGAAGGGACCTATAAACTAGTTTATAGGTCTCAAGTATTTGTTATTTGAACGTTAGCTTTTAATGGTCGGGTTTGGTTGACACATCAAGTGTAGTATATAAAAGGTCGGGTTTGATCTTCACATTCCTTTCTCCTGAACCTGTCGAAGGTAAAGACGCATAACAATTGCTTGCAATAAAATACATGAAATTTTGTTTTGTAACTTTAAAATTTGTATCATTTTTCATTTATGCATTGTTCTCAACCATTTTAACGCTGTTATTACTATTGATGTGCATTAATTATGACGGATAAGATTGGATTCAAACACTTGACAAAGCAGACGACGCGCACGCGGTTATACTAAAAAATCGTTTACTTATACCTTTGTATTGTTTTACAATGATTTAATGTTGGTTATTAACATTAATAACTCTCATTTTGTTTCATACTGCTTCGAAACCCGGCAAAAGCAAACTAGAATAGGCCCTATGCATGTGAACAACAATAAGGAAACTCGGTGGGAGCTTCTCGTGGACATGGACCCAAATACAAGACTACAAGTCAAAGAAAGGCATTGAAAATTATCTTCAAATCGTTTGGAAAACCAAACATTGAAATAAGTATAATCACAGATTAACAGTCCAGTATATCAGGTACATCAATCGTCTTTGTATTGCATTAATTAGGTGAGTGTGTATACTTGTATACTTGAATTGTTTTTTCCACTGTAGATTGACACCAAATTATAAGCAATGTCTGCCAGCATAGCTTTTGATGTTGCTTCTATAACTATTTGTTAAAGAAATGTTAACTTTCGAGATAAGAGGGAGAAATTAAAAAAAAAAAATAACTTTGAAAAAGAATTTTAAAAGAGAAGAGGGGGGCTAACTGGAAAAAACTAAGTACCAGAAATCAAGCGGCAAACAAAATGAAATTAAATATAACAACCAGTAAATCTTACAAATTAGGTTGCAATAAAATAATCTCTCAAAATAGCCGCAGATCTACATTCAAGTCATAAAATTTCACATTGATATCTCTCAAAATAAGGACTTGCAGTTGCCTGAAATTTGTTTAAAACTACGGTCAAAATAACCCAATAGATTGTTTTGATATGCTCTTGTAATGTTAGGTGCAAATAATACAGCAGCTTAATTTTTTCATATGTAACATAAGAAGAATGTTTCAGACCCATTGCACATTTCCATTAAATTTCTATTTGTGAGATTATATTCAATTATTCTTTTATAGATATTCGGTTATGTAATGTAAACAGTTGCAACGTTTTGTTTGATTGTAGGAATAGAACTTCGTGAGTCTTTTAAGGCCGGTACACACGGTAAAGCTTGCCTTACAAGTCATGAAACTTAAGTTCTAGCCTTACCGTGTGTACACCCTTAATACACGTTTTTTGGAGCCTTGCAAGTCTGACTTTAGAATAGAGCACTGCTCTATTTCCTAATACAAGACTTAGCTGACTTTTAATTCTTGACCAATGAAAACCATTTACCCAAAGTTCAATCTATTTCTATAAAACCATGCACGTTGGTATATTGAAGAAAACACAGAGTATATTCGAGTAAGATAATGAAAATATCTACAAAAACTTCACTTAACCTCCTCCTCCTTGTTAAGAAGTGTGGATGCACTGGTCGGTAAAACTATTTCAAAGTCCTAGCTAGTAATCTATTATTCTGTTTAATAATGCGCACTGTTTATAGTTAAAAACGCATGCCATTTATGTAAATGTTGTTTATTATATTGTAAGTCTTGCCTTAGCGTGTGGACATAAAAGCCGTACGTCCTGCAAAACCGTAAGGTTTTAGACTTATAAGGCAAGTCTTACCGTATGTACCGGCCCTAAGGTCCAAGGAATATTAGGCATTACGTAATGCATGGCTTAAACTATTTGGCTTAAAGCATTATCTAAAATATGGCTCAGAACAATTAGGCATTATGACAACCTGAAATTGGGCATCCTACTCATTATAGTTGACTTCAAGAAGGAAAGGGATCTAAATTTGGGGTCGGGGAGCAATTATCCTCTGGAAAATGCCTTTCTCAAGTCTGTATTTGTTCTGGTCATTGATTCTATTTGCTAGTTATGCAATTGGAAACAAAATGGTCATTGAAATATAGTAATACAAAGGTGAATAGGAGAAAGGGGAGCATCTTCATTGTTAAACAGCATACTGAATCAATTCATATTAATTCTTGAATGAAAAGGAAAATCAGAATACTTATATGTAACCATCAACCATCCATTGCCTAAGACTGGAATTACTAGGATAGTTTTGTTTTGATCCAATAAAGTGGAAATGAAAGGTTGGAAATTGCAATATGTAATTCAAGAAATGTCAAGAGTGTTTTGTAATCATTCATAAATGTATATATTTTGGTTTTTAATAATTAAAGCAAAAAAGAAAGTCAAATCTCATTTTCTTAGACTTTTTGGATTAGGAAAAGCTTTCAGTAGAGATATTGGATATTTGAGATGTAGGTAGACATGACCTTCCAGATCAGTTCAGGTTACTTAAGATAACAGTGTTGGAAATACCAAGTTAAATTACAATTGCTTCTAGAATCCAAGTTAACTTATAGGACATGCAACAGAATGTATGTTGCAAATAAACTTATTTAAACTATTTGGTTATATTTACACACAAGAAGTGACACAATTAGGCAAGTTCCTTAAATCCCTAACAATGTATCAATTAATTTTCAAAATAGTTCTCACAGAAAGTTCATATGTTTTTGGATTTTTATACAGATTGCTCAACCTTGAATGTGCATTTGACTTCATTTTTAAGATATTCGGGCTATTAAAGTTCCTCACAGGGTGCTTTTATTTTGCAACTCTGTTCTTATAACTTAGGACTACTCATTGTCCCTTGGGCTTGCATTTAAAACGAATTTCACTTGGTGTATGTTTTTTAATCAAAATACTATTAAGAAGGATCAAGCACATATTGATAGCAGTACGTACTTGTAATACGTGTATTCATGCTCATTGCATATAATAAATAAATAAATAAATAAATAAATAAATAAGATAAAATATTTCCATTTGATGTAATTGATAATCAAACATCTATACCTTTAAGAATTTTTAGACTTTGCTTTGCATTTTGGGCTACACAGTGGAAGAATGTGGTCATATAGAGCTGTAGAGCTCAGATGCAAATACATGTATCACAGGCATTAATAATATTTATTGAAAGAATCTATGTAAGAGGACAGGGACTTAGTCAATTAGCACATAAATAAGATTAGTCAAGTACACAAGTATTGCAAGCATGGGTCATGAAATTGCAGCCAAAAAATCCTAGTTTGGAAATGGCATCTATAAAGTGCCAAATATCTTCCTGGCAGCTTAACTGGTAAGTATGATACAAATTGGAATACTAGTAAATTTGTTACATGTTCCAGCTAATGTATCTTTTGTAAGAATATCATTAAACAAGACCAGTATGCTTCCAAAATGATAGTATTGTCTTTTACAGGCATTTGTAACCATCACTAAATAGTGTTGTACCTTGTAATTGAATATGATTAAGAATTTCAAATTGCTCTCCTTAAATTGGCTATTTAGAGAGTGAATGAGTCGCCTTCGGAGATATAAAATTTGGTTTTTTCAAACAGCAGGACATGGCTTTCCTAGCAATTTTTAAACAGGAATTATGATAAAGGTAGTTCTCTTGAGTGAAACTCCCCCTATTTGGTTTTAAAAAAAACAAACAGATCTTTAATTTTGATTAACTACAACCATTTACATCTAACTTGCCTTGAATAATGGAGAAACGAAAAATTATGGTGGTAAAGAGCATTGCAAGGTTGCTCAGACATTTAGAAGGAATTTATAAACAGGTAAGTTTCTACAAGACAAAGCTTTATTAGGCATTGAGGAATTAGGTGAGATACATCACATTTGCTATGATTTGATTGCCTTATGTGCTGTAAAACCTTTTCTAAATTAAGGGAAATTCAAAATACTTAAGTCTAAGTCTGCTGAAGGATATGCACATCTAGGAATCAAGATGTGTGCAAGGATCTAGCTGGGAAGGGGAGTCTTGGCAGTATTGGTGGTGGTCCAGTTGACTTGCTTTGCTTCCCCCGCAATGTGTGGGGTGACTGCAAGCTGTGCCAACTTGCAGCCATGTGGCCTCTGCGCACACCAAGTCAACTGATAACTGAATGTTTGTGTGAAACTTGTAATAAACTGTCACCTTGTTGAAATGCTAATGCTAGTGTAAACTAAGCTAATAAGCTTACTCTTGGTGACAGTAATATATACTTTAGAACTGTACTACATCGTACAGGTTTGAAATATGAAAAATGTTGATATTTGAAGTTTGAGATGTTTGATCTATGAAGTTTGAGATATTAATGATATATGATATACAAGATTTGATAAAATAAGTTGATATGCTTGATATTTGGAATTTGAGATATGGTTTATTGCTTGATTGAATGATTGATTGATTGATTTGAACAGTTTGTATGTGTGCTGACCCTCCGCCTTTAGCCCGGGAAGGTTAGAAAAAAGAAACACACATTGTTGATGTTTGAATTTGGTGGTTCGCCCAATTGAAATGGCGTCCCACAATTTTGTATTGTGCCACGGCCAATACTCGCCACAATAGATAAATATAAATTCTATATTGAGTTTTGTGTCAATTTTCTCTGTATAAATAAATAACGAAACATAATATACAATGTACGAAGACTTAGTTAATTAAGAAAAACCTATTGTGTACGATGTCATGTTCCACTTATTCTAAGTAAATATATAAAAATAATTAATAAAAATGTACACATGACCGTATAAACATGCATATGAATATCACTTTATATTGTTTTGAAACATTGATTTACCAGCACAATTATCATGGATTATTATGGATGACGCATTCTTTTTCACCAGATCCAAACGTTGTATGGCAGTTGTTGCAACCACTATTGAAAAAACGACCACTATTGAAATAATTATTTCAATAGTGGTTGAGAGTGAATTTCAGTAGCAAACATATTTAGTTATCACTATTGAAATACGACCACTATTGAAATAATTATATCAATATTCAATAATGGTTGTATTTCAATAGCAGTTACGACCTATGTTTGTTATGGAAATGCACTCTTAACCACTATTGATATACTTTTTTCAATAGTGGTCGTATTTCAATAGTGGTTACTAACTTTGTTTTCTATTGAAATGCACTCTCAACCACTATTGATATGATTATTCAGTTGTGGTTGTATTTCAATAGTGGTTAATAACTATGTTTGTTTTTGAAATGCACTCTCAACCACTATTATACATATAATTATTTCAATAGTGGTTGTATTTCAATAGTGGTTACTAACTATGTTTGTTATTGAAATGCACTCTTAACCACTATTGATATAAGTATTTCGATGGTGGTCGTATTTCTATAGTGGTTACTAACTATGTTTGCTATTGAAATGCAATCTCAAATACTATTGATATAATTATTTCAATAGTGGTCGTTATTTCAATAGTGGTTGCAACAGGCAGTGATAAAGCATAGAAATAACACCATCCTTTCACTCCAGCCCCGTTTTCACCAATTTCCTGGTCTTCATCGACAACATAATTCATCTGCCTGTAATTTCCTTCTATAGCAACTCCAAAAAGTTGTATTTTCTTGGCGTCAAGAAATAAAGTGGCCCCTCCTGTCTTGCGTGATGTGTTTATGAGTTGATTGATTGATTGATTGTATACTGTTTAACGTCCCTCTCCAGAATATTTCACTTATATGGAGACGTCACCATTGCCGGTGAAGGGCTGCAAATTTAGGCCTTTGATCGGCACTCAGGGCCATTGAGCAGGGAGGGGTCTTTATCGTGCCACACCTGCTGTGACACGGGGCCTCGGTTTATACGGTCTCATCCGAAGGACCGCCCCATATAATCGCCTTTTACGACAAGCAAGGGGGTACTGAGGACCTATTCTAACCCGGATCCCCACGGGGCTGTTTATGAGTTGAATTACATAAAATATTAATTCTAATCATACAGTTAGAAGCCTTAGCAGTTAAAATATTACATCCAGTCAGTACCCTTGTTTCACTTTAAATTGAGATTTAAGACTCAGGCTCAACAGTTACTATTGAATAGCCAAGGAATGATATACTATAATAGGAACATAAATACTTTCTTGAGTGCCATATGTGGCCAACAGGTGAAGGTTTCTAGATTGCATGGGATTTTAGGGTCATACAAACAATTAGAACTATTATAAACTAAACTTACGTAAAAGGAATTTATATTACATTTAAACGCCTGAAAAAAGCAAAAATTGAAAATAAACAGCTTGCGAGAAGTCAAAGGTGTAGTAAACATGCTGAAGATCTGTTGGAAAGGGAGGAAGCATTCCTCTGGTCTAACAAATGCACCCATCTCCTCTATCGATTTTTTCACTGCATCGTTATACACCTGAAAAATTAAATTTCATGGAAAAAGTCATATAAATTATGCTAAATGAATTATGATTTTTATATTTTAGTTGAGTGAGACTTTATGTCAAAACAAACTCTTACCTGTCGCTCCATTTCAACCTTAGACAAATGTTCTGTAAAAATTCGTAGTTGCTTTTGCTTCTCAGCTAGCCCAACTGCCGTTGAAATTTTGGCTCTACAATCTTCACATTTTGGACATATATCCGAGCGTGGCGTCATATATTTAATATGGGGACAGCATTATTTCCACAGAAGTTTGAAGGTAGTGAGCCAACTTTCCTCTCTCCCAGCTCGTCACAAGTAGCAGAATACGAAGAATGAAGTGATGTCTTGCTGCCAGATGAAGGTAAAAATGTCACAGGAATACTTTTGTTTTTACTGCCGGTTGTGGTAGTCCACATTCTTCAGCGTAATTCTGAATATAGTCGATAGCTCTTTTAAAGTCGTCGAACTTAGAGGCTTTTGGTGGGCGTCTGCTCTTGTTTTTGTGGGTACGAGGTACTTGTCCATTTTCAATCATGTGAGAGACTAGATTTTTAACATATTTGGACCCAACACCATGTACTAAAAGAAAGGCACCTTTACAAACTTCTTTATTTTGGAAATAGTATGCATACTTCGTCCTTTTCATCTCCTTCCCACGCAGAGTGTGAATACCAATCACCACACATGCCAGTCTTCCAATGATAAAGATATCTTTTTCATCATTAGCTAGTTCACTTTTGGTCAGTATTGAGTTTTGTAATTTTTCTACGGCACCGTTTTTCAAACAGTTTTTCTCACCCGAACATGCTTTACTAATGTTTTCCTGTAAACTCTGAAGATTGTTACGTCCATTACATTCTATATCTTCTTTTTCCTCACTGTAACTCTCTTCATTGTTGTCAATGACACAGTTTCTACCAAATCTATCAATCTTGTCCCTGATGTCGTCTTGTTGAACAGATTCTTTGTTGATGTCGTCGTCACTGTCTTCATCTTTATCCTCAGGTACATTTTTCTCGCAGCTGTTTTTCGATCATCCGATGGATCTACATGTATGAGGAATATAGTCATCATCTAAGTGTTCTAAATCCTGTAAAATGGAAAGATCAGGATTTAAACAAAAATATTTCAATATATTTTTGTAACTTTTTTTAAAATTCTATATGAAATAAATAATTTGCTGTAAAAATTGTTGTACAAGAAATATGTAGAGTTGTCGAATAATTTTATTAATTTATTCATTAATCACTTTAATTAATGCATCTCTTAATACCACAGAAGTATGCATGAGATATTGCCAGTTAGGCGCGTAAAACCCTTAACGATCAATCCAATGACATACACCTTTACTAATCAAATTATATTTTCTTACATTGATGTACCCCTAGCAAAAAAATACTATAGTAAACTATAGTAAACTATAGTTAACTATAGTTTACTATAGTTTACTATAGTAAATCAAAGTTCCAAAGTTTTCACCATAGTAAATCAAAGTTCCAAAGTTTTTACTATAGTAAATCAAAGTTCCAAAGTTTTCACCATAGTAAATCAAAGTTACAAAGTTTTCACCATAGTAAATCAAAGTTCCAAAGTTTTAACTTTGGTACTATAGTTAACTATAGTAAACTATAGTTAACTATAGTTTACTATAGTATTTTTTTGTTAGGGTTGCCTTGTGGATTCTGACATAAAAATAATGTGTGACTCATTTTTGTAATTTTTAACATTTTCACAGCTTGAGAAATTTGCATATATTTTTCATGTGTTATATGCATTTAATGGAAAGATAAATATCATATTCTATTCCCGCAGATTTTCTTTGTATAGGATTGCACTCATAGCCATTTCTTCCTGGTTTAAATACGGAACAACGGGTATTTTAAAAAATGAGTACACAAGGGGGTTTTCCGTAAAAGCTATGTAGTGGGACATATCAAAATATGATAAAAAGCAAGGTTTTTAAAAGGAACTGTACTGTTATGTCACAGTGTTATTTTGCTCTCCTTAATGTATGTTATTATATATTTTGAATTCTATTCCTTTGACACCTATTTGTCGAATAACCTACTCTCTTACGATGCATATGTATTAATGTTATCTACTGAGTATTCATTTAACCCCATCCATGGCAAAGATTTTTAAGTATTTCTAGACAAATTGATATTAATATTTCGTTGCATTAAGAAATATTTTATTGTTTTGTTGAAAATTATGAGCATGCTGTACTTTCTTACAAACTAATTTTAAGTATTTTGAGGGGATGGGGTGGGGTGGGGAGGTTTTCATCAAAATTTAGCATTTTTACCTAGTTACCCATGTATTGATTTCTATAATGTCAAAATCGCTCAGATAGTGCGCAAAGATTAACTTAAGCTAGCAAAAAAACTGGTAGAACCAATTGAAAAAAATGTATAATTATTAATATTTTATCGTAATGGGTTTCTCATTCGAAAGGTGCAAGGTTTATTCTGATATTTGCAGTATTAACTAAGGTACTACTATTCAAATTGACATTTATCAATGCGAAATTTAATCATTATGCTCTATGTTGTATATTGTTTACTTAATTAATTGTATTATTCTGTTTTTTTTTTTAATTGTCACTATTCTCTACATCTTTGTACTTATTCTAAGTCGTTAATGAACATATGAATCTTCTTGAAATAAAATGCACTGAGTTTAAAACAATTCCGTGCAATGTTATTTATTGCATTTTCCAGTGCTCTTTATTATTAAAATATGATTGAAGAGAGAGAGAGAGAGAGAGAGAGAGAGAGAGAGAGAGAGAGAGAGAGAGAGAGAGAGAGAGAGAGAGTTAAATGAATCAGTTAACGTATTTCATGTATAAGGTACAACTGAGATAAGTTAAGATTCGTTATTTCTTAAGGCATTAGGATTTAGTGTTACATAAATAATTGTTTATGCCTCATCTATATATTTTGTGTAGTCGCCCGCGTGGCACAGCTAGTGGTTAGAGCATCTGCTCAAAATTCGCGAAGGAGTCGCAGGTTCGAATCCCACTGTGGGACGTGGAGACCGTTCCTTCGGATGAGACCATATAAACCGAGGTCCCGTGTTGCAGTAGATGCTGGCACGAAAAAGATCCCTCCCTGCTCAATGGCCCTGAGTGCCGAGTATAGAACAACATTTGCAGCTCTCCATCGGCAAGTGGTGGCGTCTCCATATGAGTGAAAAATTTTCGAGAGAGCTAAGGACGTTAAACAACATACAATAACATGTATTTATTGTGTATGCTAAATTATATACAATTGTTAATAATCCTTTGAGAATTTCAAACAAATAATTGAATATCACAAAAGTGGCAAAATGCCAAATTTGTACAAATTTTTATTCATTGGAGGGGATAAGATAAGGTGTTCAGTTGTTGAGGGGATTATAGAAAATAAAATAATTAAGCACCCATATTTAAGTCAAACTGCTTAAACATCATGTTTTTATTCTCAATTAAATTAAAATATTTCAAAGTATTTGAAATAAGTTTCTTGCTTTTTCCTGGTTTTCCGCACCTTTTTTCAAAACGCAACTGATTTTAAATATGTGAGTCTATCCCGATAAGTTTAGATCAGGTTTTGGCTACAACTGATTTATGGACTTTCGATTTTGAATACTGTTCGTTATCTCTATCTTTCATTTTTCTGCAAATAACGAGCTTATTACTAGTAACCAAGTTCCGGATCATTAAACATATACATTTACAGATGAATTCAATAACAAGTGAACATTTAACAGGCGATTGAAAATTTCAAAAATTTGACAATAAGTCTAAGTCTATTTCATGATCTTCAGACAGGATTTCACTTATCGATTGGGATATCGACATTTCAAGGTTCGTAGGTAACACTCCTGGAAAGTCAATGCTTTTCAGAAAAAAAAAAATCAATAAAACATCAGCAAATACGACTTCAGGATTGTTTTATTTTGAATTCTTGAAGACAGTTCCATATAACAACAAAACATTTATAAGCTACACTTAAAACGAAAATTAGCACAACAAATACCAGAGCAAGAACGTTAAAAATAAACACATAGATTACATAAATCATAGTCATAAGAGATAAAAATTATATAAATACTGCATGTAGTTGATAAAACATTCAAAATTCTCACCCCAAGAAAGTTTATTTCAATTTTCAATCTAGGCTGCAACTCTGTTGACAACGGTTTCTTTTGCGTGAAAATGTTCGATGTAAACTTCAACTACATGCTGTCATGTACTGAAAATTTTTAACAAATAAATTTACAGCTGAACCGTGTGCGCATAAATTCCTCATAGTCCATTTATCCGTCACCAAGCAATGTTAAATGTTGATATACAGCAGGACATGGTTCCATCATTCAGAGGGTATTTCTTTTTTTTTCTTTTTTTTTTTTAAAAAAGATCCTCAATGCATCAGATTCAATTTATATAAATGAAAGTATAAAATAACATTAAAATGCCTTCACATCAACCTTCAAAATAAAAAGCAAATAAAGTTCTTTTTTACTATTATTATTAACAAGTTTGTAAATGAAAACTGTGAACGAATACTACTGTTAGCGAATTTTCTTCTTTTTGAGAATAGTCTTGAAGCTTGGAGCGAAAAAAAGAACTAGATAAAATTGTTTACGCTATTATTAAATAAAATAAATAAAACAAATAATTGATGAAATGCTAAAGTAGACAAGCCTAGTGTGTTTGTATAATTTAAAACATCAAGTATTGTATAAATAAAGGAATATGAATGGACAAAAAATAAAATATCAATATCACAAGCAAAGTTGTAGACATTGAACGGACATGACGGAGCCTAGGTTCTCTTTCTGTTAAAGACAATATTTTTTTCTAACATGAAATAAAGTATCTGCTGAAGAAAGGGAGGTCCCCAATACATACCGCAAAAACTAATTCGCTCCAGTTTTTCATACTTTCAGATAATATATTGAAATACTTGATACTACTGAAGACTGTATATCCCAGTCAAAGCAAAAGAAAATAAATATAATTTGAGAAAGCTTTATAATTTTTCTGCATCCCGCTTTTAGACTCTTAAGTGGTCATACAAGACAGGATACCAGGACCATATGAATTTTTGCAGAATGGAAAAATTAGAAAAATGAAAACATAAACCAGAGATTTTCGTGAAGGGTCATCATTATACATGTATGAACTTACTGACTTGGTAAAAAGTACCCGCAAAACTAAAGAATCTACAGTAATCGGGTACAGGTACAAAGCATGACTGTTCATTTATCAAGTAAAAGGATACGTTCTATTGATACATGTATGATGTGTATGCAGAGCACACACGTAGATAGCACATCTGCTACATGTAAAATACACTGTTCTTAACAAACTATTATTTTTTTAACTTAAGACAAATTTGTATCCGGATAATACAATTTGTTAGAAAGCGAGGAAAATTGTTGATTTGAATGATAAGCAGTTATTGATGGTTGATATATATACTACACCAGATAAAAATAATATTTAAATGACACACAATTTGTAATAAGAATTCAAAAATCCACAGCGGTTAGCAATGTACAAAATGTACTAAGCGTATAGCTAATATAAATAAAGGTACAAAATAATTCAGAAAATCCTTCAGAAGGTGTCTCATTTCTTTCTTCGTCCAACCCACCCTCCGCCTATAACAAAATAAAAAGAATAAAAAGATGCAAATTTCTATTGGAATTCCTGTTAATTCAGATTGCTTTGTAATACCTCGCGCTTTAATTTCTGCAATGTGTGGCATTGTATACTCCACGTATTTGAACATGCTTCAATAAGGTAATTAAGTGGAAAGAGGCACGCTAGCTGAACATCAAAGAAAAGAGACAAGTCCTAAATATTTTGTTCTCTTCAAAGGAATGCATGTATGAGTAATTTTCCTTTTTATCAATGTCATTATGAATTCTTTTTAAAAAGACAAAACTGACATAATGAAAGAAATGATTTTAAATGCCCTCCACCCCTCCCAAAAAAGAGGAGAAAATCTTGGTCATTGTGGTAATTATGTACTAATTTTTTTTATGAAGAGCATAACCAGAAATGGTGATTATATTTTTTCTCAAATTTGATGGATATTGTTTAATTGTCTTAGGGACCATTTACTACATTTTTCGATAACAATAAGATACTCTTTTTAGGACGACACGATGATTATGTACAATAGTAGTGCTGCTGTAGTAGCAAGCAGACGTGTAATTTTACGCACTGTTTTTCATACGCAAGACCAGAGATTATGTTATGCATTTTTACTGAAACCATTATAGTATGTGTCCTTTTCATGTTAAAAATTCTCTTAAACATTTAGGCTTTGTGTGATTGGGAAAAAAAATCATATTCTTTTTTTTTATTATTTTGGAAATATTCATTTCAAAAAGGAACCAATTTTTTTTATCTTTATCTCAAGGAAAAGGTTTTTATTATTTTTTATTCATGCAAAATGAAAAAAAAAAATATTGAATCAAATCAAATAATAAAAGAATCTTATTTTTTTTCCTCAATGATTAAAAACATTTTTTTCAAAATAAAATAAATGTCGAAAAATTACCATTACACGGATTAGTATTACAGGAAGACGTTTCAGTTTTGGATCCAATGCAAAACGCCCCTCCATACATTGGGTAAGGGTTGTTACAGTCTCTTCTTCTTGATTTTTCACCACCATTACAGTTCTTTGAGCATGAAGACCAATTTTCCCAGGGACCCCATCCACCATTTACTGACAATATTATAAAAACACCAAACTGACAACTTGCTTTAAGAATAATTAGATTATTGTCTTAATTTCAGGGGAAATTCCATTTAGAGTTGGTAAGCCATTGCTCACCAGATAAATATATTTCTTTAGAAACAATTGAGAAAAAGTCAAATATGCAAATGGTTAATAGAAATTACACCTACCCCAAAATGTGAAAGAATATAACAAAACTGTAGCATTGAGAAATAATTACTTACTAGTCAAAATCACTATCAATGGTCCATACCTGGGCGCTCACATCTGTAGTATAAAGGTGTCCATTTTCCCCCTGGTGGACAAAAAATAGTATTCTTAGAGCCCACACCCGTATACCCAGGGATACAACCATAAGAAGCTGATATGGGAGAATTAGTCCGACTCGTCACAATGCCGTTTTTCAATGTGAGAAGAGGTTCGGAACAATCTGAAGGGTTATAAAAAATGCATGTATGCATAAATACGAAATATTTCTACCACATTTAGACATGATATGATGTTAAGAAACACAAGTCATGAAATTTCATAGTTGTCCGCATCTACCTTTACCCGCGAATATAGAATGTCGCAAACCATTTATTTTGCTTTTGTACTGGTAAGGAATGTTTCCTCGGATTCAAAAATTTAACGTCGCTGCGAACTAATTGCAAACTTACGAATCGCGAATAAAAGATGGTGTGAATAATAGTTGATATACAGTTTAACGAAAAAACAATTGCGAAAAAGAGAAACCTATGTACATCGTTATCCTTTATTTGGTCGTCCGCTTGACACAGTGGTTAGAGCGTATGCTGTGTAAAGATATTACCTTACGTTGCAGGTATGAGTCCACTTGGGGACATGGAGACCTCTCGAGAAATTTCCAATCCTTTGGAATCGCCACCACTTTCAGGTGGAGTTCTGCAAATTTGTACCTATACTCGGCACACACAGGCATTGAGCAGTGGGGGATTTTGTTTTGTACAAGCACCTACTGCGACAAATGACTTCGGTGTATTCGAAGGACCCGTCTACACGTCCCTTGGTGGGAGTCGAACCCGCGATGTAAGGATCAACTGCATACCCCGCCACTCTAGGTAAAACGCTTTGACCACTGTACTTCGCAGGTTCAATTTTATAAAGTAAAATAGAAATATATAATAAGACAATACAATCGGGGAAAAAATGCAACCTTGGTGATACAAAATATGTTATTTATAGAAATTTAATTGATCAAAGTTATCTTAATTATATTACTCGTTACTGATAATATGCGGACTTTAAGGTAAGAAACTAGACATTTTCATATACATGTATAACCAAGTTTGTGAAAACTAAAATAACAGCTTTCAAGGAAATATAATTTATGACTTACCAGTTGCAATACATACATCTTTTCCAGTGGAGGTATGTAAACACGATGAATAATTGTTGCATACAATTACACCACATATCTTTTCAGTTTGATGAGCCTACAGATTAAATAGAACTGGATAACATTTTGTGATTCGTGAAAAATGTCTTCGTTTATTTAATATCAGAGCTGTTTCAAATTATTTAAAGAGTGCGTTTGCACAATTGACTATGGGCCCGAGTTTTAATGTGTTTTTCCTTCAAAATCGGGAAATTGCCAGTAGAAACAGTTACGATGGTAAATCAGACTCGCAGAGGAAAGAATGTTAACAAGAAACTTGTTCATAGATGGTTTCAGAGATTTTGGGCGGGCCATGGGTAATTAAATTATCAGTTGAAGACAGAAAGTCCGAGAGATAGGAGGTTCGGTGGAAACATTCAATGGCGTCGACGTTGTCAAAAAAGAGATTCATGTCACGCGGATTGAGTGAGACACTTTTTAGTTTCAAATTGTCTTATGGTATTGTTCAAAAAGTTTTCATTGATGAACTTATAAATAAAGTGTACAATAATTCTTAAAGAAAATAAAATATGTGAATGTGTCTGTGAATATCAGTTTTTTTTTTTAATAAAACGATGGGGAGGCGTTTTTAAATGTGTGTGACGGCAAGTATCCGTCATATGAAGTTATTTGGGTGCGGCGACAATCATAATCGCACTTTGTATATAATTCGATATTTTGAAAAGTATAAATCATTTAAATTTGAATTTTTCAGGACTGATTTAAAATAAATGTAGCTTTCATCATGTATAATTTTGTTAATTTGCGTCGACTAGGAGAATTTTTTTCGAAGTTGTGACATTACATTTGGATCAACCCTCGTATGTCTTGAAGAATCACTCAAAATTGATAGCAATTTACAACATTTTAATATGAAATTTTGAAGACCATACAAGTAAAGATTTTTTTATATTATGTGTGACATTTTGTCCGATTATGTTGTCAAATATTTTTTTCTGTGCAACAAGTCAGCGTAATTTTTAACGGTCATTGTAGTATTAATTTTTGAATGAAATAATTTCAAACAATTTCCAAATTTTCTTTAAATTTTAAGTTGATACATGTATAAATGTATTTCTAGCCATGCAATTTTAAAATATCAACGTGTAAATTAACTGAACAAATGTACATATATCTCATTTCATAACAAAAGTGCCCTTAGATTTTAATTGAATTTCACCCATTGTTTTACTAAATGAAAACCGTTCACGGTAGCTCAGTCGGTAGAGCGGTCGCTCCGTGATCGGGAGGTCGTGAGTTCGTATCTCGGCCGCGACTGACCTAGTCGTTAAAATGGGTATCAACTGTTCCTTCGCCATGCGCTCGGCACTTTGAAGTGCAAGTTGCAGGTCCTTCGGATGAGACCTTAAAAACCGAGGCCTCGTGTCAGCGGCAGGCGTTGGCACGATAAAGAGACCTTATTGCTCAATGGCCCTGAGTGCCGAGTAAAGGTCAAAATTTGAAGCCCTTCACCGGCATATGGTGACGTCTCCATATGAGTGAAAAATTCTCGAGAGGGAAGTTAAACAATCAACAATCAATCAATCAATCAATCATTACTTAATGAAATATACATGATTTTCCATAGATATGTAACCTTTACTTAGATTTTTAAAAAAAGCAGTTTGATTACATTTCCTTATCTTAAGGGATTGGAATGATGCAACTTGAAACGAATAGTTTCAGGTTGCTTGAAAATGCACTTACAATGTCTGGCAACTCCTTGTGAATATAATCCCAGTCATCTAAGAGGGCTTCATTGTTGTTCTTTTTTCGATTAATTAGCTGATATATAAACTCATGCCGATGATAATTTGTAGAAAGACAATCAGCAAGACTTTTACACTGACTCAAACAGGTTTCCAGGCTTATATTGGATAGAACTTTAATAGGGGTGGTCGAAAGTTTCTTTCCAATTATGTAATCAAAGCATGGTTGTAAATCACAACTGACCGTTTTTAGATTGATAATGAAAGACATGGTGAAGATGAAACAGACAAACCATATTGTATCCATTCCTGTTAGTAAATAAGATCTTTTATACAAGTGTTACTTACACGGGTTTGTAAGGCATTGATCGATTCTTTCTGTAAAACGCAATTCACTGCATGAAAGAAATTTTTATGTTGGAAAAACGTCCTTTATGCTTATTAATAAAAGAAGGTTTGTCTTATTCTGGTATGAAATGTTGTTTTGAACTCTTAGTAAAGAAAAAAGATATTAATTAAAAAGAATCTTCCCATTTTTCACCTAAGTTTAAAAAAATTTAATTTTGGAAAACACGTCCTTTATGCATTATTTATTAAAGAAGAGTTGTCTTTTTTCTGGTATGAAATGTTTTGAACACTTGTTAAAGTAAAAGATACTAAGTAAAAAGAATGGTTCCATTTTCAATATTAATATATAATGCCAATCTGCTTAATATACAGGAAACAAACTATGTCTTCTTGCATTGTTTCATGCACGAGGAAATATTGGTTGCAATCCAGTTGCAAATTAGAAATAACAAGTTCAATTCTATTCTTGTTAACAAATTCAGTATATTACATAATCAAAACACAAAACACTGTTTTGCGTCTTTTTAAAGACTACTTTGTGCCATTCTGTAATTTTATAGTGATTTTAATAATTATAGATTGAACAAATTTTAGAAACTGACCATATTTAAAACACTATAACTTCCAAACCCTGTTTGTTCGTTTTCCCAGAATGTAACATACACTTTTAAAAATGATTCAACGATAATAGTCTATACATGCTCAAACATTTGTGTTCCCTGCGTGAAAGTATTTTACCTAAGGATAAGTTCAACATATAATAATGTGAAATACATGTAATAATATAAATATGTCAGCATGCAACATAAGTAAGCTGACATTCAAGATAAATATTATCGACTAGAACTTTGGAATTAGATGCATGCGACATCCTTCATGCTAGAAGCAACTTATTTATTTAGAAACATTTTTTTTCTGTAACATCAATCTATTTGTCAGAAGATGAAAGTGGTTTAAACCGATTGTAATCAGGTATGTTTCTGAATATCGAATAAGTTGGAAGATTAAAACACCTTATGCAAGTGAAAGCGTAATATAATTTCACAAAAACGTAAATTTGTGGTGAAAGATATCTTTATGTCATATACATGTACCTTGTCATAGGATTTAGAGATTTGTTGGTCTAAAATTATCGTTTAAGGTCGATAAAACATCCAAGAAATGATATGGCAGACTCTTGCTGGTTATGAAATGGTTATCTTATTATATAACAATAATGAAACATGATTTTTTCATTAGCCACTTAGAGGTTATCAGTACATGTACTACAGGGGCTCTGTTTCATTGCAATAGTTAAATAGCAACACAAAATGTAATAAACTAGGATTTTCATATTTTGCGCTTTTACATTCTGCGGTGACAACGCAGAATGTAATGTTAAATAAAAGTGAAATGTAATAACATTTTTTTTAGATTATTACATTTTGCATGAATGCATTTTCCAATGGGAATTACGCAAAATATAACAACGTACTTTTTCTTAATTTTTGTGTTATTGTCGGGAAAACTCACGTTACACATACATTGTACAAAACAGTTAGACAAAATTATGGCAATAAAGCAGACGATACGAATCAAATCGATACTGTTAAATCACAAATTTTCGATGGGGTGTAATTTTCGTTGTTTTAGATAGATTTCGTTGTTTTCGAGACTACGAGACCAACCAATTCATGACCAGGTAAAATATTACATATATAAGTACTCATTAATTCTTGATCCACGAAATCAAATCCCCACGAACCAAGAGATTTTCCTCAAACCTCGACAATTTGACCCCACAAAAATATGTGATTTTACAGTATTACTAAATCGGAATGTGTTTATTTTACTACTGTGTTTCTGACATTTTCATTGAATACTTATTCAACATTAAGCTAACTTTGATTGGTATCGATTGACCATGGATCCATTAAAAGCTCTTGATATGCATAGTCGGTATGTGTACATTAGCAAATTAAAAGTGCATTGTTATTGTCTGGCGAGGAGAGGCAGGGATGGAGTCGGCCCTGGATGTTGACTCCGAATGTTTATTATTGTATTTCTATGCACATGCAGAAATTACCCCTTCTATAATTGAAGAGAAAGACAAATAGAGAGAGACAGGAATAGAAAGAGAATTTTATTTTGACTGATCTGCAGTGAACGTGACGCGGATTTGTAAAACAGTATGGAATGATACTTGTCAAAAACCAATTACCGCCATATATATTTTACCTGCAGTAAAAATGAATAGATTTCATAAAATCCATTACAGACCCTGAGACGTGCTACTACCCCAAAAAAGCGTGTGACTTTCGTGCGCTTTCCGTTTCGTGCAAACCGTGTAGCGTTTCGTGTAAACCGTGTAGCGTTTCGTGCAAACCGTGTAACGTTTCGTGTAAACCGTGCAGCGTTTCGTGTATGCCCCAAAGCGTTTCGTGCAAAGCGTGTAGCGAGCGTGCGAAAAGCGTGCGAGAAACGTGCGACTTTCGTGTAAGAACCGTGTGAGAAACGTGCGACTTTCGTGCAAGAATCGTGTAAGATTCATTCGGAAGTCATTTCATTTTAAATATGGCTTTCGATGGGTCAGGATGTAAAATTCTATTAGTCTTTTATTATTGAATTAGTTATGCTTGTGATATTATAGGAGTAAAAACAAAAAAAAAATGGAAAAACAAAATGAAATTAAACGGAAATGTATAATTTATATCTGTTTGATTTCCAACTATGTACAACAATTTTAAGGGCATTGAATTCAATATACCATCAACGTGATCATGGCTTCTTAAATTTTTTTTCTCAAAGAAAGAAAGAAATATACCGGTATTATTTTTTTTTTATTTAAAGCAAAATATATCAGGACTTCGCTGTTGTCTTTACATTTGAAACGATGTGTCATTTAATACTTTTTAATACATAAAACTTGTTGCTCATTATTTTCAAATAAATGGATTTTATAATTTTAATACACATGCACTGACGACCACATCTTTTTAAACGAAGGGGGGAGGGGGGGGGGGTTAAGTTAAATTACTAGTACAGTCTTTCATTTCTTGTTGTAACTTTCAATCTAATGTTAGTTTCAGCAAACGCTTAATTTTCTATTCTTTTTTAAATTCTTTGTTAAATGTGTGCGCAGATACACCCCTTCAAATTTTATTGGAATCTTCTTTCCGCGTTTCAACTGTGATCAAGGTCATTTACAACAGCGATCACGGGCTCCGAGTGCATGGCACATGAAAACCGGTTTTGCTATATGTACATGTTGAGTTCACAGCTTAACGACACCTGAAAATTACGACTGGATTTTATTTTTTTTTAAAATAAAATGTTCCTAAAAATATTAAATGGGTACAACTTATAAATCAGCGCATTTCATCTTTTATTTGTACATCCGAATTTCTAGCCGTAAACAGTAAAATAAACAGAACTGATTTGGTAGTCTTTTCATGAATATCATGTAAGAAAAGCTTAGAAGTAAATCATGAATAATTGCATATTATTTGTTTTATAAATCACGTACTTTTTATTTCATCTAAGATATTTCATTTTCTTGTAATATACCTGAATGCCGGTGTAAAGATCGATCTATATTGTATGTACAATGTATAGTCAGATGCCGTGAGTATTAATAAATGTACACATATATACATACGTTTAGTCCTGTTTTGAAATGAAGGAATTTACAGTATGATGGGTATACTGATGTTATTTGATAAGCTTTATGTGAAAAGAGAAAGAAATAGAATAGATTACATTACCCCCCCCCCTTTACGGTTTCCCTCCTATTGAAAATGGTTGCGTAAAATAAAAAAAAAATCTTTAAAATTAATGTATCAATAATGGTAAGTAGAGTATATAGGCAAATTTTATAACTAATTTACAATCAAAATCACGAAAAATACATGTAATCAGCCTACGGAAATCAAACTCAATATTATTAAAAATCAATGAGTTTATATTCCTGCGGTAAGAAATCGAATTTGTGTTTAATTTATTAAATTATACTCGTAAGATTATTACATTGAAATGAATGACTAATACCTGTATAAAAATTGTATTTTATTAAACAGTCATTCATGATATCGGCATTTCATTTTTAAACAGTTGTATAAATAAATAAATAAATTCGAACTGACAATTATTTATCAATTAATTACAACTGTCAGAGTATTAAATATTTCTATCGGTTTATATACCGGTAATACAAATGTATACTGAAATTTAATTTAAACAGCTGCTTAATGTGGCTTTGTGAAAGATTTCCATTGAATTAATGATAAAACAGTAATAATGCCCGAGATATTCCGAGTAGAAAAATCCAAATCGAGGCCAAAACGTGCGAGAATCGTGCACAAAGCGTGTGAGAAACGTGTACAAAGCGTTTCGTGCAGCCTTTCGTGTAAACCGTGCAGCCTTTCGTGCAACTCGTTTCGTGTAAACCGTGTAGCGTTTCGTGCAAACCGTGTACAGCGTTTCGTGTAAACCGTGCAGCGTTTCGTGCAAACCGTGTAGCGTTCGTGTACCGTTCGTGCAGCGAGCGTGTGGGGTAGTAGCACGTCTCAGGGTCTGTACATTTGTCTATCAAAGGCAACTGTTCAATGAAATCCCACCAACCCTCCAACCCCCGTCCCCTCACACACCTTTCTAATTTGCAATACCTTTGATTTGAATGTAAGAAATTAATTCATCATTTTTTTATATATTAGAATTCTTGAGGACATGACCTACGACTCTTCGCACAATCATATCAGAATTTTCCAGAAGCGTGTTATTTATACCTTTCTGAAACTTACCACAAACAAAAATTGGAATCATTAAATGTGTACACAAAATCTTGCGTGTTGTTATGAATTAAGATACCTTTAGTGGGAAATGACATTGTAGTTTGCAACAAACTATCTTCCTTAAGATACCCCTAACAATGATGTTAATATTTTTCCTGTGGGGAGTCTCCCGATTGGTGATTTCATCTACATGAGTGTAAGTGTTCGGGTAGTACCTGAGAAGTTACAACCACGAATAGACCAGTCCTGCTTTATCTGTTCTGCAATAGCCTGGGTGGGTGATCAAAAGCAAAACTAAGTTTTTTCTAAGTTGTAAGTTGTAAAACATGTCAGTACATTTAGAATCTTTACATATTTAATATGGTTGTCTTTTCACAATTTTCCAAGGATCCAGTTTCCTTAGTCTGTTCTTCTGTTTTATTGATAGGGTTAATGAGGCTTGATTCCTTTTGCTGATGCAATTTAAAAATTCGATTACTGATGATCATCTTTTCTTTACATAATGACCTTCTTCGCCATTTTGCCTGCAGAAATTTTCTTCTTTTTCGTGATTGAAATGTGTTTTTTAATAATGTAAAAACACAAATATTCGTGGGGGATTAAATTTCGTTTATTTCGTTGTTAACAATTATCCACGAAATTAAATCCCACACGAAATTTTATATGACTATATATTGAATAGGGTTACTTTCAAAACAACGAAATTAAATGCCAACGAAGCTATTTTTTGAGACAAATTAACGAAATTTAATCCCAACGAAAATTTGTGATTCTACAGTATTTATCAAAAAATAAATGAATTGATATGGACCCATTTTAGAGGCTTTTAAATAATTAAAGCCTAATTCTGTTTTATTGAAATAAAAGTGTTATCTAGCTGTCTGTTGGTCGGAAACAAAATATCCGATATCTTGGTAAAGATACATTCATTCTTTAGTATAGTTCTTTTTAGTATTCTTTATTCTAGTATTATAATAGATTACATGCATATTAACTTATTCTAGTAGGTGAAAGGTATACTTGTAGTTGTTTTCAGCTGAATACTTACCCTTACTCGTCACATGTAATAGAGTAGATCATAACTTGTATTGCTAGATTGATAACGATTGTTTTGTATCTAAACATCCAAATTTATTACACAGAATATTAATGTTAACGAAATGAGTTTGTAGAGGGAAGTAAAAATGCAAAAAAAAAAAAAAAAAAAAAAAAAAACAGAAAAAAAAAATCAATTGGCATGGGATGGAGTCATTTTGTTCTCTAAACTTCCAAAAGTCGATCTTTAAAATCAAAAGACATCTGTAAAAACAAAACAAAAAAACGAATTATAAAATGAAACGTGGAAATAAGGATTAATATAATTATACAATTTTTCCAGTTATGTTTACATTTATGCTGATTACTTTCAAAATCCTTTAAGGTATCTAATTCCATTTACATGTATGTTCGGAGAATAAAGGGTGCTGGCAATTTTAATAGAGATAATTAAGAGGCAGGAAATATGTGACTTCTTTTTATTTCATGTATGATACATGTTTATCCTTTTATATTATTGATACTTTTATCAAATGGTGCCATGGGCACGGTGGGAAGTTATAAATCTTGCTAAACCTTATATCTCTTGATTGGTTCCATGAATAATTTATGAAAACTGTCTGGCAATATTCGAAAAAAATAAAAAAAAATTGCAAGAAGTGTAGACCAACAGATTGTATAACATTGTAACTGCAGACATATTTTTGCATTTATTTAGATCATTCAATTGACCCGTACAGGTATTATTCTAACATATAGATATCCTTTGGAATCAATCCTTAATAATAACATTCAAAACTGATGAACTAAATATAATTCTATTCAGTCCAGTAGAATTCAAATGATATTTGAGGACGGTTCCAGTTGGTATGAAGTTGAACTTTTCTTATCTGTTTTAAATTGTGGATTAGTTGTTTGACGTCATAGTGTGACGGATGGGAACTGACCAAGGTATAAATTTTCAAGCAACAGGGATATTTTTAAGTGATTCAATTTTATTCTACGTAAGTTCTATTTTTTCTTTTATATTTTTTATTAAGATATCTGCAAACATTATTTTTTGAGTTCTTTGATAGAAATAAAGATTTGTAAAAGGTAATTTTGGAATTTTGAAACACAAATTTTCCAAGTTTTTCTCACAGTATACTTTTCATTCAGCATTCGGGGAGGGGAGTATGAGGATAAAAAAGAGAGGCCATGTTCTCGATTTCCGGTGGGATATAAGATCTCTAATTCTATAAAGGGAATACAGTTATAAAATCATAGCATACACCAGTCTTTCAGTTATAAGATCTTTATGAATAGTATTTTCAACAAACAGATTTTCGAAGATGATTTGCTTGCATTTAAATTGTCTGAGTTTATTTTCCTTAAATATATAATTGGGGAAACCTCCCCGTGACATCCTGTAACTTACAACGCAAGATGGGGAAAATTCTCCACTTTCATGTATTGGTAAATCAATTGAAAAAGGGTTTAGAGGTGATTAGAATATACAGGTTGGTTATAAAATATGTTTAGAATTAGGGAATGAGAGGTTAGTTGATAGTCCAATACCAAAAAGTGGCAGAAACATCCCTAGTTTTCCATATAAAATCTTGCGCCGTAAAGTGTACTTTATATGCATTACGACATCTACAGTGTTATGACCAAAGACAAATACTGGGAGTATATAAAAACATAAAATTACAGTAACAGTTCTGCAGCTAATCCTGTTATACATGCATCTATTTTTCGTTTTTTTTTTCTTTTCAGAGTTATAAGTAGAAATGCGAAATTCCAGCGAAATTTGCCCGAAGAATACCACTTTTATAGGCCATTCAGTGGACCCTACTGGGACAGGAAGCTCTAAGAACAATTTCACAATTGATGATCTATTTCGGTGCAAGGATACATCTTCTTCATTGAATGTTCACTACTGGGACAAACACGTTTTCATCTTTGGAACTATACTCTTTTTGATAGGTTTTATTGGAAATATCACTACCCTATCGTTAATCATCAAAACTAAAAGGCTACACACCGCGACATATACTGCAATCGCGTCTTTGGCATTTGCTGACCTTTTAGCCCTATCTTCACGCTATATCATGATTTTACCCAAACCTGTAAGCTCCATTTTCAAAATCTCTCCGAGACATTCCGTGTTTTTCACTTTTCTTTTCTTACACGCTGCTAACTTCCATATGGTATTTATTTCGTATATCCGTTATATCCTTGTTGTAATGTCTCTTAAGAGCCTAACAATGAGTTCTAGAAAAATTTTAAAGCATTCTCAAATAATCTGGATTTTCTCTCTGATAATGACCAGTATATATAGTGTGCAGCATATATTAATGCTAGAAAATATTTTGTCTGAACGTGTGAAAAACTGGGCTGAGTTGCTGTTAGCTATTTATATATCAGGTATTCCATTTATTTTGATCGTTATTTTCCATGTGAGAGAAGTTTGTCATTTACACAACCTCCCTCTAACAGAAAGAGAAAACGGAATCAGACTCATTCATTTAATGTCAGTATTGCTACTCATTATTATAATGGTTTATCTTATTACGATTAGCTATCCTCTACATTATAGAATACTCGATGCTTTACATTTGCTTGACAGCGTATTTTTTCGTCTGTGGAATTGCACCAATTATTTAAGCTATTTCTTTTATGCAATAACAGCATTAATCCTTTGATATATTTCCTTTTTTCTCCTCCAATTGCAAGGATCCTAAGGCGAGTACGAAAACATTTTTGTACTCTTTATTAACTTTGATAATTTTTTTTTTTTACTTTCAAGCTATGATGCAGAGTTTATGTCAAAATTATGGATTGTTTTGTGAATCTATTAGTCAATTACACTGTAGCTATACTATAAATAAAAATTCAAGTTCAATTTAAAGAATAAAGAATTGATAATAACTTTTTGAATATAAGACGTATATGAGAAAAATACACAATCATTGTTGTAAAATAAAGGTATTCGTAAAAAGTTTCACTGCTGAGATCAGTTCCATGAAAATGACTTTAAAAAGCTGAAGGTTACATATCAAAAATTAAGAAACTCTAGATTTTTTACTAACATGAAAGATAATTGAACACATGAACTATTGATAAATCGAATAAATATTAAATAGAAAATCTAGAAAGTCATCTTCAAAAGCACAAAATCTAGAATTTATTATTCTTAAATCTTAAGTATGTTCTCAAGAAATAATCATGCATGACGACAATTAAGAATTACTTTTGAATAATGCTCAATTTAATACTTCCTAAAAAAATGTATGATGAAATAATTCAATAAGTAAAATGAATAAATAATTTTTACCAATTTTTTTGGGCGTTTATATTTTATGCCTTGTCCGTCTGCTGCCTGCTTGTTTTTTTGCGCTAGATAAATTATCACTCTTGCTGACAACTTTTGACAAGATAGAACTATAATGCCTTTCATATGGCATGTATGTTTGCTACTTATGACAAAAAACATGTATTTGAAAAAATGTATATTTGACCTCTAGATCTTGACCTTGGAGTTTAACCCAATTTTGCAAAAAATACTGAACTTTATCCCTTGCCATAACTTTGGAACAATTGATGCTAGGACTTTCATTTTTAACTCAAGAAATCACCCTGACAAGACCTTTTTCAACATTTTTGACCTCTTGACTGGATCTAATTTAGAATTTGGTCCATTTATAAAAAAAATCTTTAACCTAGGACATAGTCCATGATTAGTTAGTCTTATGGCCCATATATTTCATAAGCTTATTCCTTGTGAAAAAAAAAACTTAACCTTTGAATTTGATCTGCATTTGAAAAATTTGGTTTTTATTATAATTTTTGAATATGTCATTTGTGTATAATTATTTTTTATTGACAATCTTTTAGGTATTACCTGGTTAGTAAATTTCATATATCACAGATAAATTTTTTTTGTGTGTTTCTGTTCTTTGTAATTGCTTCATCACCCTCACACTGCGCCAATTAAGACGTCGTGTTATGCTATGTTCTATATTTACGTACTGACAAGTCTTGAAGACTTTTAGAAAAGATTTTTTTTTCTCTTGTTATTGTTGTTATTTAACTTTGCCCTTGTCAACTGCAGACACTCGGCAACCCACGTGAAAAGTTGTGAGAAGTTTTTCAAAAGCAAAAGGGTAGACAGAATTCTCGGTCCAAGGACGCCGCGGCCCATCCTAGGTGACACCTCGCCTCTGACAGCTCAAAAGAACATTGTTTTAAAAGATTAGATATAAATAATAAATTCTCTTCAGATGACAAAGAACTACGAGGGTTGATCCAAAAGTAACTTTGATAAAATTGCTATAAATCGACGTAAAACAACATTATTATACTCGATGAAAACTTTATTTATTTCAAATCAGACCTGAAACATTCAAAGGAATTTGATGTATACTTTCCAAAATATCGAATTTTAAACAATGTGCGTTTATGGTACCCGCCGCACCTAAATATAACGTCATATGACGGATTCGCACCGTCATAATTTTAAGCGTTTCCTCTTCGTTTCATTAAAAAATATTTGTGATTTGCAAACACTTTCACCAATTCCACTTTCTTTAAGAATTCTTGGTACCATTATACACTCACTCTTTTCATAATTAAGCCCTATGTCAATTTTTTTTAACAGTAGCATATAGCAAACTTAAAAATTCACATGTCACTTTATCCGTCTGTGTTTTTTGACAACGTCAGACACCTCTGAACGTTTCCGTCCGATTTCCTTTCTTTCGGTCTTCTTGTCCTCTGCTGATCATTCAATGACCCATCATCTGTCCAAAATTACTGAAACCATCTATAAAGAAGTCTTTTATCTACATTCTTTATTCTGTGAGTCTAATTAATTAACGTAACAGTCGCTTGTCATGATTCCCATATTTTGAAGCAAAAATGCATTACAACTCGTCGAGCCGTTTATTTCCCATTTCGACAATCCATTTGTTCAATTAAAGAGAGTAAAACAACAATGTTTATGATCACAAATACCAATGCCGTCATTTAATTTTAAATTAAAGACTAGAAAATGACTTCAATTGTATCTTATTAAAAAAAATGAGAGATTTGGTGCTTTTTAGAGTCTTTTAAATGTGTTTGTATTTTTCATTCTAAGAAAAAATACACTTTAAAATGTGACGTTCAGTTGTGACGCGGCGACACCCACTGTGCTTTATGTTTTAAACATCTATAAAATAAATTTGAATAAACATTGTTAAATGAAAATTTCAAGATTTATTAGATTTGTATTTGTGCATCTTTTGGTATATTATATTTGATAATATAACTCCAAATATAAAAGATATGGACACTGTGACATTACTTTTGGATCAACCCTCGTATATGCGGTATATTGCATACATTTGCCCCTACAAAAGTCAAATTTTGAAAACTTCCTGAAATTTACTGAATTTAATAAATTGTATGAGAAATATAAATTTACAGAAAATATTATAGTGTCAAAGCAGTGTATTCACAATTTTTGTTTTTATGACGTCACAAACTAGTCCGATTTTATATCCTCTTTCAGAGAGAGGACAAAATGGACAAAATTTCAACAATTTTAGCTTTAAAATTTATAGAGCGCAAGTTTGTTCAGGAACAATATTGACATATTTCATTGATATTATCATTCTACAGAGTATATCAAAATATTGATCCTGAACACACATGCGCTCGGTGACTTTTACTCAAAATATCGACGAAATATGTACATTTTTCTGTAAAATTCATTAAAAAACTGAAATTTACGTCATGTTTGTGACGTCATTACGTAAATATGGCGTTATAACTTATGAAAATATTCAGTGCTTTGAAGTCAGCATATACTCCCCTGTTTAAGAACTTACTAAAATATATCTCCATCAAAGTTTGATTTGGGGGAGGGGGCAAATATTGGTTATTACAGAATAAAGTTCTTTCAACTTATCGAAAGAAGGGATTTCGTTGAAAAAGCAACTGAGGTGGGGTAATTCTGATAGCATATCCCAGGTTCACACCACCTTGTAACCTAATTCATCACTGATGTGTTTGCTTTCCTCCCGATTTATTGTTTTTACCATACACATATGACTTCCAATACTGCTCGTTATTTCTATATTTCATTTACATGAATGTATATTCAAAACTTAACAATAAAGAAAAGACTAACTGTCTTTCTTAACATCACAAATTGCGTCCTCAGTAAAAACATAAAACTCGTATTGATATTGATTTGTGAATTGAGTAAAATTAATGTTAAAGAAATCGTTCTGACGTAATACTGATGTTAAACAATGAATTAATTGGAAGAACTTTTTTGAATTGCGAATTAATGTCCTACATTATATATACCAACATGTATTTTGAGGTAAAAGAAAAACCCTACTTGTTTTAATGTATTATATTTTCTGGTTAATAATAAGGCAGTTAAGACTACAACTATTAGTGCAATATGTTTAATTACATGCAAAATTTTGTCTGAGTGTCAATAAATTCATATAATATACATAATTGTATTCAGAGAAACATCTATTCTCTTTGAGTGACATTCAAACAATGAAGGGGCTTTTTCAAACTTGGTGTTTAATTCGAACTCAATTCAAGCAGAATTAAGAAAATTATGTGTTATCAACTATCATCTACTAGGTAAACAAATCCAATGGACTTTATTGATTACTTTTATTTAAATTCATTCCAGCATTCGGCATCTTTATAGGAGATCACCTTATTGACCTCTTTAAACTGTAATACGAATAATTGTTTGATATAATATCGGTACATTTAAATTTTCGAAGTATTGGAAATAAAGGGAATGAGTTGCGTAAAACCATTAAAAGAAAATCAGTCAATTAGTTTAACTGGAAAACTCTATATAAATCAACCTTGTTTGACGTTTTTGACAAAACGTACAAAGAAAATGACTTTGACAATAGTGATTTAGCTTTTTGGCTTGGGAACTTCTGCATGTTCTATAAGCGTTGAAAAGGATATTTTTGAGAACTACAGCTCTATGATAAAACCAAGAAAAAATAAAAGTGAGGCTGTTGATGTAAGTTTCTATTTTTCTATCAATTCCGTACAGGAAGTTGAAGAACGTTTGCAGTATATAACTTTTTTTGGTTGGTGCAATGTTCAGTGGTATGATGAATTTCTAATTTGGAACGAGACTCAAGAAAATGGGCTAAAATTGATTACAGTTCCTCATCAAAAAATCTGGACTCCAGATTTTACCATGTGGTATACCGAAGAAAATATCCATGGCTTAGAACCTCACCCATTTGTAACACTGAATTCGAATGGTCTCGTCACCTGGTAACCTGGTGGGAAAATCAAACTTTCGTGCGTCATTAAAGTTTCCAGATTTCCTTTTGATGAGCAGTGCTGTAAAATTAATGTTGGTGCATGGCAAGTTTCTGACTGGGTCCAGAAACTAAATCCAAGATCAAGGACGTCCGATGATACGAATATCATTTTTGAAAATGGTGAATGGGAGTTTATGAATTTTACTTTTACAGAAGTATTTCAGCAAGAATTTGAGTTAACAACAGTGGTTTACAAACTTCATTTCAGGAGAAGATATCTGTACATTATATTGACTATTGTTATTCCAATAATTATACTTGCTGTTTTCAATTCACTGACATTTTTCGTTCCTGTTGATTCAGGGGAGAGAATAACATACAGTCAGACACTTTTTCTGACATTCACCGTCTTCTTAACCTTATTCGAGGAAACCATGCCACGAAATTCTACCGACGTGCCCTACCTTACGATATACGTAGCATTCCATTTACTCCTGTGTGTGTTAAGTACAATCATATCCGTTCTTTTGAAACCTAATATAAAACCAATTCTTAATCTTGATCACGACCCAAACTACACTAAAGGAGCAAAGGAACTGCAATTTGAGAATGGAAAGAGTTGTGTGAATGATGATAGCCTCAAAGTTGATGTTCTTGAAGAAGAGAACAAATATCAATGTGAATGTTGTAAGAAAAAATCCTGTAAACAGATGGATTCGTTTATGGCTTTGTTTAACATAATTGCTTTCTTTTTCTCAACAGTAACATTAATATTTTTTATCATATTTGATCATCTTTCTGCATGTGTAGGTATTTGTCTCTTATTTAATAATACTTTGTGGAAACATGCTATGAACATTGCTGGCATTGCAATGTTGAAAATGTTGACAATGTTCACGATGTTAAAAAGAATATTGATGTATATTTTAACCATCAACTGTATTCTTATAAATAGCGGCTGTTTAATAAACACAAAGTTCAAGATATTTACAATATCACAGGTAATGTTTATTCTCTTTAACAAATGGCTTTACAGGACATTCCCGATATTTATATATTGAAAATTGATAAACGGTGTCAAGAAAGTCAATAGTTAGAATGTTGGTATAATGTGTACTGATCGTTCCGTTCATTCGATCATGAGAAGTACACGACGGATTTGACAGATCGACAGAGGATATTTTCTTTTCTGTGGCACGTGATCCTTACTCTGATTTTTCATGTATCAGAGTTTTGTGTCTGCTGTGCTCCTCATATGTGTAATGTTTTTTTGATTAAAAAGTTCAACGACTGTTCGTTATCTCTGATTATCATGTAAAAAAAAACAAACGATAATACATGTTATTCAGTATATTGTAAAATATGTTTCATTTGGATGATATTTATTCCAAATAAAACCTTAATTTGATTGTTTGAAACATCTATCTACACCGAAATGATGATTTATGTTCCACTTGTGTATTGAAAATAAACGTTTTCCATTATCACCCGATAAAACAATCGAGACAAGGGCAAAATAAATTGGTTTTTCCTATGTCTGAAATTTGAAATATTGAAAATTCACATCACTTATTTATATCTACACAAATCGAACATAGTATTCTGGGATGGTTGAATCAGCCAATTTTCATCCTGTTTTTTTTCAACAATGTGGAACGTTTTCCTTAAGGTGTATTTGGGGTAACTTCTGTAAAGAAAATATGTATATTTTTAAATCAATAATCAAAAATGTTTTTTAATCAAATTTACACAAAATGTATTCATTTGCTTATATTTTTTTTTTAAATTGATTATTTTGATAAGACATTTTAAGCAATGAAATGAAAGAGTTTTTTTGTAATAAATGACAACAAAATGAAAATTAGAAAGATATTTATCCAAGCTAAGTTTGATAAAAGGGTATTTTTGACTCGAGGGACAATTTTCAGATATTTTTTCTAAAGGTGATTCTAAACAGTCAAACCATCACCCATTCTTTGTACAGTAAAACTCGTTTAGTACGAACACGGATATAGCGAATTCATGGATATAGCGAAGTTATTTTAGATCCTCAGCTATATAAATTTAATGAATTTCTTATACGGTTATAACGAATTACGGATATAGCGAAGTAATTTCAAAGGTCCCAGTGACTTCGTTATAACCGAGTTTTGCTGTATAACGGTTCTCGATTTTAGAATCTCTATGGACATTCAATATCGGACGTTTGCTAGACAACATGTATATATTAGTTACTTACCAAGACAGTCAAACTCGTTACAATCCGCAATTTCTGTTGAATTCCCTTGACAGTTATTCCCTCCATATTGTGGTGAGGGGTTGTTACACGTTCTGCTTCTTGTCTGAGTTCCAAAGTCACAAGTTTTTGTACACGATGTCCAGCTTTCCCACGAAGTATAACTTTCCTTTACTTTCACTGATAATCTTGACTCAATATCTTATTTCGTTTAGGAGGAGTTATCTGGACAAGCTGACCCTCTTAAAATCAAAAACTCATTCATATCTCACGACCGGAAGTGACGTCATCAGTATAAAAAATTTCCAATAAGGTTCAGATCAATATCTATCAGATCAGAAAGTTTCGTGAAAATCGACCGAGCCGTTTCTGAGAACTCGCGTGCACAAAAATCGATAAGAAAAAAAAAATAATAGGGAAAAAGAAACCGAACAAAAACAATAAGGTCTTTCATTGGAAACGGAAGACCTAAAAAACATGATTCTGATTTTTAAAAAAATCATTTAACTTTTCAGTTACTTGAAAGTTGAAACATTTCAATGAATGTAGAACACAGTAAAAACATCAAAATTTGAGACAATCTTCATAGCTGTAAAAAAAAAATTACAAAACAACTACGTGCAATTTTAAAAAGTAAGTAAATAGTGAGTTGTCAAATAACTCTAAAACTTGCATGCTATTGCTACTTATTTTAAGTAAATTTAATGAATTATGAAAAATGTGTAGTCTAATATCTCATCATTTTGCATTTAAATTTGATCTTCAAACCAAAATAATGATGTACATCCTTTGGGTAAATAGACTCAAACTCATGATTTAAATGAAGTCTATAAATACAAGAGAATTTACATTATTTCAAATTAAAATGCAGTCTAATTGTGAAAATGCCGCCCCCCCCCCCCCCCCAAATAAAATAAAAAAAAACAACTGTTACAACAAAACAATTGATTTATATCTTTCAGAAAAATGAAAATAAAACTACATAAATGTACATTTCAGTTATATATTTCATACATCTTAAATGAGATGGCTAATTGAATAAGACGAAAACTACGACTGTCAATGTAGAGAAATTCATTATGCCGAATGCAATGTTCATAAAAGATCCTTTTGTATTAAAGCTGAACACTACTCATAAACATATTAAGTAATCAGAGATTATAGAGCTCAACTCAAAAAAATATTGTCTTTAAGTAAGACAAGGGCCCACATTAAACTAATCATACCAAATTACAAAATTTATTCAATTCTGACGTGATACAGGTTGCAGTAACTTGAGAATAGACATCAAAATACTTGAAACTAGTCGTCCATCAAGAAAATGTAATTCAAATCCAGGACCCATGTAAATGTTATACTTTTTTAATTAACTTTTTAAATTCAATTCATCTTCTCTTTCTGAAAAGTAAAGCAAAATTCCACTGATGTTTACTTTCAGTGGTCTCTAAACTCTACAAAGGAATAAACAACCCCTTTTTCACGATCTTTGAAATAAATGCACGAAGAGATTTTATCTGTGGAATATGGAGTTTAACTTTATTCGATGTAATGATATTACCTAAAATATACTATAGAAGGGATTTCGTCTATCCTATATTTGAATAAACAGGAAATGTATAAGTTTTCAACATCATCTGATGTTTATACATTCGAGGTTGTTTTTCCGGCCTCTAACGGAAAGACCCTGAGATGATGCGATCACCACTATGTTATATCATTTTTTTAACTTTTAAAAATACCAAACATACTCATGATACTTTTTCCTATTTTGATAACATGCATACTCCAAAATTTGTTTAAAATTATTTTCAAACTATTTTTATTTTTGTAATCTCTTTATCTTTACTGCTCATTTGAAGTTATTTCTAATGAAAATTGTTAATTTAATCCACTGGGGCATGAAATTTAAGTATACATTTTGCATCTAAAACATACATAATTTTATTGTTAAATAATAATAATAACTAGAGCAAAGATCGTTGCAAAGCAACGAGTGGGTCTTCCTTCTTAGCGATAAGCAGAAATTGAAATGTTTCAATTGTCAACTTTGCTACCATTCTTTATTTCTTTGACTCAAATAGCAAAAACCTTTCCGGGTTAGAATAGGTCCTCAGTACCCTCTTGCTTGTCGTAAAAGGCGACTAAATGGGGTGGTTCTTCGGATGAGACCGTATAAACCGAGGCCCCGTGTCACAGCAGGTGTTGCACAATAAAGATCCCTCCCTGCTCAAAGGCCATAAGTACCAAGCATAGGCCTAAATTTGCAGCCCTTCACCGGCAATGGTGACGTCTCCATATTAGTGAAATATTCTGGAGAGGGACGTTAAACAGTAAACAATCAATCAATCAATTATACTGTAAAAATACAGATATTTACACACATTTATAACCTTAACTATTAGAACTGGTATGTCTTCTTTTGGAAACGGAAGACCTCAATACAGATGTTAACATGCAAGATCTGACACATACTTAAAAAGAATATTTATTCCAAACTAAAGATAGACTCTGTTACAAAATCTATTTCTCTTGAAAAACTGAAAGCAATTGATTTGTTCATATTTGTGGATTTATGTCTGTTTCTCAAATCAAAATTTAAATATGAATATTTAAAGTCAATATCATAAACTAAGACTGTTTCACATGAATGTTTCAATTTCATTATGCTGTTTATTCCTTGTCATCCCCCAACAGGTGCTCTTCTGGCAAATCATGATCGTGCTTGGAATCAAATTTTAGTACTCTGATGACAGTCACACCTATCAAAAAGAAATTGAAATTTTTTATTATTTCTTTTTTAAAAAATGCAACTTATACACTGTTATAAGATAAGATAAACCATCAAACTGAGTTCAAAGATACTGTCACATTTTCCAGTAGTCTATAATTATTTAAAAATATAGGTTTACAGGCAGTCATTTGAGGATGTTATAAAATAACATATTAGATTTTCATGATTTCAAATAAAGAAAATGTACATTACTTGTTCATATCAAAATTTATTAGGAATGGTAATGGTTAACAGTTGTTAACCGACTAATTAGCCCAAAAGATGGTATCCAGTTATGATTTTTTTATGTGTCAGGATAAGACAATTCGTAAAGGTGTTACAGCAATTAAGAACAATGTGCTAATGAAGTGACAAAACGCTATTGCATAAGGAACAAAGAGCTAGCACAAAGTAACAATGTGGCTCTAGCTCATTTATAACACCATGCTAGTAAGTTTATGACAACATTCTGGCCAGTTTAAGACACTTACAAGGTAGCATGAAGTAAAAATGTGCTACAACACTTATGACAATGGTCTAGTGTGTTTATGACAACACAATGACAATGTACTTGTGCATTGTAACAATGTTGCAGCAGGCTTTTACACCACACAGTAAAGATTACATGTAATAGATTGTGTAAAGCTGTGTTGGCATGGCAGCATATTTTGTGTCAGCACAACTGCATGTTATTTTAAGTTGCCTTAGCCTGACAGTGTTGTGAACACTGTGTTAGCACATTGTTCCTAAACATGCTAAAGCACTTTTACAATTAGCCTTATCTGGACACCATAATTTTCATAACCAACTAGCCATGTTTTTTTGTAAAAGTACATGTACCAGGGTACATGTAAATCATTTTTTTCATTTAGATTTCCATATGTTTTAAAAAGACAAGGAATAAAATTCAATTTTCTATAAGCTTCTATTCATTATAAGTGTTTGCCAAAGCATTTTTTCCTACATAACCAAAATACATCTTTGTCTTTATGGTAGCCTAGTGGTAGGGCATTCCCTTTATATAATCCTGAAGTTTAGCTTGATTTCTAGCTGGGCTCATTGCTACGAAGTTCAACAGGAAATGCTGCTTCATCACTGATGCTTAATCAAATTTACACGTTAAAATATAGTACATTTGCGCAATCAAATTTGAGGCAATACAAACACTGATTACAGAATTAAATTTTCAAAGTTATCTGAAATTGTCAAAAAATATTTATAATAATGTACTTTCTATAGTCTTCTTCGATTAATTATTTGTTAAAAATATGCAAAAGGTTTTCATCAGGTATCGATGTGTGCGCCATATTCTATAAATAAAGGTTGTATTGTCAGTCTAACACAAATGCGGTAAACATCATTAATTACTTGATGTACGCTTTGATGCAAATTCTCAGCTGAGGACACATCAGTGCATAATCGTTTGACCTTAATTAATCTTGCTGCATTAGTGTTTATTTACTTCTGTTGGTATATAAATCCCCGAAACCGCCTCAAACGATACATGTGATGAATATTTTATGCTGTTATATTCTATAATAATTTTACTTAATTTTAAAACTTTTTAATACTATATATATGCCATAGAGATATTTTTGTGGATAACATATCCTCTCAATGTCTGAATTTGTTTTTAAACTCTCATCACGGTCTCTGTTCATTACCCTGTAAATGAGCCCAGCTTTCAGTACTTCTGAGTACTTTGATTATTCACTGCATCAAACCTAAGACAAAAACATGATGCAGTAATGTTACTTAACCATGCACCCAGCATTTGAAGTGAATGAGACCTTAAAAACCTCATAGTACATGTTAGGACAATGTCACTGAGTTCCAAATAAAGGTCCAAATAAAAACTATTCACCGGTATATATTAACACTTCTAAATGAGTGAAGGAGTGAAAATTCTCAAATAACATTACCAATCAAAGTACCAATAAGAAGCTGATTCTTACATCACAGGTTCCAATCCCATTGCTAAATGCTTCAGACGGGTTACTCCAATGAGACCGCATACACCGAGATTCAGTGTCAAAAGGATCCCTTACTTCTCAAAGGCAATAAGTGCTGAGTGCAAGTCTATATTTGTAGCTTACTATCCCAAATGGTGGCATCATCAAATGACTTGAAAATGTTTGATAGGTCAATAATCAAACAAACCATTCCTGCAGTCATCTAAAAATAAGCAAACTTTCTATTATTACAATTGTTTTTACAAATTTCTTTTGAGATTTAACTGAGCATTAATTGTGCAATTTTTTGTCAATAAATTTTGATATAAAGACTTTGTTTGAACAGTATTTATAGCAATTACAGACAGCAACACGAAGCGCTGCTCATAGTGCAAGCTCTCATGACAACGCCTTGGCGAAGAGAAAATTATCACTTGCTTATTGATCCACACAATTTCTTTTCCGCAGTAACTTTGGACCCACAGTGCTTTGATTCTTTAAGCTACATTCTTGCAAAAATTGATCAAAAGTTTCCCAAAAATAAATTCACCTTGATTTAATGGATAAATTGCAGATAAATAGTGGGGGAAAAAATTCTTCATTAAAGTCAGCACTATTCAAGATTTAGACTGGTAATTTAGGCCTAACTTACACCATGACATCATGTGACTTCAAAGTCTAGTGCCCTGTTCACATGGAGAGTTTAATTCGCAGTAAATGATTGCAAAGTAAACTAATGCGAATCAAACTAATGGGAATCAAACTGTGTTAACATGACAGCTAATGCGAATTAAACAAATGCGAATAAAAATTTTACTTCTACAGTCAAGTGTCAGTAAGGCTATCCACTCAAAAATAGCACAATTAAGTACTTAAAGCTGACCACCAACATGTAGCATTTGAATTAATTTTGCCATTACACATGCCTCAAAATTTAATTCGAATAAGCTTCCCTTTGTGTTCATATGGAGCTAATGCAAAGTAATTTAAGTAAATTCGCAGTAAATTAATTTGAATTAATAAAACTAATTTGAATTAAACTCCCCGTGTGCAGTCAGGGGTGGTACTGAAATCAGTCATTTTTGAAAATGATGATTTTCAGTCATTAAATTGATTTTTAATAATGATGGAAATTCATCTTTTTTTAGTAAAATGATGAAAAACAGTCATTTCTATTTTGAAATTTATTTTAGAAATAGAGTTATCTCTGATATTAAAAATGACTGTTTTTCATCATTTTTTATCAAATTGTTAGGTCTGGGCGCACTTAATTATCTCATTAGTTTTACGGGGCGCACTAAATTATTTTGGTTTCAATTACTTGTCAAGATGTTTCTCTACACAAGGGTCTATGGCAGGATAGTGTACTATATCTAATTACTGTAGTAAATGGGATGGGAAAATTGACTTGAGAATGGAAATATGATGAAAAGACGTCATATTTACAAAAATCAAAAAATTGTGTACATTATATACTTAGAAGAAATGATGGATTTCAGTCACACCCCTGACTGGTGTGAACAGAGCATCGATGCACCAAATATCAAGTGCGGTTTGACAAGCCCGATCTAAATTAAAACTGAATAAGTATATCTGCCCTCACCCTAACAGTCACACCGTCAGCATATTGTTACGGTGTATATTCAACAAATAATAAGTGTAGTGTAAATTACCCCTCCATGGTTACTGCGGTATTGCTCTTTTGCAGGGCAAAATAATAACGTTTGGCAAAGTTTTTGTTGAGAGATAATTAAATGACGTATATTTAACAATTACTTATATGTCATATTTCACCAAACTATATCATTTTGACCTGCAAAAGAGCAGTACCGCAGTTACCGTGAAACGGTCTATAAGAGTATCAATATGATGGTTAGTGGAGTGTTGAATTTTTTGTTTTGAAAGTGAGTCTTGTTCATGTTGTTGAAATTAAATGCTCACATATATTTAAATAAAAAATAAAAAGCTGTTGGGATTTTAAAAGGCTAACAGAAAGCGTCTGAGCCTTAAAACAGATAATGTATCGGTGTGTCTGTGTATTTCTAAAAATATCAATGCTCTAAGCTGCCATAGTAATTTAAATTTTAGGTAAAATAAATTTCTAACCTTCATTCCGATAGTCCACGCCAATCAAACTTTAAAATGTCACCGTCGACTCTTTCATCACTAGATACATTTATCACTGGGAACCACAAACCAGAGTCAAGAGTGCTCAGCTTGTTAATGTAACAGTCGGAATTTCCTCGTAAACAATTCACACAAAAAATTATAAATCGGATAATTCTGCTGAAAATAATGCTCCAGAGGATTGATAAAGTACTTCGTTGCTGCAGATTAAATGTGCGTGCATGTCTACATACGGCCTGTGGCTTGTGTGGTAAGAAATGCTCAACTTCACATGATTTCCAACTACACGACTTTTGGGACACACTAATAACCGGATATACGAAAGACCTGATATTTACCTGATGTTTTTAATTTAGATTAAATGACAATATTTAGTACTTCAAATGACTTATTTAAATACTTTATGACTATGATGCATTATACTATACAAAAATTCGTTTGTTTGGAAAACTTACTGACGATTTTGAATCAGGTCAAATAAGATTTTTAGTATATCAGGTCTTTAGTACCTTCCATTTCCCACAATGCCGCGCGTTGTTTACAAACAAGAGGCCCCGAAAAGACTTCCTCTAAACTAATGCAGAAATATTTTGATTTTACTTATTGCTGTGTACATCATCACATTATATTAATTATTTGAATAAAAAGAAAACAGAGAAACACCGAATCAAAAAAATATCTTTCAGATGCATCGATCAACTAAAACTATGCAAGAGGCCCAGTAAAGGCTTGGCTATAGTAGACAACTTGTTCCTGTAAGGTTTCTCACATATTTGTTTTATAAAAAAAGTATTAAATATAGCTTGAAGTTTATTTCTCTTTATATCAAACGACAAGATTTAATCAGTTCGAAATTATTTCAGTCAAACTTTTTCATAATATACCAATATTTTTAGCTATCAGAAAAAAATGTGTATGAGCTATTAACCCCTAATTATAGGGACCAGCCTCTTTTCCTTGATCTTATATGAAAGCTCTTGTAATTATGCACCACTTTTGTTTTATATTTCTTACCAAATTATTCTCGGTTCAAAAGTTATTATACAAAAAGAAGCAAAATTTCATGGAAAAAAAATTACTAAAAATTGCCGTCACATAGCTTCCAATCTTTAAGAAATCGGCTTATAATTTTATCGTTATGCACATCTACAATGTAATGGCTACAAGTTCTCCAACTTTCATGTAACTATCATATGTCGTTCTTGAGATTATTAGTGGACACGAGGCATCAAAATTATCAATTAAAGGGCAATAACTCACAAAGTAAGGCATGTATCAAAAAACTGAAAGCAGATATAAATAGGTGTAAATACAAGGTATCTAACTTGAAAGTTTCATAAAAATCAGTCGAAAGGTCTTTGAGAAATCGCCTGTCAAAAATCCGGCGGGAAAAAAAAAAGCAAATAATAATAAGAAACAGTAGAATAACAGTAGGGTCTTCCGAAGGAAGCTCGGAAGACCCTAATAATAATAATGATAATAATAATGATAACTAGATGCCATCTCATTGCGAGCAACGAGTAGGTCTTCCGTCCGATTTTTCGACAAGATGAGATATAATTTTGACGATGATCTTTGTTAGATCATAATGATATCAAGACGGCTCTCCTTTCATTCAATTCTTTTTCTTTCTATGAAATTTTTATATACTTTAGTACATGTAGTTATAGATGAAAGTCTTTTGGCCCCTAGGAGCCCCTTATTGAGGGGTCAGACCCTTTCTTCCTATCCAATGATAAGACTTTAAATTTTAAAGATGTGTTTCTTCAATAACTATCCAGATATTTCTTTTCGTTTTCGAGCTAGGACAGAAAAATTTAGGACCCAGCCCTTTATATCCTTCATGGGATGTTTTTACATATATAGAATGGTTGTATAATGTTTGAAAGACGACTCTGAGCATCTTTTATTCGATACCGCTTATCAAAATATTTCTCCCTTTTGAGGCATAAAATATTAAAGATTTAGCATTTTGGCCCCTTATGGCCCCTATTTACGTAACATATGATCATAATTTTACAATATATTGTTGCAGATCGTAAAGATAAACATTTTTGCTTCAGTAATTTATAACAAAATATTGTTCATTTAAGAGATATCAATAAATTCTTTTTGGCCCTTTTGAGACCCCAATTAGAGGAATCAGCCCCTTTTTCTTGGTATTACATAAAAGCTCTTAAAATTCTGAGCAACTTCTCTTCAATATGTTTTAACAAATTATGAACAGGTAAGACGATATGAAACAAAAGGTGCCAAATTTTGTAAGATGTTTCTGAGACAATTTTTGGGCCCTACCGAGCTCCGGTGCCTTTTGCGCTAGAAACATTTGGACACCGATATGCAACTCAGCAAACTTTCCTTTACTTTCACTGATAATCTTGACTCAATATCTTAATTCGTTTAGGAGGAGTTATCTGGACAAGCTGACCCTCTTAAAATCAGAAACTCGTCCATATCTCACGACTGGAAGTGACGTCATCAGTATAAAAAATTTCCAATAAGGTTCAGATCAATATCTATCAGATCAGAAAGTTTCGTGAAAATCGACCGAGCCGTTTCTGAGAACTCGCGTGCACAAAAATCGGTAAGAAAAAAAATAATAATAGGGAAAAAGAAACCGAACGAAAACAATAAGGTCTTTCATTGGAAACGGAAGACCTAAAAAACATGATTCTGATTTTTTAAAAAAAATCATTAAACTTTTCAGTTACTTGAAAGTTGATCACAGATAGGAAACATTTCAATGAATGTAGAACACAGTAAAAAACATCAAAATTTGAGACAATCTTCATAGCTGTAAAAAAAAAAAAAAATAACAAAACAACTACGTGCAATTTTAAAAAGTAAGTAAATAGTGAGTTGTCATATAACTCTAAAACTTGCATGCTATTGCTACTTATTTTAAGTAAATTTTATGAATTATGAAAAATGTGTAGTCTAATATCTCATCATTTTGCATTTAAATTTGATCTTCAAACCAAAATAATGATGTACATCCTTTGGGTAAATAAACTCAAACTCATGATTTAAAATAAGTCTATAAATACAAAAGAATTTACATGATTACAAATTAAAATGCAGTCTAATTGTGAAAATGCCGCCCCCCCCCCCCAACCCCCCAAATAAAATTTAAAAAAAAACAACTGTTACAACAAAACAATTGATTTATATTTTTCAGAAAAATGAAAATAAAACTACATAAATGTACATTTCAGTTATATATTTCATACATCTTAAATGAGATGGCTAATTGAAAAAGATGAAAACTACGACTGTCAATGTAGAGAAATTCACTATGCCGAATGCAGTGTTCATAAAAGATCCTTTTGTATTAAAGCTGAACACTACTCATAAACATATTTAGTAATCAGAGATTATAGAGCTCAACTAAAAAAAATATTGACTTTAAGTAAGACAAGGACCCACATTAAACTAATAATCTAGAGGTTTACATACCAAATTACAAAATTTATTCAATTCTGACGTGATTCAGGTTGCAGTAACTTGAGAATAGATATCAAAATACTTGAAACTAGTCGTCCATCAAGAAAATGTAATTCAAATCCAGGACCCATGTAAATGTTATACTTTTTTGATTAACTTTTTAAATTCAATTCATCTTCTCTTTCTGAAAAGTAAAGAAAATATTCCACTGATGTTTACTTTCAGTGGTCTCTAAACTCTAAAAAGGAATAAAGAAGCAAAACATTTTTATTGATAAAGTGTTGATAACCACATACAACAATGTCCGAGTTACTGCTTAAATTCATTGGAATTATTTACAGCATATAGTTGGCATGTACTGTGAATCTGCTTTCTTATATTGGTAAAAGGTGAAAAGTATAAAAACATTCAGGCAATTAGTTTCTCTGGAAAACTTTCCGGTAAATACCGTAATAATTACAAAAATTAGACCAAGTAACTTTAACAAAAAAGGGGATTAGCTCAGGTTTTGGGATAAATTAAAGTTTGTTTTTTTTTTGGTTTTAATGTTAATGTTCTTAAAATCTTTTTTTGAAAAAAAGGAAGAAAGTTGGGGTGTAAAGCTCAGCAGCTCTGCTTGCAGGCAAAGACCCTGAAGTGAAATACTATTTTAGAAAAATGTCAGGGATTTTCATCTCTAAAGTCTGAAATAAACATGAAGATAACATGCCTGCCTAACATGTTATTGGGTGTATCCTATACGTGTTATGTTACATGTAACTTCATATTTTAGGCTATTTGAAATAAAGTTAATTAACATATCATTTTACATTATTTACTTACTGGTTTAACATTTTGTATAAATATATTTACTTGCATAATGCTAAATAATCTCCAAACTAAACCTTCTAGATGCGTTGAGATCCATCTTGTTTATTATCATTTGTATATATCTACTTTCATTTTTACCTATATAATCAATTCAATCTATCAATAATTCGTTTTTTTCTGCATATCAAATAAAAAACAAACCTAAAAGACATTTTTCCAAGTATATGAAAAGTATATTAAAATGTACAAGCGAAAGAACATTTAGATACATGTACAAAGATGTAAGTTCAATATTTAAGCATGACACACCATACTTACCAATTAGAAAATATTTTGGTATCAAAATAATGTTACAACATTGCATGCAATAAAATTGTTTTTTATTCATTTTATTTATTTTACCTGGAGTTGAACACATCCAAGCTAAGTGTCAGGGAAAAAATTATTTCAAGCACAAGCCCACATATTTTCTTCTTCGCACCAAAGCGCCAGTTTACACTTAATGGTGCCGATAATTGGAATTAATTGATACACTGATGAGTACTGTGAAATCACTAATTTTCGCTGGGGTTTAATTTTTGTTGTTTTCGTGGTATGAAGAGACCCACGAATTTATGTCCACCACGAAATGAAAATTGTCATATGCACAATAAAAAGTTCTTCATCCACGAAATCAAATCCCAACGAACCTACATTTTTTCCTCAAACCACGAAAATTTGACCCCACGAAAATATGTGATTTTACAGTATGTAAATTCAAAGCCGCTCGGACAGATTGAAGAAAGAGTTAATTTCACATAATTTCTTAAGTAATTGGACAGTTTTATACATTTAATTAATTACAAACATTGATCAGGCAACAAGCCAAAGAAAGCTTAAGTTAATCAATTAATTTAATAGTCACTCATTTTACAAATAAATAATAGAACATGAAAGAGTAGATAAAATACATGTAATCGAAAAATCAGACTATTATGCTCTTTTCGAATTCACTGGTAGGGAATTTTAATGTAAAACCTTGCCTTAAAGTTGGTAAACCTAAGACTATAACAGCTGCAACAATACTTCAAAAATAAAGCTGGCCCGACTTTTTACATGCGGTACGATATCTGTTTTTGGAAAGACTGTTCAACTTAATAAGCAATTTCACATTTTATAAAAAATGCTGTAAATAAAACGCTAAAAGAGTCAGCAGGGGTGAGGAATTGAAAAAAAATCAATTTCTACCCACGGGCTAATGGCAACTATAAAGTTACTAGCCCCAAGTAAAACGTTACTAGCCAAAAAAGGGACAGAAATTAAAATAAAACTATAATGATTTGATGTTGAAAAGAATGTTGAAAAGAAATCAAATATTGAAAAGTCTTTTCAAAATTAAAATTAATTCTCACTATCAAATTAAATAATGTATAAATCATCCTTTTTCTGATAATTGCACTAGCTCATTTAGAATGAAAATATGAAATTTACTTCATTTTGTTTCATCATAAAATACATAAATTAAATCATTAAATACAATAGATATGCATTAAATGTGAGTTACAAAACACTTATCTTTCAGTTGATTGAGTATTTGTGAATAATTTAATGAGATATCTATAATTATTTACCCAGGGACCTGATTTACCAAATTAACGGAGAAATGGAGGAAATTCGAACGATCGTTTTTGGAAGTAAATAAGTTAGGTAGTACTGCAAAACGGATTCGATTATAGATGCTTATTGAGAGTAAGAGCATGTTATCTGGAAAATTTTAACTGGTTGGGATTTTTATAGTAAGAAACGAGTAAGAAATACCGTTTGTGTTTTTCATGTACTATGCGTGAGTAGTTATATTTTTTACTAGCCCAACGGCTATCTCTTGCAGAAAAAACACCAGCCCGACCCCCGAAAATGGTAGTCCCGACGTCGAGCGATGCTACATGTAATTGCACACCCCTGTTAAAAAAGGACTATCACTGCACTCAACTCCTTTTTTAACAAAAGCCCGTTTTCAACATGTTCAACAGGTACATGTTGGTGTACTACGGGTTTACTTTTCTTGACTTTCAATAAATTGTGCAACTGCATAAGGTTTGAAACGTGTCAAGTTAGCTACAATATACGAGGGTCGTCCGTAAAGTTCGTGGACAAGCTCAAATTTAAAGAAAGACGGCATCATCGATATTTATTATTAACATATTTATAATCCTTTACTAAGTCTCAATTGCAAAATGTAAAATTGTATTCAATTTCAAATAAATAATTACAATAATGGCTTCATTTTTCGACTTGGGATGGTTACCCGGAGCATCGTAAAATTTTAATTAAAATGTTATTTTTCACTTTATAAATTTCATTTGTATTATATAAAATTCTGAGGAAATTCAAATTGCTTTTACATTATGAGGTTGACAAAAGTTATAAGTACAAATCTGCAAAATTTGAACGTTCAGAGTTCAGAAATGGCTGAGAAATCGAGGTTAGAATCTATCAAGACAGGATCGGAATTGTTCGAAAAAGGGACGTTTTCGAAATAGGTGGAGCAGTGAGCAGTGATAAAATTCTGCGTAGACATCTGAAAAACACCAATAGAGATCCATAAATGCTGTAAACAGTCGGGAAAATATAGTATAGAATGCCGTTCTTACGTATTTAGTTGAAAATACAATTTTGAGACGGGAAGAACAGTTTACAGGATGACATGTGTGAAGGAAGACCATCATTCCCAAATTGCAGTGCTGTAAAAAGTTAATTTTCTAACGTGATTTTGCCGTATTTCCCTAAGTAAAGTTTTTTATACGCAGAGGTAGGATGATTGCAGGTGATGAGACAAGCAGTGTTGAATACATGTATTATTTTACGCATGAAACCAGAACATTTTGTGCACATTTTTATGACTGGTTAAAGCTACATAAGAAATGTATTGCTTTAAACGGTGACTATGTTGAAAAAAGTTACATTTACTCGAGCTCATATTATGCTTTTGACGTCAGGCAACGTCAAGGATTTTTGTTTTAGTGCTCCAGGTATGAGTGTGTGTTTTTTTTGTATCTGATAAAAATATAACTATTTGTGCTTTGTTTCTGTTGAAAACTTGGATATTAATAAAATGAAACATGAATTTAGTGAAAATAATAGTTTCATATATTTAATCAATGTTTATCAGTAATTATCAATGTTGTCGACGAACTTTACGGACAACCCTTGTATCTACAATTTTTTTTATTTCAATGTCGAGCAACAAAAAAGAAACTTACCTTATTTGCCGGTGTTTCTGAATTTCCTCAGTGCTAATACAAAGTGCCCAAATGCAGCTACTTCTGTATCCTGCGCAGGCGCAATTTGTTTTAAATACATTCTTAGGTATTCGGAACTCCTCGATTCAATTACCGAACTCCTCTAACGAGCAGTTTTATGAATGTCTTAGCGTTTTGGGCTAGTGACATGTCTAAAAAATGTCCGTAAAGTATTTTGAGGTTAAATCTAATTTTGGGGTTTTTCAACCTCATAAAGTAATTTTAAATGTAAATAAACCTCTTCATTGGGGGTTCACCCCACAGTACGAAAATAACCTCACACTGCTGGAAAATACGTTCATTTGACCCCACAATGTATCTCTCGTAAGAACAGACATAGCTGTTTGTCCGTCTGTTGTCAACTTAAACCTTTGCCATAACTTTTGAACCGTGAGAGATTTGGTATGCATACTCCACTAATTAAGCACTTTTAATTGACACCAATGTTAATGACACGAAGGACAAGGATCGTGTGACCTTGACTGTGACCTGTTTGCTAAAAATAGCTTGTAGAACTTTGTTGCCGCCGGGCGCATAGAGTTTCACAAAGACATTGTTCTCATATATTTTATGGAACGTTTCTAATTCTATGTAACTTTACAAACTTTTACAACAATATAGTATCATATTAAAAACTTTAAAGTTTTTGTGATTTGTTTTTTATCATTATTGAAATATTACTAATATTTTCCAAGTCTATCTCATTTTCCAGTTCTTAGGAGAAAATATTCAAACAAGTTTGTACATGTAATAACGTTTGAATGATTTTTATGCGCCCGGATCGAAAGATCCGAGGCGTGTATTGTTTTTGTTCTGTCTGTTTGTCTGTTTATCTGTTTGTCTGCAAACTTTAACCTTCGTCATAATTTTTGAACCATGAAAGAAAGAGACTTCATATTTGATATGCATACTCAACTCCACTTATTTAATTCTTTCAAATGACTCCAAGGTCAATGACCTTGTTACCTTGACTGTGACCTATGTGCTAAAAAAGTTTTTTTTCTGCAAACTTTAACCTTCTCCTAAACTTTTGAACCATAAAAGATAGAGACGTCATATCTTGTATACATAAACCGCTTATAAAGTTCTTTAAAATGACACCATGGTCAATGACCTTGTGACCTTGACTGTGACCTATACGCTAAATATAGCATTCTTCTCGCAAAACTTTAACCTTTGCGATAATTTTTGAAATAAGAAAGATAGAGACTTAATATTTGGCATGAGTACTCCACTAATTAAGCCCTTTCACATGATATCAAGGTCAAGTACATTATTTGATGTTTCTTTCATTGATTTAATTAAATATATATCAAATGAATTGAATTTCGTGAGCTGTTCTGCTGGTTGCGTATATACAAATTGAGTCAAGTATATTTTAAGATTAATAAGATAACGAGTAAAATTTTTTATAATGAATATTTTTAAAAACGCATGAAGATTCGATAAAATAAACATAGTTGTCAATAAATTCTGAAAGGCTTAGGTTTAATAATGAATGTGTCACTTATACCGCCAAAAACACACTATATCGTATTTAATTAAATAAAATAACGGGAAAAATACATCGCAGTGAGGAATCGAACCCAGATCGAACGATCACAAGGCGGATACGCTACCTCTACGCCAGACTCGCACAGCAGTAGAGGAGATTAACAGTTACAATTCATTTGGGGCAAATAAAACAATTTCTTTTTTCGTAAACAACAGGTAATCTACATTCAAAATAATATTTTTATAAACCCTCCATTAATTCCTTTCTTATAATTTTGCTTTAATTTACTTATAACATGAGTTCTAGCATCAATATTACTGTTACAGTAATATAATATTAAGTGTTTATAAAACGATGTAGATCTATGTCGTCTGAAACAAAGGCCTATGCTACGAAGTATTACAGTTTTTATCTTGTAAAGACTTATTTTATAAATTACATTTTGTCACTTATATTAACGAAGTTGTGACTACATGTGAAGGCAATATAAATGTTCTATAACTGAGGAAGTTTCCACTCATAACACTTTCTGCATGTACCATATTTTATGTCAATACGTCGATCATTACATGTACATATACAAGTACATGTATAGGCTTAAATCAGTGCATAATTTAGAGACAAGAATAAGAAAAATATGCAAATATCATTTAAACTACATTACCTTAAGATCCATGAGATGGCAAAGGGATCATCCTATCAATTCAACTGTGAATGTAGTTAGGCTAAATCACGTTTAAAATTCATTTTTACGGTAACCAGTCGGCTGTAACGGCGTGACTTTAGAGATCGATTATAATTATGACGTTATTCTATTCACGTCACGAAGGTCCCTTTTCGCTTGACGCAACTCAAATGTTTTGTAGCGCCAAAAGAAGCATAGTGACCAAAATGTTTTGTTCAAACTAAAAATATTGTTGATAAACAGTTTTAGACTTGAAGTATCCGGATCCAACCTTGATAATTTAATGCCCCTTTAAAAAAATAGTTAAGATTTTCGAATTAGGAATTAGGAAAATTTCTTCTTATAATAACTGCCGTCACCAAGAAATACCGTCAGATTATATTTCCATCCAGAAAATCCTCAGAATAACTAATTTCTGTGCTATTTTTTTTTTTAGAAAACAGCGTCTGCCACCGTAGCCCACTGTCACTTTCGGACATATTATGTAAACTGGTTTGAAAAATCACCTATCCCAAAATCTTTGTGGGCGACGGTGGCAGAGTTTGTTTTCTTTAAAAAAAAATATATCACCGTAAATTGATGTCTTCTGCAACCTTTTAAGAAATACGGGAAAATGCACAAAGTTAATGACGTCACAAAAAGCATTAAGGGGTGATATGAGCAAAGCAATTTGTGTATATTTTAACTGAAACGAATTCATATGAATAAGTAAGAATCAATTTAATTTTCTTCTATCATTTTCAGATGCTGAAAGGGAAAAAAAGCATATTAAACTTTTAATTTAAAATAAAACTAAATGATTTCCAGTATTGTTACCATACGTTTTTATTCACCTTAAATCAACAAGTTACAAAAATCTTTTCTGACTTTGACTGATAATTCCTGAGTTATTGAAATTGACATGTCAATATCCCCAAAATAAAAATTCTTATAATTGTCCTTGCGCATCAGTAACAGATTTTATTTTCCTGCATTGAGTTGACCAGAGCATTTATATTTCTAATAGCATTATTATTCAACCCTTCCGACGGTATTCTTAATAACTGAGAGTAGCTGTATTATTCTAAAACCAATATAAAATATTCTACATTGACTAGATTAGTGATACATTATGACGTCATAGTTGTCGAAATGTCGTCAATTTTAGAATTAACGTTTTCGTTATAATGGTATTTAAAGATATAATTTATATTTTAAAATGAATATTAACGTGTAAACATTAACAAAAATATTTTTTTTTTACTTTGTTGTGCTCTATTTTTCATTTTAATTGAAATCTACCACCGATGACGTCATGTGTGTCTATAAGTAACTCGGGAATTGATCATTTAACGAGAATTTGGCTAAGACAGCATGTACAAAAATATGTAAAATGGAGCTTAAAAGCATCGTGAATATTATGTGAAATTTATAATTATAAGTTCAGTTAATTAAACAGGTATGCTAATTTATTTTCATCGCTTATATTCTTTTTTGAAGACAGTCAGCTATATACATGTATGTAGCCCGGTCGGCCTTTCTTCTGTCATTCGTAACAAAAATAATGGAAAAAATGATAAAACAACAATGAACTGGGCGTTTCAAAACAAAAGATTTGTACAGATGGAGAGTTTGCCTTCTAAAATGCTTGGAAAGTTTCATATGTATTAAGTTTCAAACATTGCGTAAGGTTTCGTGCGAATGTGTAGAGTACATAGGTATGTTAAAGTTTCAACGAAATATTCTACTTGCCTATATGTTATGACTTCATAGTAAGCTACATGACGTGAACTTTAGAGATAATTTCTTAAAATCGATATGTTAGTTTGACTTGAGGTCGTCAAAATGAATCAGAATATGCATAGGCATAATATAAAAGAATCTTGTCGTTTCTGGGTCTATGTATTTATCACAGGGGTTATATTCCAAACCCGTGACGTCATTACTGCTGATCATTATTAGCAGAGTTAACGTAAAACGTAACAAGAATTCATGTAAACAAACACAAGAACTCGGAGTTTAAAAGCATTTAGAATGAATATCGTATGTGATTCATTTGTGAATAAAGCTAATGAACAAGGTATGCTAATATAATTCTACAATTTCTTCGTACGATAAGAGCAGACAGTGTGTTTACTTGCCGATAAGCCTTTCTTCTGTCGTTCGTAATAAAAAAGATGCAAAAATTCAACACTACACCGCATAATTTGAAACTTTACTTTTGTTTCTATTTAAAGTTCTTCTTCTGTTGTTTTTGGAAAGTGCTGCTAGAATCGTATTGTTAACGGGAATTGATGCATTTATTTCGATCTCATAAACAAAATGTAATTTATTGGTTAAGGTTTCGTCCGAAAATGTTGAATAATTATTTCCGTGAAATGACAGTAGGTTTCTAGCAGCACTTTTCTAGTACAAAGATGTTTTTACATCACTATTTTTACAAATTGAAATTAATTATCCCCAGAGTAGTGTTGAACTTTTCACTTTTTCATTATGGCATATTTTCAAATTATAGATGTGGATGTCGTGGTGTAGTGCTTTCTGTAGTATAAGTCCCATTGAGGTCTATTTATAGCAAGCATTACGAATAGTATGTTTTATCCATGACTTCTCCGATTCATTAGTGTCACATATTATAAAAAAAAACGGTTGATTCGCCGATCCATGTGCTGCCTTAACAAACTTTAATTACTTTAAAAAGAATCAATTCTAAGACTTTATTTTATTTTCAAAAGTTTTTAAATGCCATAACTTGTAATTTTTTTTTTCAATGACTTAAAAATGTTCTTACATCAAGCATACTGCATGTTTGTCAGTTTTTATTCGTTGAATATCCCCTTGAAAATTCTTCACTCTCATTGAAACGCGACTCTTTCCCGGTGGAGGATTACAAATGAAGACTTGCATTCGGCAATAAAGGCATTTGAACAATAAGGGATTATTTTCGTGCCAACACCTACTGTTACACGGATTAATGCAGTCTCAAGGACGGGTATCAACATCACACAGCGGCTTGAAACCCGTGACGTAAGGATGAACTCTTATGTATTTTGAACCTTGTGCCACCCAGGTAACTAATGTCTAAGTTAAGCTTCCATTTCAGCATTTACTGCAGGATCAAATGTCCATATCATGATATATTCAAAATTCCAAAATAAGGTGTGACTGTAATATTCAAAACTATTCAAAAGATTTAATTCTTAAAGATATTCAAAAATATTGAAACAGATAAATAGTCTAGCCTCTTCTAGATTTTTGTTGGTGCTGGGGGATGGAAATAAGGGGTTTTGATTATATATTCGATCCAAAATTCCACAAAGCTATACATGTATCTGTCACTTGTATATTAGTTTTGTAAAGACTACGCCCTGCAAGAGGCCAAAGCACAGAATTGTCATTAGATAAGACACACTGCTTCCGGAAAAGGAAGTAAATACTTTTTAAAAATGTGTTTCTCTTTTGTGTTATCTGACGGTATTGACTCATATCTACAAAATTGAAGTTTTATGATACAGTACATTTTTCACACAGGAAAATTGAAAAAAAAATGTTTCTATATTATATATATTTTTTTCATTAACATTTTAACCTCTACTGACACAGGGGCTACTGGTATTTAAATAAACTTTCATTAGTTTATTGATACATTTATCTTCTATAAATCAGGAAGCTACTCGTGATTTTGCCTGCTATTCCAGTATGTTTCAATTAATGAACACGTTTACTTTTATCTTATTTTCTTGCAGAAAGGAGATTGGGAACAAAGTGTGAAGAATGCTTATAGAAATCACATTCAGTTTGTGAATTAAGTTTTTGAATTATGGTCTCATTATTTATTATGAATTTTTGAAAACAAGACTTTTTAACTGATTAAATCCTTTTTTAGTACATCACATTAGAATTGCATGTCTTCTTACTTTGTTCTGAACAAATACAGTAATTATAAATTCTAAAGTATACACATTGTGGTTTTTTCTTTGATCACCATATGTTGAATTTCATCTTTTCAGTACATATATTATAATGCAACTCTCTCTCTCTCTCTCTCCCTCTCTCTCTCTCTCCCTCTCTCTCTGAAAACTCCGTTTTATACGGGTTTCCTAGTGGCATTGGTACACTTGGAAGGCGCAACAATTCCTTTCACCTCTTTTTCAAAAGCGTCTTTATGCGTTAGAAGACATGATGAATGAGTATAAAGTTGTGAATTAAAGACAGATGTTACAAACAATTTTTTTCTTTGAAAAAGATTTACATGTAATATCATGTCAAAAATTTAGAAAAGTGGATGGTTCTTAGAATCATTACTCCTAAGAACTTGAATATGAAAAAGAGTTCGAAAATATTATGATATTTCAATGAAAAAACAAACACATGTATAGACAAATCACATTTACAATTGTAGTAAAAGTTTGCATAATTTCTGAAATGAGCATGTACTCCTCGAACATGTATATAAAGCTATCATAGTTTAAATATTCTTAAATTTCTAAATAAATTATGGAGATTATTGAAAATGTATTCAATGTTTTTTGAAATCTCAGATTTCTTAACACCATGAATATAGCGAATATTAACACAGCGAGTTATTTCTCCCCCATACTGTATTTGCTTTTCATACTTTGCTAGGAGTGTAAATCTCGATTATAATTTGAAAACTTACCAATAACCATAAACATTCGATCTAAAAAAAAATTGCACAAATCATATCACATATTCTATATTCAAATCCAACATGATGTATGTTTTAATATATTCATCAAATTGTGAAAGTATCTAAGACATGTTTACGAAACTTCCGTCTTATCCCAAGGCTTTTAATACAGAGTATTTTCTAAGTTTTCTTTTAAAAATACAATAATTACTGCATTAATTTACTTTGGTCCTTGCTCTTTGTATGATCAATCTTTAACCCAAGCAGGCAACTGACAAAAAAGTTAATGTTACAAGGATTTCAATAACCTCTTTAAAAGTCAACATTTCGTCAATTCTATCAGTATTCGATTAGTTTTAGAAAAGTTAACACCAAATGCAGGTGATAGCTGCAAATTATCACATTTATACGGAAACTTGAAGATGGACAGCCTGGATTCATCTCGTTTATCAAAAAAATTATTTTTTAAAGTTTTATCAAAGTTGTGTAACTTATTAATACCATTCTACATAATGATTTAAGAACAAACGAGACGTTCCTCAATGATACATAATTTTTTTTCATTGAAATTTTTTTCTCATTGAAAAATTATTACTTTTACATGTGTACTCACCAAAATTTGAGATTCCATATTAGGCATTTGTTCGAGAAACAATAAGATTGCATTTCTCATATAATCCTTTAAGGAAAAAAACTTTTAGTGTTTCGATTTTTTATAACCAATTAGAAATCAGTTTAGCAATTCGATATTTGGGGGAGATATTATCTGACCTTACAATGTGACATCCGGAATTTTTTTATTTAGGGTTTTTTTACATGTAAGTAATTGATGACCCAGACCTTTTCAAAAATATTTCTTCTAATGTCGATTTACAGAACATCAAAACACTTAACCAGTCCAGTGATTCATTTGAGATTAATATTTTCACGCACGGGACATAATAAAAACCTTAATGACACCCCATCAAAACAATCATATATTCCATATAGTGTACATTCATTAAAACGGTTCTACTCGGAATTATGTTACCGTATTTTACATTGTATTTCAAATCAACTGAATAGTATTTGCAGCAAAATAAAATTTATTAATATTATTCGTTTAAGCATATTGAAATGCATCCAAAACCAGTCTGATTTATTTCTTTTGTTGGTTATAATTAGTTGTTGAAATCCCCTATGTGAAATAGAAACTATAATACTTTACTCTGTCCCTATGAAACTTTTAAATAGTCTTCTTGAAAAGGCCAAGGAACATCCAATTTTAGATTCCTCGTCACCTGAATATAGGCTCGATTCTGTGATTATGGATATTGCATATCATAGGCTTTTTAAACCCGTACGTTTCACGGAAGAAAATGCAGCTAAAACAATCCGTCTTTTCCTTAAACTTCAATATGCCAATAAAGGAATGGATGCGGTTAATATAAGCAATATTCTTAATCCAGAAAGGTCCAGTCTTGTATTCCACAATATTTCAAGTTAAAGACTACACCTTGTATTTCCTACAAATATACATCGACCATTGCTTCCAATCTTTTCAATTACAAAAACACTTTACATGGCCTGGATATCGACTATATGAAAAATAATCCCCCTTCGTGTTCATGTTCTTCTTCGCCCTATAACTATAGTCCTGCTGGACACGTTATTACAGGTGACGTAAAAATAGTTCGCAATGAGGACCTTAGATCACTTATTTTAAAAGGTCCTAAATACAGGGAACCCCGATCCTTCAATTGGCGTCGGAATTTCATAAATATTATGGATTCTGTTGAAAATTACGCCAGACGATGGGCCAGATATGAAAAAGAAGACATTGACACCTTGTCAGAATGGATTAAATGTATCAGATCCATGTTAAAGTCACGTATTAAAAGATTGAGGGGCAAAATGAAAACCATCTAGCCTTCTGTGTTCAATAAACCAGAAGTGAAAAAAGAATTAGATAGATTACACGATCAGTACGTACTGGTTCCTGCCGACAAAGCAGGTAACAACATTGTCTTCGTTTGAAAGGCTCATTATATAAATTGCATTCTAGAAGAACTTGGATTTAATTCTACAAGTGGTAATCCTACTTATACTCATACTTCTCTTTCTCAGGAAGAAATTCTTCAAAATCACCTGTCAGTTTTGAATACTTTTAATATTCCACAGAGCCAAAATGAATTTGAACTACCTTATATATATTGGATTCCGAAACTTCATAAGAATCCTTACAAACAAAGATACATTGCAGGTTCCAGTAAATGTTTAACCAAGCCTCTTTCGTTACTTCTCACTAAAATATTGACAATAATGAAGGAAAAACTTCAAGAGTACTGTACAACTATATATTCAAGAAGTGGTGTAAATCAGATGTGGATACTAAAAAATTCTAAAGAACTTTTGGACAATTTGAAATCACAAGACTTTACAAAAATCAACAGCTTAAAAACTTACGACTTTTCAACTTTATACACAACAATTCCCCACGACAAATTAAAATCCAGGCTTTTTGATATCATTGACAGCTGCTTTTTCAACAAATGGAACTCGTAAATTTACTTACCTCGTCATTGGTCATTTGAAAAATTATTTTGTTAAAACAGATTCTGATTGCACACATAAGTACTCTGAAGTTGACATCAAGAAGATGCTTGAGTTTCTGATTGACAATATCTATGTGGTTTTTGGAGACCAGGTATTCCAACAATCTATTGGAATTCCCATGGGTACAAATTGCGCTCCGTTATTAGCAGACTTATTTTTATATTCATATGAAGCAGAATTTATGCAAAATCTTATGCATGAAAAGAAGAAAACACTTGCTGTGGCCTTCAACTCGACATTTGACCGGTCACGGTAGCCTAGTGGTAGAGCGTTCGCTTTGTGATCGGGAGGCCCGGGTTCGATTCTCGTTCGCGGCGCCGCGTCATACCTAAGACGTAAACAAAGGTAATGACTGTTCCTTCGCCAAGCGCTCGGCACTAGAAGTGAAAGTCACGGGTCTTTCGGATATGACCTTAAAAACGTAGGTCCCGTGTCACGGTAGGCGCTGGCACGATAAAGAACCCTCACTGCTCAATGGCCCTGAGTGCCGAGTATAGGTCTAAATTTGAAGCCCTTCACCGGCATACGGTGACGTCTCCATATGAGTGAAAAATTCTCAAGAGGGACGTTAAACAATATACAATCAATCAATCAATCAACTCGACATTTAGATATATCGACGACGTATTGTCAATTAATAATGATAATTTCCATTCCTACGTCGACACGATATATCCTGGTGAACTTGAGATTAAAGATACCACAGAGTCCGACACTTTTGCTTCATACTTGGATATTTTACTTGAAAAAGACACTAATGGTAATTTAACAACCAAGCTATATGATAAACGTTATGACTTTAACTTTTCTATCGTCAACTTCCCTTACTTATGCAGCAATATACCTTCATCACCTGCATACGGAGTTTATATATCTCAGTTGATTCGATACGCAAGAGCATGCTCTACGTATGAACAATTTCTTAAACGAGGTAAATTATTGACAAGCAAGTTGATGAAACAAGAATATCAACAGTCTCGTTTAAAGTCATCATTTCCTAAATTCTATGGTCGATACAATGACCTTGTCAGCAAATACAATTTATCATTGAATGAAATGCTGACTGACGTTTTTCATACAAATTGTTAGTCCATTATTTATACACTGAATCGACGACGCATTTTTTTCCGTTATTTCCTGATTATGACAACGAGCACACGGCGGGTGTGACCGGTCGGCAGGGGATGCTCACTCCTCCATGGCACCTGATCCCACCTCTGATGTTTCGGAGATCCGTGTTTGCTCTGCTCTTATTTTGTATATTGTTTAATGGACGTTGAGATTGAATACTGTTCGTAATTTCCATATCCTTCTACTGAAGGACAAAACACGTGCTCCAGGGCTACACATTTAAACCTATACTCGGAAATTACAATATACCACCACGATCAGTAAAAAATATTTTTTTTTCTGCCGACACCTACTACGACGTGGGACTTTGTTTTATGCCTAGTTGAAAAAAAAAATAATTATGATTTTTGAAAGCTTTATTATGCAGTTGAATACAAATATTTATAATAAAAATCAAAAGAAATATATAAAGAATTATAATGGCGTTTTTCCTTATATATCACATCTCTAGATCAGGACATCTTTATAAAGAAATGTAACGATAAAATAATCGGGAATAAGAAACTTATTCGAGTGTGAATATACAAACCAACGTCCATTGCTTATATGTTAAAATATTATTTGATTCCTTTGAAATACACGATGAAAATCTTTCCATCGCTTATTTTACAAAACATTAGAAGCTTTTTTTTTTTTTCCTTTTTTCATTTTTATTTTAAGTTCCTTTTGAATACGATTAATTTTTATTAAGAGTATGACATCAATAAATATAAAATCTATTGCAGGTAAAGGTAAACTTTGGTTTCAATATTTCTTCTAATTATCAATCTCCTGATGTTTTGTATCTTCAGGGCCGTTACTGTATTCCTCATTTTCTTGCACGTCATAATTAACTTGCGCTCTATCCGTACTTTCAACGGAATCCTTTATCAACTCTGTGTAGGGATTGACATTCATATTACTTTCATCGTTTGAAGACTTCATTACTTCAAAATAGTTACTCTCCGGATTTATAGGATCCAAGTAAGATGCTACACTCATTCGCTCTTTGTCAATTTTAGTTTCGTTTTCTTTCCTTGTAGTCGTACTTTCAACGGAATCATTTATCAACTCATAACTTTCTTCATTTGAGGAATGCATTACTTCTAGATATGTATCATCTAGTTTTTTAGGATCCAAGTAAGAAGCTACACTCATTCGCTCTTTGTCAATTGTAGTTTCGTTTTCTTCCCTTGTAGTCGTACTTTCAACGGGATCATTTATCAACTCATAACTTTCTTCATTTGAGGAATGCATTACTTCTAGATATGTATCATCTAGGTTTTTAGGATCCAAGTCAGAAGCTACACTCATTCGCTCCTTGCAATTGTCAGTTGTAGTTTCATTTTCTTCCCTTAGTTCAGGCAAATGTTCATAATTGTCGTCTTGTTCTTCAACAAAATCATAACCGGGATCATTGTACGGATCATTTGAGAAGGTCAGTTTGGTTTCATATGGACTAGGTTCTGTTCTCGGAACAGCAGGAAGGCGCAGGAGTTCACTTCGTCTTTTTTTCAAGAGCATTTTTCTGTAACAAGATATCATTAAAAATTGCTATAAAATCAAGACTTGACTAATTATAAAAGATCACGATATGTAATACCCTTGACTGTTTCAAGACATCATTTTTTAAGTCATAGTAAACCCAACATAAGAAGCAAAGAATGTAAAGTTGACGAAGTATTTCTATGCTTGTCTACACTAAACAAATCTTGTAAGGGTTCACTTTGATAAATGTATTTATTTAAAAACTACTTAATTTAAAAACTAAATTATTACAACAAATAAGTCTTCTCAACAATTGTAGAAAGAAAATCAAATATCGCCAATGAAAAACAATGTTCGGTGACGAAGCTTAAAAACAATAAATACTTATTTTAGGGGACGTGCTTTGTGTAATTAGCATCTTTTTGTGATCACTATCAAAATTTTTAAAACTAGTTTTATTAAAAAAAAATACAAAACATTGGAAAAATTACCATTGAAAAAGAAGGGAGAACCGTTGGAATGTTAAATTTTGGACCATCCTTGCATCACGTTTTATTCACTTTTATTTTAGTGTTAAATTATCCTTGATATTACGTTAAAAATATACAACCAGTATCAAGACCCATTTAAATACATTTTTCTATAGGCTGTGCGTCATTTTCATCGCCAAATTTATTACAATTTGAAAGCTTTGGACAAAATTTAACCAAACCGGAAGTGACCTTGATCTTTGTCTAAGGCCCTAATTTTGCGTCACACCAGGTTAAAAGAATGTTCAATCGTCCTGAAACAATCTTAGAAACATGAAAACAAACAATTTTAATTGTATGAAAATTTAAAGAAATCGGTGCTCGTGACAATCTAATATCAGCTCAAGCAGTCTGAATCATCCTTAAAGCGATGCACTTACATGCTCAACGCCCGGAGATATTGACCAAAAGGTCTCTGTGTGATGATGCACCGTCAAATTCTCGGATCTGTATCTCAATGAACACAATTGGGATTTTATAAGGAATGTCAACCCCCTCTTTTCCACACCATTTCAACGTTTTGGAAAGATCTATGCATAGGGTGTGGCAGCAGATGGGTCAATCTACTGTTCAGGAATACATGGTATCAAACAGAAAAGGATGTCCTACAGTAATTAGAGCGAGTTATGATCTTACTCCATAGAGATAATTTCGTGTGAATTTTCATTTACGCAACATCGAACTCAAATATGCATCATTAACCATGAATAAAAGAAATTATTTATTAATTGAATTTGTTACGAAAGCCTACAAGGGTCAAATTAAAAAATGAAGAAAAAAAAAATAAGTCGTAATAACGACTTTTTATCTCGTAATAACGACTTTCTTAAGTCGTAATAACGACTTATTATCTCGTTATTACGACTTAATAAAGTCGTAATAACCATAGGCACTTGGGGTATGGACCCCCCCCCCCTTTTCCATTTTTTCTCTTTTTAAATCTGGGTTCGAGTCACCTTTTTCCTATTTTTCTATTCTAATATGCACTATATGTTATCTAAAATGTAACTCTTTTGCTACTACAAGCTGTTTTTAAATATGTCGTTTTCGACTGATACATATAAAGAGAGAAGGCTTGCAACTCTTTTCTCGTCATCCGCCTCACCTCGCTTAAACTTCGCTCGATTATTTATCTAAACCTGAATATAAATGGGATATACATATATTAATAAGTTTGTTGTACATTCCTCTTCCTTTTCATATTTCCATTTAATTTTTATGTGCCCCCGATTTGTAAATATTTCGATGAAATCAACCGCATCTAGGGTAAATTGTTTTGATGTGCATTGACTGGACGGAAGTACCCGGTATTTTTGGGCGTCATCATTAAGTGTGATGTCATTTGGAACACTAAATTCGAGAGGGAATAAATCCCGAATTTTCTCTTCATATTACATGTAAAGGTAAGTTTACCATGTAACAAGATAACTGTAACTAGTAGATTCTGATAAATGTCGATTAAAATTTAACATACTACATAAACATCCAAATTTCACAATATTGTTATTACAACGCCTTGATTTTTTTGTAAATGCAGAACAGCTGTAAAGTTAGAGTTATCGTTCTTTTCTACTTCCGTCCCAGTCAGTGCGCATCAAAAAAATTTACCCTAGATGCGGGTGATTTCATCGAAATATTTACAAATCGGGGGCACATAAAAATTAAATGGAAATATGAAAAGGAAGAGGAATGTATAACAAATTTATTAATGTATGCATATCCTATGCTATATTCAGGTTTAGACAAATAATCGAGCGAAGTTTAAGCGAGGTGAGGCGGATGACGAGAAAAGAGTCGCAAGCCTTCTCTCTTTATATGTATCAGTCGAAAACGACATATTTAAAAACAGCTTGTGGAAACAAGAATTACATTTTTGATAACATATAGTGCATATTAGAAGAGAAACATAGGAAAAAGTTGACTCGAACCCAGATTTAAAACGAAAAAAAATGGAAAAAAAAGGGGGGTTCATACCCCAAGTGCCTATGGTAATAACGACTTTTTATCTCGTTATTACGACTTTTTGTCTCGTTATAACGACTTTATAAAGTCGTAATAACGACTTTGTATCTCGTTATTACGACTTTCTTAAGTCGTAATAACGACTTTTTATTTCGTAATAACGACTTTCTTAAGTCGTAATAACAACTTTTTATCTCGTAATAACGACTTTTTTTCTCGTAATAACGACTTTTTATCTCGTAATAACGACTTTATTACCCTTTTTATCTCGTAATAACGACTTTTTATCTCGTTATTACGACTTTTTTTTCTCGTAATAACGACTTTCTTAAGTCGTAATAACGACTTTTTATCTCGTAATAACGACTTTTTTCTCGTAATAACGACTTTCTTAAGTCGTAATAACAACTTTTATCTCGTTATTACGACTTTTTTTAGTAAGATTATTTTCAATAGTTTGCTATTTTTGACCTTTCCGTATTACGGAAACTTATGACCGCGCCTCGTGAAGTTGATTTATACATCAAACTGACAAAAGAAAATGAGTATTATCTGCTTATCAGGCACGTTGCAGGGTGGGGGTGGAGGCTTCCCCATTATTTTCTCAAACATAACTTTCCTGCTGATAAAAAAGTTCATTGCCGTCCCCCCCCCCCCAACACTTTTTGTTGCAATATAGCCAAATAAGGGTGATGAGGTAGTAATTTAAATCTGGTACGGAAAGAAGTTGCCAATATATGGTAATTTGGTTATATATAGCATAGACTTTCACGTTGATATTTTGAAAGTTTTTGTCTGTGAACGAGGAATGTAAAAGTACATTTGAACAACAATTTAAACCCCCTTTTTGCAAAGAAATACATAATGTAGTCTACATAGGCATTGATAATTGGGGCTTACTGAGTAGCCCCCAAACATTTTTTGTTGGTTTAGCCCCCCGCCCTTTCAGTTTGCTTTCGACACGCGCTTATGTATCATATAATATTTTGAAATGATTTCTGCGATGTGCAACACTAATGTCTTCAATTTTGCGGCATAATGATTTAGATTATAAGTGTGTAAACAAAACAAGTCCAAATATTGTCAATAATTACATATTATAATAAATATAAATAAATGAATTGTCAAAGTCTGGTGCAACTGTTTTGACAATTTTATAACTAAACAATCATCGCGTTTTCAGCTACACGACACCGTTATAAGGGCACGTTTCCGTTTTATCTCCTAGCAGGATCAAGTTAAAAAAATGTTCCAAAAGGAAAAAAAAATAAATAAAAAGTCGTTATTACGACTTAAGAAAGTCGTAATAACGAGAAAAAAAAGTCGTAATTGCGACTTAAGAAAATCGTAATAACGAGATAAAAAGTCGTTATTACGACTTCAAAAAGTCGTAATAACGAGATAAAAAGTCGTTATTACGAGATAAAAAGTCGTTATTACGACTTAAGAAAGTCGTAATAACGAGAAAAAAAAGTCGTAATAACGAGATAAAAAGTCGTTATTACGACTTGAGAAAGTCGTTATTACGAGATAAAAAGTCGTAATAACGAGATAAAAAGTCGTTATTACGAGATAAAAAATCGTTATTACGACTTAAGAAAGTCGTTATTACGAGATAAAAAGTCGTTATTACGAGATAAAAAGTCGTTATTATGACTTAAGAAAGTCGTAATAACGAGATAAAAAGTCGTAATAACGAGTTAAAAAGTCGTAATTACGAGTTAAAAAGTCGTTATTACGAGTTAAAAAGTCGTTATTACGAGTTAAAAAGTCGTTATTACGAGAAAAAAAGTCGTTATTATGACTTAAGAAAGTCGTAATAACGAGATAAAAAGTCGTAATAACGAGATAAAAAGTCGTTATTACGAGTTAAAAAGTCGTTATTACGAGATAAAAAGTCGTTATTACGACTTAATTTTTTTTCTTCATTTTCTAATTGACCCTTGTAGACTTTCGTAATTTGTTCTTAAATACTTAAAAAATATAAGGTAAACAATTGGAAGTTTGGTTCAGTGTAAAGTCCCCCTTTCGGCGTTTGCACTGAATACTCTGGGCGTCTCTGAAACGTCAGACTCAGCTCAAACGGACCACAAATAAAATCTGAGTAAATAAGGAAGGCGGAACCTAGGTTCTGCGTATCGCTATGGTGTGCCTGGTTGTTACTCTACAATGTATTCTTTTCACTTTCTTATTAAGGTTTTATTTTTCCTGTTTGCTCTTCTTTCCAAAGCCATCAAGGTAGCCTCATTATGTAACTGTTGAAAAGGCTATTGTGTGTCATATATTTGATTACCAGTATTTATATTTGTCATATTTTATTTGTTAATCATTTTTTATCAAATACTACCTGGATTTTATTAAAATCATTTTCTTAAAAAATAACTCTTACATACATATAAACTAAACGATAGTTCAGTGGGGAATTGAAGACTGTTTTTGGTCTTGTTAAAAATGCATTTGTTTCACTCTTATTGTTTTATTCTTAATTTGTGACAGGATCACAAAATAGCACATATATTTGTATAGAAGTGAATCAAATACATAACGTATGGGATTTGGTATCCATCAAAAGATCACCAAAAACAATACTTAATCATTACTAAGAGTAGATTTAAAGATTTACATGTTAGTTTCCAGTTTATGGCTACATGTATTATATTCAGTAAGTTTTGAATACTTATAGGAATTGTGTTTGAAGAATTTTTTCTATAATCATTATTGAAAAAAACACCAAACTTCAAAATCTTCAGAGAGAAAAAAAAAAACAAAAATTGTGTTTATTAATCGAAGAGCCTGGTACATTTGTACGTACCTCGTTATTATCACGCTAAAAACAAGGATGCCAGCGAAAAGAACAACAATTGTAGATCCGATTAAAACTGAAAAAAGATACGTAATTAATAGTAATAGATTAACCTCAGTATCTATGTATAAAAAAAGCATACCTTTTCAATGTCAGATATATTTCCACATAAAGTAACATTCATTTATTCTTAACTTACTAATCAACTGTGTCTGATCTAATTTCTCTGTCACATCCTGTTGGACTACGCTTGGTAAATCTGGAGAATCTATTTTCAGGAAAGGAAAGTATAATGATTATTATTATAGGTGATGACTAACAATAATCATGCTCAACAATCCAATCATACAATTCAAATTGTGAACACAGTAAATATGAACCTCTGAAATCAGGGATGGGATTATGCATGACTCTAAAAGGCATGAGAAACATCTAATACTATATTACTAAGTACATGTACCAAGATATGATGCCATTCAATTAAGAAATAACTGTCTAATTTTTTTATTTTCATGATGTGATCAATGGAGTGGCTTGTGTGATAATTTACATAAACACCGAGCCAGTCTATTGATAATCGTCATGAAATAAAAAAAAAAAATTAGGGATAGGATTATTCTGAGTCTTGGCTCTAAAAGGCAGGAGAAACATGTAATACTATATTACTAACTGACTAAGTGCATGTATCAAGATATGATGTCAATTAAAGAATAACTTTATATTTTTTTTAATTTCATGGTGTGATCAGTCTAGTGGCTTGTGTGATAATTTGCATAAACTTTGAGCCAAACGATTGATCATCGTCATGAAATTAAAAAAAAAAAACTGACAGTTATTCCTTATATAACTTCACTGGCCCTTGATTCCACAGATTCACTAGCTACAAACCCTGACTCTGTCTCTTTATCCATGGCCTGTACTTGATTTTGTTTTTATCGCACATATCGACGAATCAGTAGATTTATGTAAAAATAAAAGTTTTCATTTTTACAATACGTTGAATTTCCATTAGTGAACTCTTCAGAATTAGAGGCGCGTTTGGTCGTATGACTGGGACAGCATGGCGTTGCGGATAATACAAAACCTGCAAGTCTCAATCCAATTTTAGATGTTTAGTGCATTTGTCATTCTAAAAGACATATGAAAGAAGCGAAAACCCTAATTTTATCGCCCATTAATAAAAAAAATACGACATATTTCCGAGGTATGTGTATTGTTTTTCAATGTACCATTACGATATATAGATACTTACGATCACCAATACATGTAAATAAATTTCCTTGTAATCTCTACTCTTGATTTAAATGAAGTCCACAACAATAAAATACTTCATATGCATTTTGTTAGTACGAGGGCCGTTCAAAAATTACGCGGACTGTGCTATTATTTACTCTTACGGACGTCATATAGTTATGAAATTTAACAGAAATATGTATCTTAAAGATTCCAATAAATTTTGGGCAAAATATCCTTATTTTAAAAAAATTCTGCTAAAATTGTCGGTATGTTGATGTCGCTGATGGAGAGGTACGGAGCATGACAAAAAATTTGAAGCAAAAGCATGCGGAATCCAAAATTCCAAAACTCATATATTTTCTATAATTCGCGATATTTTTCGACAATTTTCTCAAATATATCTTTAAATTGTTCTGTTATCATGTATTTAGATTTCTGGCGTGATATTTGAAGTACTAACAGAAATATAGTGGTTTTTCTCTGATGCGATTACCGTGAAAAAGACTGTGAAAATGACGTCATCTGAATTGACGGCGCACCACATTTTGTTAAATTACATGTAATGCTCGAGATATCACCAACATATATCCAAAATATGCATAATAAAACATGTAGTAAACTAGGGTTTATGTGACATTCATCACAAATAGCAAATTGAAATTTTAGACCGTGAGACATTTGTAAAGAGGCTATACAGGAGGACGGGAAGAAGATTATCGACGAAAACTTTATCCGGACTGTAAAGAACGTGATTGAGAGTCACCAATATCACACTATATCTGATAAATACCTGCAGTTTTTGGCTTTAAAACAAAAAAAGAATATTCTTTACTTGTTTAATAGATTTTAAGCTTAACAGGAAATGTTGTTTGGATGTTGAGTAGATAAGGTAACTCAAACTGTACAGGTACTCTTGGGAAAATGTTGAGAAAATGAAAACTCAATCACATATTTTTTTTAATGCCTGTGACGTCGAGGATTTTGCTGCTCCGTGACTTAATGATATGTCCTGATAAATCACTCAAAATTAATACCAATGTACAACATTTTGATATGAAATTTTGAAGAGCATATAAGTAAAGATTCTTTTATTTTATGTGTGACATTTTGCCCGATTATGTCGTCAAATATTTTTTATGTGCAACAAGTCCGCGTAATTTTTGAACGGCCCTCGTATTTGTTCATCGAAATTCAACACGTTGTTTACATGTTTATGTTACGTTTGTCCCAGAAATCCCGCGATATTTGTACATTCTCCGACTTTTTCACAAAAGAGCGCACGAAGAACTATAACTCTTCAATAGTGGAAAAAGAACGTATTTGTAATTTGTAATTTCTCGGACAAAGACATTGGAAATATAAATATAAGGGAATATGACGGTCTAGTCACCGAAAACCTGATCTGTATTGAACTGGAGGATGTCATAAAGTTCATGTGGTTTATCACTCCACACGTGTAAAGTTTTTTATTCCTACTGTAAAAGTCACGGATCTCTACTTTCGTTTGAGCTGCCTATAAGCATTACTGATAATGAAATTCAAATATTACTTTGTTTAATTTCTCCGGTTTTCAATTAAGTTTATTTAATACAATATTTGAAAATCCTGACATTGATCCCGTCTGAACAGGACTGTGTATGGTTAGAATTAGAATTCTGATGTCATTATTCATCTGGTGCTGTAAAAGGCTGTCAAGACTCATTAACTAGATCTCAATCATTGTTTAACCCGAAGAGATTTGTCTCACAATAGTATTGTCATTCCAAAATCTATAACGTACAAAAATACCTTTTTTCGACACTGGAAACTCTGATATTTTTGATATACCTAAAAAAAAAAACAACCATGAATATTTAAACAGTAGTTTAGATCATTTTTGAAATTACAAAATTACAGTTTTGAAAACCATTTTGGCATTTAATAGATGTAATATAGATAATATTCCATGGATGGTTAATGTGGAAATAAAACATTTTTTTAGGAGACTGAGTTGTTGGTTTAATAAAATGTGTTTCAAACAAAACTTATGTTGTATGAGACAAATACTTTGATGTTTGAAAGAATGTGAAACTGAACCGACTTTTCCCAAAACAATAAATTATTCTATATTCTTGAAAAACGTAAAGGTAAACTAATACACGCTGATTCTCCTGTGAGATATAAAGATAAGTAGCAATCCTTTAAGCTGATCTTTGAATGTGTAAATATCCTCATCACTATTGTAAATAAAGGACTCTGTGCGGGATATTGTATATTTTTGCTCCAGCAAAAGTCAAATTTTGAAAATGACTTGAAATATACTGATTGTACATGTATAGATAGAATCAACAACCTAAATTAATAAAACATATTTAAATTTCAAAGTGGATTATTGACAATCTTTGTCTTATAACGCCACAAACTATTCGGATTTCGGATTATATATCAGGAAGAAGAAAAAAATCAACACATCTAATTGATATTTTTCTTCTCATTATATTATAATATTAAACTATAGCTGACCTACGCTCAGTGATTTTTTTTTTCAAATTATCGGCATAATATACATCTTTTCTGTAGAAGTCATGAGAAATTTAAATTTACACCACATCCTCGACGTCATATCAAACATATGACGTCATGACTTATGAAATTATACACTATACGGCGCTTTTTAGTCAGCAGACATCCCTATGTTTTAAAACACAAAGATATATATTTCCCCGTCAAAGCTTGATTTTTGGTTTTTTTTTCGGGGGGGGGGGGGGGGGGGGCAAGGCAAATATTGGCCATTAATGCATTTGGCATTGAGTATGCAAGAAAGCATTAAAATGTAAAGATGCAAATAAAATATTCTTACAAAGACTAACATTGGCGGCATCTTGTGGTAAAATAGCTGCAAATTGCCTTGCCGATGATACTTTATCATTTGTCAGACAAGTGGAATTCGTTTCATCATTTATTTTTGAAACCACACAATTTGCTACACGTTGAAAATTACTGAAAATAGAAAAAAAAATACGATTTATTTTCATCTTGATTTAATTGTTGCAAGCTAAAAATTTAACGATTTTATGAATTTAGAGCTGATTTCAATAGACATAACGGATTACGCTCTTTGAGACGTGCTAACACTCTGCTTGTCGAAAAGTTTAAATACTACGTAACGGTATATTATACATGTATTTGCTAACAAGATCATTGTATCAACTAAAAATTTTAAAGATGTTGACCAATTTTATTGTCATCTTTTTTTATCAAATGTCAAGTCTGTCGACTGGAATATTCCATGTATGTGTTGCCATTGATTGTTTGTATGCCTTTCAAGGAAGGTTGCTTGTAGTGTATTCCAAAATGTTTTGAACGGTTTCAGTGATATTTTTATGACTTCGAAAGTATAAAATTTAACTTGAAGTTGATTTCAAACAGTTATATCTCGTAATTGTGGAAGTGATTTGAAAGGCGCTATCGCTTTTTCCGTACGTTGTTTACCCTTCTTATCTCGATTTATCTGATATCTCGAAGATATTCCTCGATTTCATTGAATACTAGATAATGAAATCTGACTGGATGAATACATGTATAAAGTTTTAGGCAAAACATCACCTCTTCTGAATAATTGGTGATGAAATAAAAATGAGATAAGAAATACAAGATGTATTATTTCTTCATATTTTATTCTATTCCGGTCTTTTACGCGAAAGAAATACTGCAATAATTTTAGTATCAAAATACAAAGTATTAGTTGTATACAAAGTTCCAAAGTTATAGTTTCAGTTTTGAATGTATTTCAGATTATCAATTTATATTTACATCCATTCAATATTTTCTCCTTTATTTCTTAAGAAAACACATTGTGTTAATCACTGCATGAACTACATTAAGCATAACGCCTGTACATTCTTGATCAGTGGCTGTTCCATTCAAGAAACGTATAAAGACGTTCGCATCATTAATACAATAATTAATCTTTTTAATCCTACTTTTAATGATTATTTAAATAGATAAAATATAAACAATAAAATGTCTTTCTGTGTTTGTTATTACTGAAATTAACGGTCGCAGCTATTGCAGAAAAAATTCACATGTTAATTCCAGTAATAACAAACAAAGAAAGCATTTTCGTTCTTCACATTAATAAAGCAGACATCATTAGACGACAAATGTTCAAATATTTTACCTGCACAATGTTTCTGAGGTTGAACTCTCAAGAGGATATTGTAGATTGCAAGGGTTTGCGTACTTGTGTAGTCCTACAATAGTTGCTAAACTTGAATCTGTGCACGGAGCTTTAATACCTGTAAGTGTAAAAAAGAATTTGAATAATGTTCCTTTAATCCGTTATGTTGTTGCAAAAACATGCTGTGGGAATGATTTTTAGCTATGTTAATGAAGGCTTCTCCAAGCTTTAAAATGCCTTCATTGCAATTTTTTGCATAACAAGTCGGTTTGATTTTTTCTTCGTAAGTTATGTGCTTACGTACAACAAAATAAACATGGAGGGTTCTGTTAGTAACATGTTGATATATTATCAATATATTGATGTATATGATACAGAGTTTATTTTTCTCAGTTGATTCGATGCGCAAGAACATGCTCTACGCATGTACTATTTTTATGAAATGAGGTAAATTATTTACATACCTGTTGATGATACAAGAATATAATCTTTATATACTCAATATTCTAGCTGATGACTAATCACAGTAAAAGAAATTCAGTTTAACCAATTCAACAGTCTGGTTCATAGTCATTGATTTATAAGTCCTTTGGTCGATATAATGACCTTGTTAGCAAAAAATAATTTATCATTGAGATAAATGCTGGCTGAAGTTTTTCATGCTAATTGTACCTACATCAATCATTTTTTTTAATATCTCAAAGGCTTAATTATAATTTAACAGAAATACTTATGGAGTGAAGACAAGACAATGTTTTCCAGACTTAAATGTCATTTTCAAGGATCAATATCAAGGGTACTTTCAACATAATTATACGTCTTTTGAAATAATCAACAAATTCAATAAGTCAATATCAGTGAATTTCAATAAAACAATTATTGTCATGCATTGCATATCATTTATATGACACTCGAATGGCACAATGGAAAGTAGTTTTGTGACCTGTAAACATCATTGTGCAGTATGGTAAGAACATTATCTGTAAAGATGTATTGTCGTTGGAAAACAGCCAAGGGAAATCACGTTACTTCTTTCTGAATGTTTAAATCGCACATGTATTAATGAATTTTTGCATATTTTTGGTCTTGTATTGTTTCGTATAATGTGAGTTTGTTTATGCAGTAACAAAAGTGCTACTTACATGGGGAGATTGACCTTCCCATTAACCTTTCTAACAAGTCCTGTTGTTGCAAAGCAATGGATTTAATCTCAATCCCAGAACATTGAACATTCGTAGAATTTTCAATTCTGTTCTTCAAACATCCAACAATTCCCCACAAGCGTCTGAAAATATATTTTTTTTACAAAAATGTATATTTGGAATATCAATAGTTCTTTATAATTAATAAAAATTAAATAAATGTGTAGATTTAACGAATCCCCTTCTAAAAATTTATATCGTGTTTTTATACGTGGGAATTTTTTTTTAAATTTTAATTCTGCATCTTAGGAGCATCTTACATGTTAAGTTACTGACAATAAACCTAAAGGGACTAAGCTACAAATACATTTATTTGATGACTGTTTAAATGGACAATAAATTATCGATACTTTCATAAAGTAAAGCATGTACATGATTTATGATTTTAACTTTTCTATCGTCAACTTCCATAACTTATGCAGCAATATACATTCGTCACCTGCATACAGAGTTTATAACTCTCAGCAAGAGCATGATATACGTTTGAACAATTTCTAACACGAGTTAAATTATTGACAAAAAAGTTTATGAAACAGGAATATCAGCAGTCTTGTTAAAAATCTTTATTTCGTAAGTTCTATGGTCGATATAATGACCTTGTCAGCAGATACAGTTTATCATTAAATCAAATGGAAACTGATGTTTTTCATACTAACTAGTAGTCAATGATCTTTACACTGAATTGAAGATGGATTTTCCTGTTATTTCCCGATCATGACCGGGAGCACACTGTGGGTGTGGCCGGCTGGTGGGGGATGCTCACTCCTCCTCCTCCAGGGCACCTCACCCCCCCTCTGATTTTTGGAGGTCAGTGTTTGCTTTGCTCCTATTTATGTATTGCTTTATGGACCTTGGCATTGAGTATTGTTCGTTATCTCCATATCCTTTATGTATGCATAATTTTCATAATATTATAATTAAAACTCTTTCTTTCTTTCTCAGTCTTTTTATACGGAAAAAGCTCAAACTTACCTGCAAAATTCAGTACCGGTTGGTTCAGCAGCAACACACTGAGATGCTAATTTTTGAGTATCAAACGATGTGTTTAGACATGGTGAAGCTTAAATACAGAAAAAATACAATACTACTGTAACATAAAGATAATGAGGCAGATATGTATACAAAATAAATGACAAGCAAAATATTTATATTAATACCCTTAAATATAGTTCACAAGTACTTACAACAAATGTCCACACCACAAAGTTCCCAACGAACGCTAGAATTAGTAGTGAAACACCACGGTTCTTCTCTGTCAAAGTTTCTACAGTAGTTCTCTTGTGCAAGACTAAATATGAAATAATTCTGTTCATGTGGGCTCTGCACATCCCATCTTTGACACAGCAGCCCTGACTTTGTAACACGTTGTTTTCCTCTGTATAAGATCCCCGGTAATCTACAGTCTTCCGGTGTGGATTTCCCTTAATAATTCAAAATCTAGGATCCAGTATATCTTTAACGTATAGCTTTATCAGTATTATTATTATCTTTATTATTATTATTATTATTATAAAATTATTAATTGTAAGATGCCATTGCTCTTCCTCTTTTTACCTCACCTGAGCCGAAGGCTCAAGTGAGCTTTTCTGATCACATTTTGTCCGTCGTCCGTCCGTCTGTCCGTCCGTCCGTCTGTCCGTCTAGCCGTCTGTAAACTTTTCACATTTTCGACTTCTTCTCAAGAACCACTGGGCCAATTTTGACCAAACTTGGTACAAAGCATTCTTTGGGTAAAGGGGAATTTAAATTGTTAAAATGAAGGGACATATCCCCTAGCAAGAGGAGATAATCAAGAAAAGACAAAAATAGGCTGGGGTCATTAAAAAATCTTCTTCTCAAGAACCACTGGGCCAGTAAAGCTGAAACTTATGTGGAAGCATCCTGGTATAATGTTGATTCTAAATTGTTCAAATCATGACCCCCGGGGGAAGGGCGGGGCCACAATGGGGAATCAAAATTTTATATAGAAATATATAGGAAAAATCTTTGAAAATCTTCTTCTCAAGAACCACTGGGCCAGAAAAGCTGAAACTTATATGGAAGCATCCTGGTATAGTGTAGATTTTAAATTGTTCAAATCATGACCTCCGGGGGAAGGGTGGGGCCACAATGGGGAATCAAAGTTTTACATAGAAATATATAGGAAAAATCTTTGAAAATCTTCTTCTCAAGAACCACTGGGCCAGAAAAGCTGAAACTTATGTGGAAGAATCCTGGTATAATGTAGATTTTAAATTGGTCAAATAATGAGCCCCGGGGGATAGGTGGGGCCACAATTGGGAATCAAAGTTTTATATAGAAATATATAGGAAAAATCTTTGAAAATCTTCTTCTCAAGAACCACTGGGCCAGAAAAGCTGAAACTTATGTGGAAGCATCCTGGTATAGTGTAGATTCCAAATTGTCCAATCATGACCCCCAGGGAAAGGGGGGGGGGCACAATGGGGTATCAAAGTTTTATAAAGAAATATATAGGAAAAATCGTTGAAAATCTTTTCTCAAGAACCACTGGGCGAGAAGAGCTGAAACTAATGTGGAAGCATCCAGATATAGTGTATATATTTTAAATTGTTCAAATAATGACACCCGGGGGAAGGGCGGGGCCACAATGGGGAATCAAAGTTTTATATAGAAATATATAGGAAAAATCTTTGAAAGTCTTCTTCTCAAGAACCACTGGGCCAGAAAAGCTGAAACTTATATGGAAGCATTATGGGGTAGTGTAGATTCTAAATTGTAGGAATCATGATCCCCGGTGGAAGGGCGGGGCCATTATAGGGAATCAAAGTTTTACATAGAAATATATAGGAAAAATCTTTGAAAATCTTCATCTCAAGAACCACTGGGCCAGAAAAGCTGAAACTTATGTGCACATGGAAGGATCATGGGGTAGTGTAGATTTCAAAATGTCTAAATTATGATCAGTGGGGTAATGTGGGGATGCATTATGTATAACAAGGGTGAAATCTGGTAAAGAACAGAATGGTCAAAGCTTCTCAGGTGAGCGATGTGGCCCATGGGCCTCTTGTTTTTTAACTGATGGGAGGTTTAAACATATTTTCATTTTTAAAAAGTTTTAAGGTCTACATATAGCATGTTTGTGAGAGATTTTGCATTTTCAAACTATATATTTTCCATTTTAAATTACGATCTACTCAATCAAACCATCATGAACACATTTTTTTCTGAAATTTTGTAACAAACAGGTTACCTTTAAAAACAACATTACACATATTTATAATATACATGTATCCAATGATGTTATTCAAACAATTTTAATGCTCATATACAAATCTTGATTTTTTTTAATAAACCTGAAACATGTCTGTGCTACCTGCTGTTACTGTAATGCTGTGATCTGGAGAACGCGTTGTTGGTTCTGATTTTGTTTCTGGAAACTCCGAGAAGACAGTTGTTGAAATCTCTGGAGATACATGTACACTTGTCCTGTCTTTTTAATGGAAAGGTTAAACATATCTTTTAGATTCGTTCCAATAAACACATTGCATATATACATGTATAATTGTTTAAGGAATAACCAAAAAGAATTATACGTGAGGTAACATAAAATACTTTCTTGGTGATGTCTCATTTCTATGATATAAAAAAAAATCAGTGTACTGGAATATTGAATTATCAATTTTGAAACAAAATTCCGGCAGTATTGTTAATACGGTTTACATAAAGTTTTTTTTTCAGCATAAAGAGGAATTGCAAAAATAAAAAGGTTTAAAGACGAATTATGACTTTTTAAAATTATTTCCGAGGGTCATTTTTTATTTCGATCACACGACGTCAAAAAAGACCCTTTTCTCTGTAGCAAAATTGGCATTACCAATATCTGCATACCCAACATAAAGAAAAATGACCCCGGCCGTAGAATAATGACTTCTTGTAGATTTTATTATGTTATTTTTTTTTTTTGGGGGGGGGGGGGTAGAATGGGTTGGGGTGGGATTTTTATTTTAAAAGAATTAGAATTATATGCATAAATCAAATTACATGGGCCGAATTGTTCACCAGAGTTAAATCGAAAATTATGAATCTTGTTTTTCTTTCCCTCACACTTTGATCTTTAAAACAATATATACATGTGAACATCTGAGGTTCTCGATCACGGATATATCGAATACCATTGATATCTCAAGGAGAAATGGAAGTACAGACTGTTTATTTTTCAAGTATTTTACCCTCGATATCTTAAATAAGTTTTCTTACTGAGCGCTTAGCCTCCACGTCTAGGGATCAATTTACACATTATATTTTTGTACACCTTCAGTGATTAACCAAAGATGTAATGGTATGTATACATCAATAATGGATTTGTTTGCGTTTAAGTAATTTTGACACATATAAAATTTCTCTGATAAGAATAACAAATCTGAAACCTGTTTTCGCTACCTGTTGTAACTGTATTGCCTTGATCTTGAGAACTTGTTGTTGTTTCTGATTTTGTTTTTGGAAACTCCGAAAGGACAGTTGTTAAAATCTCAGGAGATACACTTGTCCTGACTTAGAAATGGAAAGGTAAAACATATCTTATATTAACGTTTGTTAATCAACACATTACACCCATATAATTGTCTGAGAAATGCCCATCATATTTGTAATAAAAATTGATACGTTTTGCTATAGAATTTTTTTGGTTATGTATCTTTTCCATGATGAAAAAAATTTGACTTTATTTTTTAAGCATGAAGACATCTTGCAAAAATAAAACAGTTTGAAGACAAATTATAACTCCTGCAAAACGATTACCAAGGGTCATTTTTCGACCTCGAAAAATGCAATCGGTCATCATTCGATGTCGAAAAAAGACTCGTATTCCTTTAGAAAAAGTGGCATTACCCATATTTGCATACCATACGTAAAGAAAAATGACCCCTGTAGAATGACTCCTTGTAGATTTTATTAGATTATGTTTTATGAAAGAGAGAGAAAGAGAGAGTGGACGAGAGAGAGAGATCTACCAGTTAATTATTTTGCTCATGAGTGCATGTTGTTTTTAATTCAAATGTCTTAATAATGTAAATACATGGCAATTTTGTACATATATCAACAGTGCCTAACTTTTTGACTTAGAAGAAATGGCGATGATAGAGGTGTTTGCTTTCTATCATTTAAACCGAATCAACAAGTAGTAATAAAATAAATCCAGGGTATATATAAGGCAAACAAAAGTTTAGATGCACTCAATTTTAAAAACAAACTACAAGTAACTTCCATGAAGCAACGAAAACCGCGTTTCCTTTGAGAATGTAGTCAATAAAGAATTTTGGAAGTATATACGGATAATTATATAGGTATTTACTTCCGAAAAATAAAAATGAATCTTCAACAAAATCTCATATCAGATGACATCAGATTTTGTTAAGTCACGTATAATTTTGTCGATTTCTCAATAATGGTGTTTTTCATATAGCTGTACTTTCGTCAGTAGTGATGATAATAAAAATCTTTTTGAAATATTTTCATATAAGTACAACCTTAATTAACAGGAACAGTAACAATTCGTAAAGTCCGTCTGCTTGACTAAGACAAAACAAGTTTGTCTTAAGGATGAAAGACCATATTCGAAATTTTCCGCCACTGCACAGAAAGTCATGCATCTGCCTTGAATCAGATTGACTTAATGATGTATTGCAGAAGATGATGGATAAACATTTTTTTTTAATTTAACAAAGATTTTCAAACGTTTACTCCTAATTCAAAAATATTTTACACAATTCGATTTACATTCATTTGTTAATTCTATAAGTAAATGGTTTTTTACGACATTTGCCGAAAGCGCATGGCGAGTAAACGAAAATGTGTTTTGATGTTGATGATTTTTCAGATTCTCCTGTAAGGCTGATTGCTTCGTTTTTCATTAAAACTAAAGTGTAGCAAGTACAAACACCATCATAAACTACAGCCAAATGTACAGCCGACTGTCCCCCATTATCGATACGACTCTAGAGCGGATTCTGGGTGAGGGAGTGTCAAAAGAATAGATAAAAATAGTATCTGCTCAAAAACAGCAAAGCCATTTCTTATATTGATATGGAAGCATCATGGGGTTGTTTAAACCTCCCTCCCTTGTAAACTTCTCTTAATACTGAAGTGATTTTTGCTTTTTGTCTAGCCAGTGAGCTAAGGTGAGCAATGTTGACCATGTGCCTTTTGTTTTTCTGTGCTATTTTCAGTGTGAATGCATCCGTATTCGACCATACACAGTAAAACAAGCAAACGAATTGCGGCGACAGACAAATGTAGTTTAAAGTATTTTATTAAGAAAGTCACAGGGAACAAAATTCAATTTACCGTAAGTGTCAAATCATCGTAAGCGTGTTTTACTGTATTGTGTTTTTTTAAGTTGGCTAAAAGCATATTTTGTGGGAAATGAGTCTTTAAGAGTAAATAAAAAAAGTCCCTCATATTTTAACACTTAATTTGTTACTATCTATGCTAACAAGTACATGTATTTCTAATTTGACAAACACTCTATCATGTACATGTATTTGAGTTAATTATGCTAAGAAAACCTTAAACTTTTGAAATAATCAGGCTTGCAGATATTGATTTGTTACACTGGGGACCCATGTGATGCGGGTCACATAAATCCGGTTTTGAGACAATACCTTGAGTATCATAGACATATATCTCACACAAATCATACCTTATCACCATCCGTTGAGTTTTAAACAACTTTAATATTTTTTTTATTTAGTGTAAAAGTAAATAGAAGAATAAGAAAATAAAACAACACAATTTATTTTGCCAAGGTATTTTCAATAAAAAATTTCTCCAAAATATGGCATTCACTGATGACCTATCTTTTTTTTTTGGCATAATTTGCTAGTAAATTATCTCTTTAACATTGTCTTTTAATATGTATAAAAATTCTCTTGCAGAATTTTTTTAATTATTACTTTTAAACCACATTTTCATATTACTTCCTATATTAATTATTGATTACAGTTGACCACTTTGCAACGTTCCCTTTAAAAAATCTGTAGTGGGTGGGGTATTGAGTTACCATATCCGAATAATTATCTGTAAAAAATAGTTTATACCAAAGAATGTATAAAAGGTAGATATATATAATGAAATGTACTATCTACATGTTATGTTTGCGCAAAATTCAAATCGGGTTTTTAAAAAAATTCATTGATTGATTGTACGCATATTGTTTAACGTCCCTCTCGTGAATGTTCACTCATTTGGATATACCACCACGTGTTGGTGGAGAGCTGCAGATTTTGTCCCATACTCGGCACCCAGAGCCATTTAGCAGGGAGGGGTCTTTCTTGTGCCAGCACCTACTGCGACACGGGACCTCGGCTTATACGGTCTCATCCGAAGGTCCGGTCTCCACGTCCCACATAGGGATTCGAACCCGCGAAGTAAGGATCAACTCCTTACTTCGCGATTCTAGAGCAGACGCCCAACCACTAAAAAATCAATGATAATATATCCATTCAAATCAGGGACAATGCATAGTTCTAGACACAAGATATATACCGTGATATGAATCTGTGAATTGGTAATGTATCCTCTCTCTCTCTCTCTCTCTCTCTCTCTCTCTCTCTCTCAGAAATCAAAATGTCAAAAGTAACAGCATTCTTAAGAACTGAGAAAAAGAAGCAATGAGATCAAACATAAAAAGTATCTAAAATATAACTGCATTACCTGAGACAAAATAAAAAAGGCTCCCCAGTAGTAATAGATTAGCCATTATAAGTATATGTCGTTTAAATGATTAACATCGTAAGTAAGAAGACACACTGGGCAATACATTGTGATATGATTTTTTCCGGTTTCCTTTTAATGGGCATATCAATATTGAAGTAGATTAAAGTTGTTTGTATCCTTTTTTGTTGTCACAAATATAGTACATTTATTCTGAAAGTCCAGGAAATATTTTATCTACTTTTAGCATAAATTTAACATCTTTAGTTATATCTAAAAAATTACATCATTAGACGATCACTTTTGTTATTTTTATTTCCTGAATATTTAAAATAGCAGCTTGAATTCAGCAAAGGTTTAATATTTTGTAAAGGTTTTTTGCTCGTTAAATTTTTAATGCCAGATAAATCACATTTCGTCAGTGCAGAAGGTCAAATAATTGATCATGCGAAGCAATTTGAAACACTTTCTTAGTTACAATTTTAAAGGGTCTTTATTTAAAATAGAATAATCATTCATTTTTCCCATGATTACTGTTAATATAAACTTTGGAGGGAAATTGTCAAAAATGTGAATAGTTTACAGACAGATGGACAAACAGACATCTTGGCAGAGGGATGCCGGACAAAATGTGATCAGAAAAGCTCACTTGAGCCTTCGGCTCATGTGACCTACGAGACATATGAGAAGGATATGGAGATAACGAACAGTATTCAATCTCAAATCCACAAAACAATACAAAATAAGAGTAGAGCAAACACGGACCCCCGAAACATCAGAGGTGGGATCAGGTGCCATAGAGGAGTGAGCATCCGGATCCTCTGCTGCTCTGACGTAAACAAAGGTAATGACTGTTCCTTCGCCAAGCGCTCGGCACTAGAAGTGAAAGTCACGGGTCTTTCGGATATGACCTTAAAAGCGTAGGTCCCGTGTCACGGTAGGCGTTGGCACGATAAAGAACCCTCACTGCTCAATGGCCCTGAGTGCCGAGTATAGGTCTAAATTTGAAGCCCTTCACCGGCATCGGTGACGTCTCCATATGAGTGAAAAATTCTCAAGAGGGACGTTAAACAATATACAATCAATCAATCAATCTACCAAAATATCTTATGATTCCATAATTTGCTATGCAATGATTTATTTTCCTGATGGACAACAACACAGAAAAAATCATGCTTTTAATTCCATTAATTTTCTTTACTTAATTTTTTCTTTTATATCTTTATCTTTCATGTTTTGAAAATTATAATTTCATTAGAAGAATAACTTCAATCGATATCGTTGAGCATTTGTTTTATATTTACATTGGGTCATCTTAAGGTAGATTACGTTTTTTAATATACATTTCTATAAAACTTAATTTGATGTCATGTTGTCGGAACTCTCGCTGTTTTCTACAGATAGTGGGACTTCATTACTGGCTTTTGTTACAGAGTTATTTTCAGTAGAATCGTCTATTACCTCTATATAAGGGTTAACAATAATGTAACTGCCATCACTTTTGTCGTTTGGGGTAGGCACCACATCAAGGTAAGTACCATCTGCATTATTCGGATCAATGTAAGATCCGCCTCTTTGTTCACCCAGATGTTTATAACCCTCGTCTTGTTCCTCAATCATTTCATAATCTGGGTCAATGTAGTTATCAGTTGCTGAGGCAAAATTGACCTCATATGGACTCTCTTGTATCTTTGGGAGACTTGGTAGGCGCAGTAATTCTTTTCTTCTCTTTTTCAAAAGCATTTTTCTGTGTTAAAAGACATATCAAAAATAGGTACATTATTTAAAATCTAACAAACATATTTTTATAATAATTGCCCATTTGCAACAACATTGATTATAAATGGAGATTTTGAAATGACATACCTGTATAAATGCTAGTAACCAAAAGCGAAGCTATTTTTTATTCTGTCATAACATTTTAAAATTCATTTCTCATGCAAACTAAGTTTAAACTATTAAAAGTAGAGGCACTGTGAACACTAAGCTCACCAAATTATACCCATGCCTCCGTATGATAATAATGGCCAAATCCAGGTTTTGCTATGACAGACTCGAAATAAAGTGTCAAATCAAAAGTATGTGCACAGTGACATAACCTAATGATAAAATATTCCAAGACGGCGTTTAATTTCATTGCTCGTATAGGATAACCTGGTGTATGGGATGAATATCCTTAAATGTTATTGATAGGCAGTTTCTATGTTTTGTTAAGAAAATCCAGAAGTGTAATGAATCTAAATGTGAAATAGGACATACACATGTACAATGGAACTACGTAGAAAAGATTCTTTGAAAGTCTCAGTAAATTTTATTCAGTGGTATAAATATTTTTGTGAAAAGAGGTGGTTAATTCAAAACGTAACATACACTCGCACAGACGAACATTTTTACGAAGACACAGACAGACGGACTTCATCAAAACTATTTACACCTTCACTTTTCTAACAGATATATCCCCAAAAAGATTAAAAATTGTTTATTACAGGATCCAAAACATAAATTTTTACATATAAAAAGAAAAAGTTTCCCCATTTTATGATTCCTTTTTTTTAATTTGTCAATTAATTCAGCGGAGGTCTTTTAAAATAAATAATAATAATTGTGATTCTTCATTTCAACATATGTATTTTTTAACAACATAACTTTATCAAAAATGATTGATTGTATATTGTTCAACGTCTCTCTTGAGAATATTTCACTCATATGGAGACGTCACTGAATGCCGGTGAAGGGCTTGAAATTTTGACCTATACTCTGCACTCAGGGCCATTGAGCAGTGAGGGCCCTTTATCGTGCCAGAGCCTACTGTGACACGGGACCTACGTTTTTTTAAGGTCATATCCAAAAGACCCGTGACTTTCACTTCTAGTGCCGAGCGTTTGGCGAAGGAACAGTGACTACTTTGTTTACGTCTTAGGTATGACGCGGTGCCGCGATCGAGAATCGAGCCCGGGCCTCCCGATCACGAAGCGAACGCTATACCACTAGGCTACCGTGACTGGTTTATCAAAAATGAGAATAACAAGATTTTAACCCCCTTCTCTAAAAAAAGACTCGAAAGATCCAATATTTCTTCTAATTATCGATCTCCTGATGTGTTGTATTTTCAGGGCTGCTGCTGTATTCTTCATTAACTATCATTCATCTTTAACTTGCGTTCTAACGGTACTTTCAAGGGAATCATTTATCAACTCTGTGTAGGGATTTACATTTGTATTACTTTTTTGAAGACTGCATTACTTCAAGATAGTTACTCTCCAGATTTCTCAGATCCAAGTAAGAAGCTACACTCATTCGTTCTTTGTCAGCTGGAGTTTCGTTTTCTGCCCTTGTAGCCCTACATATAACAGAGTCGTCTATCAACTCTATATAGGGATTAACATTCTCATAACTTTTTTTCATATTAGGAATGTATTACTTTAATGTTCATAATTTTCCTCTTCTTCTTCAACAATATCATAATTGGGATCATTGTGCGGATCATTTGAGAAGGTCAATTTGGTTTCATATGGACTAGGTTCTGTTTTTGGAATGGTAGGGAAGCACGAGAGTTCTTTGAGTCTTTTTTTCAAGAGCGTTTTTGCCTTTTTTTCTGTATCAAAATATCATTCAATATTACAATAAAATGAACACTTGCTCTGCGTCTTGCAAAGGTATGTCTGGTCGTTACTCTACAGAGTATTCTTTTCACTTTCTTTTCTTAGTTTTATTTTCCCGTGTTTGCTAATCATTCCAAGGCATAAAAATGTTGCTGTGCGTCATATACTGACAAAAAAAGAAACGCAGCACCCTACTTTAGGGGGAAATAATTATGTAAAGTACAGAATTTTGTATCTTAAATTCATAAATATCTTCAATTTGGTAAACATTGGTAAATAAACGGTTCAACAATTTCCATACCATAACCGGAAGTCAAGTTTGAGTCTGCTTAACAGAAATAAAAAATTGCATGTTTAACAAAAAATTTGGCAATATTATGGAGTTTTAAGGGTGTTTCCTGTTCATCATAAGTAATGCAGCAAAATTTCAAAAAATAACTCTCCTTTCGTTTTTCCGTAACAATGATAACGCTTCTTGAAAATGGCCTATGTACGCATATACATTGCTCTAGCCGGAAAATTTCAATGTAAAAGTGATGGAGAGTTGCTAATGCGAAATTTCACTAGATTTCGACTCAACAGGGTCTTACGTATCATATGCATTTAGGACAGTTCTTGTACCGGAAGTCCAAAGGTAACTACAATGCTCTAAGTTAGAAAAAATTCGACCTAATTATCTGGAAAACGGGCATTTAAAAATGTCAAAGAATAATTCCATCGCTGAGATATCGAAATTAATGAACCTATTGTATCGTTGAAATTAAGCTGCAATTGTTGTTTAGGGCGGTCTTGTACGTTTTACTTGAATGGCTGGGAGGGGGGTGTTTTAACAGTCATATTTTACTTAGTAAAGTAAACAGATTAACATTTAACATTTTTATCAAATCTCTGATGTTCAGAAAAGTGAGTTTAGCCTTTCATTTATTCGCATTTGAAAATCATAAGATAAAAAATCAAACCTTTGTAAATTACTACTTGTTGCGTTTCTTTTGAGTGTCAGTATATGTTTGATTATTGGTAATTATATCTGTCATATTTTATTTGTTAATCATTTTTATCATTTACTACCTGAATTTTTAAAAATCATTTTCTTGAAAAATCACTCTTACATACATATAAACACAGTGATAGTTAAATGATGAATTTAAGTGTGTTTTGGTCTTGTTAAATATGCATTGATTTTACTCTTATTGTTTTATTTGTAATTTGTGATAGGATCACAAAATAGCACATATTGTACAGAAGTGAATCATACATAATGTATGGGATTTGGTATCCATCAAAGGATCACCAAAAGCAATACTTAATCCTCACTAAAAGAAGATTTAAAGATTTAAATATTAGTTCCTAATTTATAGCTATTGTATTTCGTTTGAAGTTATAAGAATTGTTTTTGATGAATATGTTCGATAATCATGATTGAGAAAAACCAAACCCAAGTCCTGCTGAGAAAAAAAAATTCTTCTTGTGAAACGAATAGCTTGGTACGTACCTCGTTGCTAGCACGCTAAAAATGAGGATGCCAACGAAAAGAACAACAATTGTAGATCCTATAGAAACTGAAAAAAAGATAATTAGTTAATAGTTATTGATTTACATCGGTATATACGTACTGATAAAAAAACAAAAGACCCTTTCCAGATAATTAATATTACCACATATTGAGTAACAACTTACTAAACAACTGTGTCTGATCTAATTTCTAATAAGTAACAACTTACTAAACAACTGTGTTTGATCTAATTTCCCTGTCATATCCTGCTGGATTACGCTTGATAAATCTGGAATATGCACAAAATTATTACGAATATAATGTATTATCAAATCAAATCAAGGATAGTCAATGATAATAACGCTACTGATGTTTTAAATTGTGAAAATGGTGTCAGACAAGGTGAAAAACTTATCGTCTTTTTTATTTTCAATTTATGTAAATGACCTACATAATTTTTCCAATAAAATATGTCAATTGGTTTACCCACTATATCTGTAATGTTTGAACAACTTTCATTTAAATGTGTATTTGACATTATTTGCACTATTATATACCGATGACACCGTATTGATAGCTGAATCTGCCGAGCACTTACAAGCAAAAATTGTTTTGAAAAATTATTGCAGAAAAATGGAATTTAAAGATTAATATTAACAAAACAAAAGTTTGGATAATAAGAAAAGGAAAGAAAAAAGAAAAGCCTGAATTAAAACATGGCGAACAGCTGATTGAAGTTGTAAATGAAATTAATTATTTGGGTATTTTATTAAGTAAGCCATGTTCATTCAAGGAAGCAAAGCAGAAACAAGTTGACAAAGCAAATAAAGCAATATTTGAAATTCTTAGAAAAACCGCTTACATAATCTATCAATACGATGTCAGTTAGACCTGTTCGATAAAATTGTTCAGCCTATATTGCTGTACAGATGTGAAGTATGGGGATTTTCGAACAATGCAATTGTAGACAGAGTACATCTAAAATTTTGTAAATTACTTTTAACCTTAAACAATCTACTCCGGACTTCATGTATGGTGGGCTCGGTCGACATCCCATGTGCATTGCAATATAAACGCGTATTACATGTATTTCATACTGGTGTAATCTTAAACTTGGAAAAGAAACAAAAATATCAAGTCTGCTGTTTAAATTAAGTGATATTGTAAATCGAAAGACTAAGAAGATTGCTTGGATAAATAATGTCTTGAATATTTAAACAATTGTGGACTTTCAAATATTTGGAACAGTCAAGCCTTCAATCCGAATTGGTTAAGAGTGAAAGTAAAACTAACATTAATAGATCAATTTAAACAAAAATGGAATTCGGATGTTCAAAATTTATCAAAAACCCTAAATTATAGAATATACAAAGACGAACTGAAATTTGAAAAAATATTTAGAAATTTTATCACGAAAATAAGCCATAAATTTCTGCAAATTTCGTATTTGTAATCATTATTTGCAGATTGAAACTGAACGTTGGTTTAATGAACTAAGAGAGATTAGATTATATAAGAAGTGCCAATTAAATGAAATAGGAGATGAATTCCATAACATATGAAATTGTACGTCAATGACACGTGAAAGAAGTAAATGTATAACACAAAAACAATTACAATTCAAAAATACAAATACATTTAGAGAAAGAATGAATTCAGATGAACAGCCATTTTAAAAAAAAATAAACTCTGTGTATTTGTTATGAAAATTACTAAAACGTGCTCCTCAAACTAGAAAAGATCTAAACCTATAGTTGTACTATTTGTCTATCCTCACACTAACGCATGCCATATATATGTTGGGGTTTTTTGTCATCATTGTAGTTTACATTAAAATCTCGCTATACAATTGTAAAATTGTGAAGAAATCAATAAAATCAGTTCAGTGGAGAAGAACCTATATTCAGGAAAGGAAAGTATAACTAGGGAATAGGTGATAACTAACACTAATCATGCTAAACAGTCCAATCAAACAATTCAAATTATGAACACAGTAAATATGAACCTCTGAAATCAGGGATGGGATTATTTGGAAGACATAGCTCTCTAATGTAGGAGAAACATGTAATACTATATTATTAAATACATGCCCCAAGAAGGCAAGATATGGTGATATTTAATTGAGGACTTTTGTGGTTTAATGATGTGATCAATCGAGTGGCTTGTGTGAAAATTTGCATAAACGCCAAAGCAATCGATTGATAATCGTCATGAAATTAAAAAAAAACCTGACAGTTATTCCTTATATTCACACGCCTTGATTTCACAAATTTACTTGCTCCAAACCCTGCTTCTGTTTCCTTTTCCCCGCCCGCACATGATTCTTTTTTACCTCGCATATCAATAAACCAGTAAATTTATGTAGAAATAAAGAATTTTAACAATCTGTAATTTTGTCTCGGACAAAGACATTGCAAATGTAAATATAGGGGGAAGTGACTCCTTGTCACTGCAAACTTAAGCCGTATTTAACGGGAGAAAGTTCATGTCTTATATCACACCACACGTTAAAAGTTTTAAAAAGTTTTAAAATTCCATTGTAAAAGTCAAGGATCTCTACTCTCGATTGAAATTTGAGCCACATTTTAGCATTAATGAAATTAAAACAACACTTTGATTAATTTCTCCGGTTTTAAATTGAGTTCATGTTTACAAATTTGCAAAATCCCGTTTATAGAACTATGGTTATAATTAGACTTCTGACGTCAAAAGTCATCTGGCGCTATAAAAAGCTGTCAAGACTAACTGACTAGATCTCAATCATTATTCAACCCGCGGAGATTTGCCTCCTAATACTTTTGTTATTACAAATCTATAACGTGTAATAAATACCTTCTGTCGCAAGAGGAAACTCAGATATTTTCGATATACCTGCAAAATAAAAACACCCATGGAAATTGATTTAAATCATTAAATAATAGTTTAGATCTTATTTGAAAATACAGACTAATATAAATAGGTTTAAAAACAGTCTGGCATTCAATAGGTTATTTAGATAGTATAACATGGAAAGATAATGTGAAAACCGTTTTAGGAGACAGATTGATCGATTTAAGGTGGATCTTTACACCAACGGTTTATTTTAGATTTCATTACAGCACAACTTATAATGTAGATGTCAAATATCCAAATGGAGGTATTGATATCAGAAATATTTTTTGGTAATTTTTAAATTTTTTTTTTCTACTTTTAGTGAAATGTTTTATTTCAAGTTTTTTATTACCATAATTTCAGGACTTTCCTCATCAAATGATGAACATCTTATTTAGAATAGTACACACAATGAACGTACCTCTTAATACATAATATAAATTTTATTAGAAAAATAGTTTTCAGATAAAAAAAAAAAAGATTAATGTCATTATCTTTTTAATCTGTGCATAAATCACTAGGTAAATTACCTCTAAATAGACGACGAATTTATTTCAATAATTTGCATAAGACATATTGAAATAAAAAATCCAATTTAATCAAGAGGCCCATGGCCCACATCGCTCACCTGAGCACTGTTGCTAGGAAAAAAGCAGAATTTCTCCAGTTTTAAATTGAATTCATTTTTACAATATTGCAAAATTCTGACTTTGAAATGATCCCGCGTACATAACCGTGCATGGTTAGACTTCTGACGTCAAAAGTCACCTGGCGCTATAACAAGGTGTCAAGACTCACTGACTAGATCTCAATCATTATTCAACCCGCGGAGACTATTGTTATTACAGATCTATAATGTGCAATAAATACCTTCTGTCGACAGTGGAGACTCAGATATTTTCGATATACCTGCAAAACAAAACACCCATGAAAATTGATATAAATCTTTAAACAGTGGTTTAGATCATATTTGAAAATAAAAAATAATAGGTTTCAAAACAGTCTGGCATTCAATAGGTTATTTAGATAATACAACATGGAAAGATAATGAGAAAACCGGTTTTAGGAGACAGATTGATCGATTTTAGGTGGATCTTTTTACCCGCAGTTTATTTTAGATTTCATTACAGCACAACTTATAATGTAGATGTCAAATATCCAAATGGAGGTATTGATATCATAAATATTTTTTGGTATTTAAAAAAAAAAATGCTTATTTTCGTGAAATATTTTATCTTTTTATTACCAAAATTTCTGAACTTTCACCATCAAATGATAAATATCTTTTTTAGAATAGTACACACAATGAAAGTACCTCTTAATGCATAATATCAATTTTATGACAAAAATAGTTTTTCGATAAAAAAAAAAAAAGGATTATTGTCATTATCTTTTTAATCTGTGCATAAATCACTAGGAAAATGATCTCTAAATAGATACTGAATTTATTTTAATAATTTGCCCGTGACAGATTGAATGAAGAATGCTTTATTGAAATATAAATTCCAATGTAATCAAGAGGCCCATGGGCCATATCGCTCACCTGAGCACTGTTGCTAGGAAGAAAAGCAGAATTTCTCCGGTTTTAAATTAAATTCATTTTTATAAATATGCAAAATCCTGACTATGAAATGATCCCGATTACAGAACCGTGCATGGTTAGACTACTGACGTCAAAAGTCATCTGGCGCTATAAAATGCTAACAAGACTCACTGAATAGATCTCAATCATTTTTCAACCCGCAGAGATTTGTCTGCTAATACTATTGTTATAATAAATCTATAACGTGCAATAAATACCTTCTGTCGACAGTGGAAACTCAGATATATTCGGTTTACCTGCAAAACAAGACACCCATGGAAATTAACATAAATCTTTAAGCAGTGGTTTAGATCATATTTGAAAATGTACAAAATTATAAGTTTAAAAACAGTCTTGCTATCAATAGGTTATATAGATAATACCTGGTATAACATGGAAGGTTATGTGAAATCCGTTTTAGGAGACAGAGTGGTCGATTAAAGGTGACTCTTTTACACCCAGGGTTTATTTATATAGACTTCACTACAGCACAACTTACAATGTAAATGTCAAATATCCAAATGCAGGTAAAAATATTATACATATTTTTTTGGGTAAATTTTTAAACTTGTTTTTCTAATTTTAGTGAAATGTTTTATTGGAAGTTTTTTATTACAAAATTTGAGAACTTTCAGTATCACATGAAGCATATCTTCTTTAAAATAGCACTCACAATGAAAATACCTCTTAATACCTCATAAGAATAATTAGAAAAAATGGTTTTACCTAAAAGAAAATAAATATCATTATATTTTTAGTCTGTGCAAAATTTATCAGGAAAATGATCTCTAGAGAGACAATGAATTTATTTCAATAATTTGCATCAGTCAGATTGAATGAAGAATGTTTTAACGAAATGAAAATTCCAATTTAATCAAGAGGCCCATGGATCATATCGCTCAACTGAGCACTGTGGCTAGGAAAAAACAGAATTCAGTTTATTATATAAAAGTTAAAGCCAAAAATGATCCCAACCAATCCTCAAAATGGGAGAGGGTATGATTTGAAAAAACTTGAATCTTCTCTACCTGAGAATGCTTCCATATGAAAAAGAAATTTTTTTTAATGATTTTCTTTCTTTACATATTTCGTATTTGAACTTGGATTCCCTGTTGTGACCCCACCCTACCCCCAGAGTTCATGATTTATTTGATTATAAACTACCTAAGGATGCTTCCATATAAATATGAATTATTATTACCTTGCTATTCTTGAGAAGAAGATTCTTAAAGAACTTTCCAATATATTTCTTTGTAAAACTTTGATCAGACATTGTGACCCTACCCTACACCCCCGGGGGTCATGAATTGAACAAACTTGAATCTATACTGCCTTAAAATGCTTCTATATAAATATGATCATTCATGCCTTTGCTACTCTTTGCTATTCTTGAGAAGAAGATTTTAAAAGAATTTTCCTATATATTTCCATGTAAAACTTCGATCAGCAATTATTGCCCCGCCCTACCCCTTGGGGTCATTATTTGAACAAATTTGAATCTACACTGCCTGAGATTGCTTCCCTATAAGTTTCATCTTTCCTGGCACAGTGATTATTGAGAAGATTTTTTATCATACTATCAAGTTTGCACTATATCTGAATTATCTCCCCTTAAATAAAGGCTTGACCCTTCATTTGAACAAACTTGAACCTCTTTCATCCAAGGATGCTTTGAGGCAAGTTTGGTTGAATTTGGCCTGTGAAGTCAAACAGTTTACGACCCACAGACAGGCGTATAGCTATACAGACGGACGCCGGATAAAATGTGATCAGAAAAGCTCACTTGAGCTTTCAGCTCAGGTGAGCTAATTTAAAGATATTTGGAATAAAAGATCCACTTTCTAGAGATCATTCCTATTTAGCCAAGACTCAAATCACTAGGGAAAGTTTGAACATTACATCTAAATTTCATAACAGCTTTAAATTTCCAGGGAATATATTTTAAATCAACAAAAAGATAAAAAAAAAAAACAACACCAGCACAAGAAATAGTGCGAGTAAACAATATCCTTTTATTTCAAAAGGTTGTAGATTTTAACCCGAATTTCCTCCATACAAACATAAATAATTGATAAACCTCACTGCTCCGCTATGACATTGCATATTACTTGCTTGGAAAAGATTTTGCTGTAAAATTTTGTTTATTTTTTTTTTATTATTAAATAAGAACTGATTCTTAAAACTGATCATGGAATTGGAAAATATCCTCATCATCTATAAATCAATAATTGTAAATAAATTTAAAAAATATATATATAGCAGTGAGTATATAATCAATTCTTCAGCACAAAAAAAGATTAGAATTTGAAAATGTAAATAAAATTATTCTTACAAATATTAAGAAAGGCAGCATATGGTGGATTTATGTCTGCTAAAAGCCTTGCCATTGATACTTTATCCTTCGTCAGACAAGTAGAATTCGTTTCTTTGTTTATTATTGAAACCACACAATTTACTACACGTTGAACATTACTGAAAATAATAATAAAATAAAAAAAATAATGATTGGCTTTTCATCATAACGAGCTTGACTTAATTGCTGTAAGCTAAAAAGTACACGATTTTATTTATTTACTTATTTATTTGTTTATGTTGTGAGCGGTTTCGATGATTTTTTCCTGACTCCGAAAGTATAAAGTTGAACTCGAACAATGCTATCTCAAACACAATATATCTGTCAAATTGATTTTGAAGTCCCTACAGCTTATTTTTTAAGTATTTTACCCTTGATATCTCAAATTCTCGTACATCTCGAAGATTTTCCAAGTCTAATTGAATACGAGATAATAAAATTTGACTGGATAATTAGGTAAATACATTTATGAAGTTTCACGCAAAGCGTATCACCTCTTTTGAATTATTAATAATGAAATGGGAATGAGAAAAGAAATATAGGGTGTATAATTTCTTCTTTTTTTCATTATTATGTATTAAAATACGGTAAGCAAGTCTTTAACACTTAAAAAAAATGCTGCAATAATTTTCGTATTACATACATTTTCTAGTTTCAAAGTTTTAGTTCGATTATTATCGAAAGAACTGAGGCGTATACTATTTTTGTCCTGTCTCTCTGTCTGCAAACTTTAATCTTCGACATAACTTTTGAATGAATTTTTGAATGAAAAAGACTTTAAATTTGATATGTATACTCCACTGATTAAGCTCTTTCAAATGACACCAACGTCAATGACATTGTGACCTTGACTGTGACATATATGCTATTTTTTTCTGTAAACTTTAACCTACGCCATAACGTTTGAACTACAAAAGATAGAGACTCCATATTTGGTATGCATAAACCACTGATTAAGTTCTTTTAAATGATGCCATGGTCAATGACCTTGTGACCTTGATTGTGACCCATACGCTGAATATAGCTTTTTTGTCGGCAAACTTTAACATTCATGATAACTTTTGTACGAAGAAAGATAGAGACTTCATATTTGGCATGTATTCCCCACTAATTAAGCCCTTTCACACAACACCAAGGTCAATGACCCTGTGACCTTGACTTTATCATATATGAAAAATATAGCTTTTTTTTAACCTTTACCATAACTTTTGAACCATGAGAGATTTAAACTTCATATTTAGTATGGATACATTACTAATAAAGTTCTTTCAAATGACACCAAGATCAATGACCTTTTGACCTTGACTGTGACCTATAAGCTAAAAATATGTTTTTTAACTTTGTACCGCCGGGCGCATAGTGTTTCACAAACACACCTTTTTGAGTGTTTTTCTGCATATCAATTTGTTTTCCTCTTTACAGAAAAAAGGAAACACTCGTTAGACGACAAATGTGCAAATACTTACGCGCACAATGTTTCTATAGTTGACTTCAGAAGGTCGTATCGTAGAAAGCAAGAGTATACGTTTATAAAAAATCTTGTAGCAGCGAAAAGACTTGAATCTTCGAATTTATTAGATTTCACACCTGAATCTGCACATGGAGCTATAATACCTGTAAGTGTAAAAAAGAATTTGCGTTCAATGCCAGTTGTTGCATTACATGGTTTGTTCGGATTTACTTTTCTTACGTACAACCAAATTTACATAAAGGTTTTTTTGTCAGGAACATATTAATATATTATCAATACATTGATGTATAATACGGAGTTTATATCTCTAAGTTGATTTGATATGCAAGAGAATCCTCTACGAATGTGCTGATTTTGAACTGAGGGAAATTTTTAACATACCCGCTGATGATATAAGAATATAAATAATATTTATATACTCAATATTCTAGCTGATGACTAGTCATAGGTCAATATAATGACCTTGTCAGCATAAGCAATTTATCATTGAGACAAATGCTGACTGAAGCTTTTCATGCTAATTGTAAGTAAATCAATCCTTTTTAATATCTCAAAGACTAGGTTTATTAGTTAACAGAAATGCGTATGGCGTGAAGATAAAACAGCGATGTTTTCCAGCAGAATTACAAGTCTTTTTCAAGGGTCAATATCAAGGGTACTTTCAACACAATTATACGTCTACGTGAAATAATCAACACTCAATAATTCAATACCAGTGAATATCAGTAAAGCAATTATTGTCATGAATTGCATATTGCATAGTATTTATATGACATACTCGAATGTCACAGTGAAAAGTAGTTTTGTGACCTGTAAATATCATTGTGCAGTTTGGATAGGACATTCATCTGTAAAGACGTATGGCTTTTGGAAAACATTGATGAGAAATCACGTTATTTCTTTCTGAATGTTTAAATCGCACATATATTAATGGATATGTTTGCATATATCCATATTATTATATTGTTTCGCATATGTGAGTTCGTTCAAGCAGTAGAACAAGAGCCACTTACATTGAGAGATTGACCTTCCCATTAACCTTTCTAACATGTCCTGTCGATGCAAAGCAATGGATTTTGACTCAATTCCAGAACATTGAACATTCATATAAATTTCAAGTCTGTTCTTCAAACATCCGACAATTCTCCACAAGCGACTGAAAAAATAAAAATAATGATTTTTTTTCAGAATATGTATGGTTCTTTAATATTCATAAAATTTGATAAATGTATAGATTTGACGAATTTCCTTCTAATTTATATAATGTTTGTAAACATGAGAAAAAATCTTTTTATTTGAAGTCTTATTTTTTTTAAATTTCAATTCTGCATATTAGTTGCCTCTTGTATGACAAGTTACTGACAATAAATTTAGAGGGACTAAGCTCCAACTACATTCATTTGTTGATTATTTGCATGGTCGATTCTTCTTGTATATTGGTTTTCAAATAGCTCTCAATTTTTTAATGAATTATCTTTACTTTCATAAAGTAATACATGTACATAATTTATGATTTCTTCTTTTCTATCGTCAACTACCCTTACTTATGCAGCAATAAACCTTCATTATCTGAATACGGAGTTAATAGCTCTCAGTTGATTCGATACGCAAGAGCATGTTCTATGTATGAACATGATCTAAAACGAGGTAAACTACTGACAAACAGGTTGATGAAACAGGAATATATATCAGCAATCTCGTTTAAAGGCATCATTTACGGTTTCTATGTTCGATATAATGACCTTGCCAGCAGATAAGTTTATCATGGAATCCAATATTAAGTAATGATTTTTTCACAAACTGGTAGTCCATTATTTATACACTGAATTGAGAACAGATATTTCCGTTATTTCCCGATCATGACCGGGAGCACACGTCGGATGTGGCCGGTTGGTTGGGGAAACTCACTCCTTCACGGCACCTGATCCCACCGCTGATGTTTTCGAAGTCTGTGTTTGCTCTGCTCCTATTCTAATATTCTTTTATGGATTTTGGTATTGAATACTGCTCGTAAATGTCCATATCCTTTATGTATGCCTTTATATTATATAATTGAAAATCTTTCTTGATGAACGGGTAACTTTTTTTTACGGAAAAAGTCCAAACTTACTTGCAAAATTCAGTACCGGTTTCTTCAGCAGCAACACACTGAGATTCTATTTTTTCAGTATCAAACGATGTGTTTAGACATTGAGAAGCTTAAAGGAAGAAAAATTACAATAATACATAAAGATAATGAAAAAAAAATATGTAAACAAAATAAATGACAACTAGATTCTGTCATGAGACAGTAACGCCCGCATTAAGGTGTTTTCCTCTAAATACACACTCATTCATATAGGGCTTTCCAAGGAAAAAGTCAAAATAATTCTTTCATTATCACGGTACATGTATTCCTCAAATTTAGTATAAAATTTTCAGGTGACCATGTTATTTCTGAGATTCATATATGTTTTTTGTATATTTAATTCATTACCAGTCTGAAATAACAGAATTTAATTAATGAAGTTAATTACTTAATTAGCTAGATTCTGATAAACACTTTGCCCATAATTTGGAACTTTTAAATTCACCTTTTAAAATATTATAGTACAAAGCGTTTTTTGATGAATGTATCAAAATGTGCAAACTGTTTTTAGTATTTGGTCAGGAAAAAAAAAACCCATTGAAAATACAACCCAATTAATTTGTCAATGCTTATCCCCCCTCCCGACAACACACACATACCCTATCTCTCTCACATTTTTTAAAAATAGACCTAGATGGCAAAGTAGCTTTAAAACATGGTTTGTTATGATAGTTTGAATTTTTTTTCTAGTACTAAACAGTTTTACGTGTGAACATCATATTGAAAATTTCGACATTCACGTTTGGGTTGCGTCACCCATTATCATATTTTTTGATATCACCACTCGGCACACCTCGGCCGATTCATACTATACATTTAATGAAGGCGACGGAATCAGCAAATGTGTGCCGCATGAGATGTATTATTTATCATATGTATGCTTACGGTGCAGTGTGGTCAGTTAACATGATTTGTGTTTTAATAATTTGTTTATATGGATTATATTTCATGAAGTTGACAAGACCTATAACATTCGGTAAGTACAAGATTTAGTATAGATTGCATAAAATAAACAAAAAGCATGCCGCAGTTAACAAATTTCACGTTGTCAATTTATCTCCCGTTGTGTACGTGACATTCAGAAGAGGCGCACATTCGGAATTTTTTTTTCGGAAAGTGGGGGGGGGGGGGGGGGGGGGGGGTTCACCTCAGTCAAAAAAATCCAGCCCAAGATTTCCTGAGAAGCAAGCAAAAAAATTAAAACAATAATGGTGTTGTCCATGTTTTCTAAGGGCGAGGATGTTAAAAGTCATTTTATTCTCTTCAGTTAATAGTGTTATTTAAATAACTCTGCAAATTCCATATGGGGGGGGGGGGGGGGTCTGATCTCCCTAGCCACTCCCTGTACCTGAAATGACAATTGATCTTATGACTCCATAATAGTAGAAAATTTTTCCATTTGACTATATATACATATTTTGTTTCCTGTGTTTATGACTTTTTTTGTCCACAGACACTCTAACCTTGCTAATAAGTTTTTGTGCATTGTGCTATTGGGCTATACACATGGCTTCCACATTTCATGGGTAAATTTCTTTTGACAAAACCTTTTAAAGGGTACCACGAATTTTGACCTCTTTATCTCGAAACCTTGGAGTTTGACCCACTTTTACTAGAAAAATACAAAGACAATTTTGATTGAACATATGCTAAATTTGTTAATATTAAAAACAAAATGTCATTTTTATGTAGAGTTAATAGCATAAGAACTTTAGAAAATCTTAAATGTGACTTTTATTATTCAATTTTGGTAAACATTAAATTTCGAAGACCAGTTTATGAAAATATGTGGCAAAAGACTTTCGATCTTAGTTACAGATATATCTGGAAAAATGTATATCTAGCTAAAATTAAGTATATGTATGAAAAAATGTTGCTGAATTCAATTATAAATTACTAAATTGCATATTGAATAATAATCTATACTAAATGTAAGTAAATGGAACAAAGATGTAGAACCTTATTGTGAATATTGTATGGTTGTTGAAGACAATGAACATCTCTTGTACAAATGTAAAATCTGTGAAAATATATGGAAAAAAATTAGTTTATTTTGGGGTTTTGAAGTCACATGGAAAATACTTGTTCTAGGTTTTTACAATGAAATCAATTCAAAAACAACGAGATTGAATAATTTATAGTCTTTTATATGTTTTAACATCTATAAATATAAAATGAAATGTAGATTTGAAAAAGAAAATATGTTTACAGAAATTTTTCGAAATAAGTTAAAAAATTCTCTTTGTCTACAAAACGCAATTCTACGGAAGGCACATGTTATTAAGGATAATTTATATCTAGAAATAGGCAATTACTTGTGATTTTGATGTTCAAGTAGCTATGCAATGTATGTATTATGCTTTTGTACAATGAATTATATATGTACCATGTTTTAATAACCAATTTATTGTGGGGTCTCAATTGGCCATTACTTTTATTTAGGAAGAGAAAAAAAACTTTAAAGGAAACGTCGGGTCTAAATAAACTTTTTGATATTTCATTCATTGAATGGTCAATAATGACTTTTACCTGTTACTGCCATTTGTTTTAACTTAATTATAAAGTAATTAGACATCAAAGTTATGAGTAAACTGGCTGCTGGAGGCTGCCATGTTGAGAGATAAAGTTATCGCGCTTGCTAAATATTTCCCACAATCCTCACTTTTATGACGTATTGCAGGCTATTAGGCTCTAAGTGTAAACACTATCATGTCGGAATCAAGTTGTGAAAATGTGCCAATTAAGTGTGTGCAGTTTAATTTTGGATCTGAATATATTAAAGTAAATATAATTTCACATTCCTATGCTTCTAGTGTTTCAGAATTCAGGAAAATAAAAGAAGAAGCCTTAAACTGGTCGGATTTAACTTTAATTAAAAACTTAGCTGCAAATGTTTTATTATTTTACATGATTTTAATTAAAACTTTTAAAAGTTCTAATGTGTCAAAAAGGATGTTAATATAATTCCTATGAATTAACAATTGCTTAAATTAGCTTATTTCTGAAAGAAGGAATTTTATTTTTCTGCAGTCATAAACACATTGACTCTATAGCCATCTGGCATTTAATCTGTCTGCACTACGTCAGCAGCGGCCATGATAAGGTTTTCCCCATGCTGCTCCAATTAAGCTATTAAAATCCAATTTAACTGCTGTTTTCAGCAGCGCAGTGTTGTTAGATGCAGCTTTTCTTTTTATATGAGAGGTACATTTTTATATTTAAAAATTTAAATTCTGACCAAACGTTCCCTTTAAAATTTAAGATATTTTTGTCAATATTTCATTCTAAGAATATAACTGAATTAAGTGTGTATTGATTACATTGGTGTTGGGAGCAAATTGAATGTGCGGGGGGGGGATAATTGAAAAAGAAAAAAAAACAAATTTAAAAAAATAATTGACAAAAAAAAAGAAGAAAATTTTTCCAGTGCCAAATCTAGTAGTCCAAACCCGAAAATCCTATTTCGGGGCGGGGGGGGGGTGCTAGGATCCGATTTCTCTTTTTTTTACTTAGCACTTATATCTACCACTTACTCTTCTTTTTTTTAGTACACTGTTACACTGTCATGTGCCTGTTGAAAGGGGGTGGTGGGTGGGGAGATGGGCTAACCTAAACCAATTTCACTTTGTTTAATGCCTATATTATTTGTGTCTATCTCTGCAAAAAAAGGGGGGCTAAACATTTTTACCCCCCCCCCTTCCTGACGCCCATGGATTAAATCACAGTTGTGAAAACCAAGTCATAAATATGTGTTTTATGCTGTTGAATTTAGAGCCAGTTTTATGATCAGAATTCCACGACCCGGCTCAGTTTTCAACTGACTAGGGTCTAAATTCAACATCTTAGGCCTCAGTATTCAACGTTGATTTTCAACCCGGGTCAAAATCCAACGTTATAACGGACGGACATGAGTAACAACAATATACTCGAACTTTCTTTAGAAAGTGCGGATATAATTAATGCTGTAACATTAATATCAATGTACTAAAATATAGTGCACATGCACTTACAACAAATTTCCACACCACAAAGCTCCCAACGAACTCTAGAATTAGTAGTGAAACACCATGGCTCTTCCCTGTCAAAGTTTCTACAGTAGTTCTCTTGTGCAAGACTAAATGTGAAATAATTCTGTTCATGTGGGCTCTGCTCATCCCATCTTTGACACAGTAGCCCTGACTTTGTTACTCGTTTTGTCCCTCTGTATAAGAACCCCGGTAATCTACAGTCTTCCAGTGTGGATTTCCCTTAAGAATTCAAAATATTCCTGTATATCTTTAAATTATGCAGTGTAACATACCATTACCATATCTTTTTTAAATCATGGGCGATTTAAAACATCTTAATTTTTTAAAAAGTTTCAAGGTGTTCATAAGGCATGTTTGTATGGGACTTTGCATTTTCAGTTTATCTATTTTTCCATTCTACATCATGATCTCCTCAAATTCACCAACATAGACACATTTTTTACTGAAATTTTTTAATAAATAGGTTACCTTTAAAAACAACTTCAGATATTTTATAATATGAATATATCAAAAGATATTTTTCAAACAATTTTAATGCTCATTTAAAAATCTTGATTTTTGGGAAAAAAAATTAAACCTGTCTGCCCTACATGTACCTTCTGTTACTGTATTGCTGTGATCCGGAGAATGCGTGGGTGGTTCTGATTTTGTGTCTGGAAACTCCGAGAAGACAGTTGTTGGTATCTCTGGAAATACATGTACACTTGTCCTGTCTTTTTAATTCAAAGGTAAACTAATCTTTAAGATTCGTATCAATAAACACATTGCATATATATAATTTTTAAGGAATAACAATCGTATTCTAAATGAAAAAAATGATACGTTTTGTAACAGAAAATATCTTCTTGGTGATGTATCTTTTCAATGATAGAAAAAAAAACATTGCACTGCAATATGGAATTTTCAATTTTTAAAACAAAATCCCAAGAGTATTGTTAATAAGGTTTACTTTACGTTTTTCAGCGTAAAGAGGTATTGCAAAAATAAAACGGTTTAAAGACGAATTAAGACCTTTGTAAAATAAATTCCGAGGGTTTTTTTTTTAATTCGACCTCACGACGTCAAAAATACCCTTTTCACTGTAGAAAAAGTGGCATTATACACATATCTGCATACCCCACGTAAAAAAAATGACCACGGTAAAATAATAACTCTTGTACATTTTATTATGTTATTTGTTTTTTTTTCTTTTTTATGGGCTGGGGTTTAGGATGGGTATTTTAAAAGAATTAGAATCATATGTATAATCAAGTCACAAGGGCCAAAATGTTCGTCTGAGTTAAATCGAGAATTATGAATCTTGTTTTATTTCCCTCAAACTTTGATCTTTGAAAAATATAAACAGGTGAACTTCTGCATGAGGTCCCCCAACACATATTTTTCGAATACCATTGATATGTAAAAGAGATATGGAAGTCCAAATCGTTTTATTCTTCAAGTACTTTACCCCACATATCTCAAATTAATTTTCTTTCTGAGTGCTTAGCTTCCACATCTAAATGATCGGTTTACCAATAATATTTTTGTACAGTGATTGATTTGCCAATTATAATTAAGAGAGAAAGTCCGCATTTTCGTGAATATTGCAGAATAACCCCCGAGGTCGAGAAATGTTGATTGAAAGATAAAATTAAAGCCGAAGCGTTAGCCGAGGATTTTATATTTCAAACAACATTTTGAAAGCGAGAAGGTTATTCTGCATCATTCACGACGACAAGGATTTTCTTCTATTCTACCTTGTCTACTAAAATCGCTAAAATACGACTGATCGTTTCTATTTAGAGAAACGAATAAGGTCACCATGTCTCGACTACGCTGTTCCATTAAACACCAGAGGTAAAATTTGTTTGCTTACCCGTGTATGGAATTCAGATAATTGAGCTTTCGTAACTTAAAAAAAACCTTTTTAAATTACAAATTTGTTTGTAATATGTATTGATCAGTTAAAATGAATATACAATAACATAATCATGTTTTTGTTTTACTACTATATTGGGACTAAAATCAAGTTGTTTAAATGTGTTGGGACGTCCCTGAAATAGCCACGCTTAATGAAAAAAAAAACATTCATCAGCAACTTTATGCAATTTACAGTGTTAATACTGCAAAAGACGACACATCGATGCGGTCTAAACAAATTTTGTTCATTCTACAGCCAAACATGCATTTGAATTGTTCAGATTTGTTTCTGATCTGATAGGTTTTTGATGACATTCTTGATTTATTGGAGAATAATGTCCGCGGCTTTTCTTTTATCCTTGCAATAATCGTGTACACAGTCAGTGAACAACCTAATAAGTAAAAGTACATGTATGTACATCGATAATGGATTTGTTGGAGTTTAAGTCAGTTTTAACACATCTCATTTTTTTCTCACAGGAAGAATAAACCTAAAACCTGCGTATGCTACCTGTTGTTAATGCACGGTCTTCATCTGGAGAACTTGTGGTTGTTTCTGATTTTGTTCTTGGAAACTCCAAAAGAACAGTTGTTAAAATCCCTGGAGTGACAATTGTCTTGCCTTAGAAATTAGAAGATAAAACATATCTTATATGTACGTTTGTCAATCAACACATTAACACATATATAATTGTCTGAGAAATAGCCATCATATTCGGAATAAAAATTGATTCCTTTTCATATAGAAACTTTTTTGATTATGTATCTTTTCCATGATGAAAAAAAATCAATGCACTGCAATATTGAATTTTTAATTTTTTCAAAAAATATGCAACATTGTACATGTGATAATACAATTAATTTTATTTTTCAGCTTAAAGAGGTATTGCAAAAATTAAATGGCGTGTAAAGACAAATTATGACTCCTGTAAATTAATTACCAGCGGCCTTTCTCATCGCCGAAAAATGTAACTCGATCATTATTCGACGTCGAAGAAAGACCGTTTTGCCTGTGGAGAAAGTGGCATTACCCATGTCTGCATAACATGCGTAAAGAAAATGACCGCCTAGATAAATGACTTCTTGAAGATTTTTTACGATTATGTTTTATGACAGAGAAAGAGAAATCTACCAGTTAATTAATTTGCTTTTGAGTGTATGTTAAATAATGTAAATACAAGGTATTTTTGTACATATATCAAACGTGTCTAACTATTTGAATTAGAGAAAATGATGGCGATAAAGGTATTTGCTTTATATCACTAAAACCGAAACAAGCAATAATAAAAAAATATCCAGAGTGTATGGCAAACAAAAGTTTAGATGCACGCAATTTTAAAAACAAATTACAAGTAACTTGCATGAAACCTCAAAAAGCACGTTTCCTTTAAGAAGGAAGTCATTAAAGAATTTCGGAAGTAAATACACTTTAGTGGGTAGATATATACTTCCGAAAATGAAAAATAAACCTTTCACAAAATCTGATATAAGAAGACATAAGATTTTTTTAGTCAATTTATCCATTAAAGTGTTTTTTCCTTATATCTGTACTTTCTTCAGTAGTGATGATAATAAAACTCTTTTTGAAATATGTTCATATAAGTACAACCTTAATGAGTAGGAACAATGACAAATTGAAAAGTGTTTCAGCTTTACTAAGACTTAAATTTGTATTAAGCATGAAGATATTATGATTCCATAAATTGATTTATTTTCTTTTTTTCTTTTCTTACATAAATTCTTTTAGCATGAGTTTTGATATTTTTTTTCTTTTTTCAAACATGACAAGGAGCAAACTGAGGGCGTACCTAAACGAAAAAAAATTGAAGTTAAAAATGTATTGACATTGTTAAGATATTTGGATTAAAAACAATATGGACTCAAGATCAACTTAATTACTATAGTTAATCAAAGTGTCAAATTTATAACTATAGTAAAACAAACTTTTTAAAGTGTTTACACTAGTAAATGAATGTGTTCATAGTGGTCACAATAATTAATCAAAGTGTCAAAGTGATCACTATAGTAAACAGTTTTCAATGTTATCACTTTAGTTAATCAAAGTGTGAAATTGTTATCTATAGTGACTCAAAGTTTTTAAAGTTATCATAGTAACTTTAGTTTATCGAAGTGTCAAACTTTTTGCCAAAGTTTATCAAAGTGTCAAAGTTTTCACCAAAGTTTTTCAAAGTGTCAACGTTTTTGCTTAAGTTAATCAAAGTTTTCACTTTTATAATAGTAAATCAAAGTTTTCAAAGTGTCAAAGTTATAACTATAGTTAACTATAGTTGACTATAGTTATTTTTTATAGGAGTGATCGGTCGGCAAGGGATGGCCACTCCTCCAGAGCATCTGATCCATTCTCTGATGCTTTGGAGGTCAGTGTTTCCTCTGCTCATATCATCTTAATGCTTATTGACTTTTGAGCCCAATTACTGTTCGTAATTTTCACATGTATTTCAAGCATAGATGACAATGCGTACTATAACCCACCCTGTACTGTATGAAGTTTGGTCGTGTTTGAAGTTTGGTGATGAATGCATAGTTCGTGTACTGAATGTAGGTCATGATCAAATTTCAATATCGCAAGGACATACCCTAGTTGAAATTAAAAATTCAAGCTATTAATTGTTTTTGCATACTTTGTATTTTCTGAAAAAGTGCTGCTGCTTTGTTAAGAATTCGCGTGTAAATACTTAAATTTTCAGGTAAATAAACAAAATAAAATAATAAAATCACGCCCTCGATTTAAAGAAAGCAGCAGAACTTTTCAAGTTAAGAAAAATATGCTTTATCTATATTCAGAAAATGGTTAAGATCTATTAAGTGTATGCCTTTGCGAAAGTTCGATTTTATGAGGCATCTCATTGTAAAATATACGTTATCTGTACATAAAAACTCGACATAATTAATAGAATATATTCTCCTGATAGTTAATGAATAATCGCACTTAACAAAGCATATACATTGGTAGACTTGCTCAAGTCTCTATGTTTTTATTGTTTATTTTTTATAAAACGTTTTATAAATTCTTTGTATTTGTATTGCTGTCCTCTGCTCTCTGTCATAGTAAAATGTTATCAAACATAGAGACTTGTAAACCCTGCACAGGGCTAATCAGCCTCACTATTAAATCTGTCATCATGTATCGCTCTACGAGACATTTTTATGACCTTTAACAAAATTAAATTGTTTTTGCTCAGCTGGCAATTACACTCCCGTTATCAGTTTCTAAAACTGGCGACTCGTATGGCCGCTTCTACACCTAGAAAGTTTTTTAGTTTTATTAAATATACACCAAGAACAAAGAAATTTATTTGTTTATTGTGTGGAAACAAAACTGAGGATAGCAATTTAAGAAGAAAGTTATTCCAAGGATCATCTAAAACAGAATACTGTGTATTAATTGAAAAATACTTGCACATTGACATTAATCCAGAGACCCATACAGATACAGTGTGCCGCAAATGTGCAAGAGAAATT